>NC_132861.1:44416875-44720520 GCF_048164855.1 Canis lupus baileyi
TGTTTGCCAATAATGACCACTGCTCAACATACTCAGATTATAACCAGGGCTAGGGTTTAAGTTTGGTTACCTCATGGGAAAGGAGAGGACAGAGAGAGCAAGAAGAAAGCAGAGAGCACAAGTGTCTTCTCATGAGACCGTGGGTCTTGACCCTTGCAGGAAAAGAGAGAGAGGATAGAGAAAGGAGGGAGGAGGGGAGGGAGAATAAGCCAGAGCTGGCTTATTTTCCTGGGTATACCTACCACTTCAGCACCATGAATGATAGGAGAGGGCTCTTCCACAGAGTCACACTTGCGTGGGTGACTTTTTACACCTGGCAACCATACTAATTACTATACTTGGCACAATCATGTTCTTTGGAACTCAACAATGCAGAGCAATTTTTAAATAAATCTTCTGTATTTATTTGCGATGTACATTTTCCCTATTTTACACGTCTTAAGTCTTTAGTATCAATAGCCATGCTTATGATTCTTTTATGCAGGTCTGAGAATCTCTCCTTTCAGTGTACCTTCATAATATCTTGGTAAACTTCTGAAGGGTAATACTTTGTAGGGTAGAATATGCATGACCTTGGGATGTGATTCCTCTTGGAACAGGAATCATCAATAACTATCTCATGGGCCCATTTTTATCTTGATGGGATTTTAAAAATCCTTTGGGTAATTGTAATAGGAAAAGCCCCCAGAATGAAGGCATTTTGTGCTTGATTGAAGGAAAAAATCCTTTCCAGCCTCATCTGATTATAATCTGTTTAGAGGAAAGACCAGTTATGGTTGAATATCTGGAGGACATTTTCTCCTGAGACTTGAACTATCAAAATTAGTACCCAAGGATACCAGCCATGGGCACAGACCTTTAGAAAGAAAAAGCATCCAGTGTGTGTCCCTGACTTCAACATTCAAACACTTTTGAGTAATGGCATACCCAGACATGGACATGGACATGACTCACTCTTTTTTTGGACACAATCAACACATTAATCAGATACTACGTTCTTCTGGAACATTTTTTAAGTCAACGCTTTGTTCTATCTCTAACCCTACATTTTTTAGAACGTGGGCACCAATTTCTGTTAAGTTCCCCTTCATTGAGTTGTTTTGAACTCTGTTCATTTTTGCCACCACTTTCAGCACAAAAATCTTCTTTTAAGTTTAGGAATTTGGGTAGCTATCTGACTGGTAGATTCCACCATGAAATCTCCCTTGAGACCTTGTATTACTGACTTTTATTTCTGTCTCTTTATCAAAGGAAATCTTCCATACCTTCATTTAATCTGTATTATTATCTCTGAGCATTGATTTTTCTCATCTGTAAAATGAGGAGAGTATTAGTTCCTGTTTGATAATTTGTTCTAGGGATGAAGTAAGTTAATGGAGGCAAGGTCTAAGGATAGTTCTTGACACACAAGAAGCACTCAGTAGATGTCTAACTTCACTATTCTTCTCATCCATTTGCTTCAGAAATCCACAAAACACTGGTTCAAACTTATTTGGAGTTAATAGTAAAAGATGACTCTCAGCCAAGTATCATCTTTGTAACTAAGTCTAGGCCAGGGTTCCACAAATTGTGGCCTGGAGGACAAATCCAGCCCACTGGCTGTTTGTAAATAAAGTTTTATTGGTACACAGCCACATCTTTTCATTTCCATATTATCCATGGTGCTTTCATAATACAACAGCAGATTTGAGTAGTCATAACAGCAATTATCTACCTTAAGTATTTACTATCTGACCATTTACAGGAAAAAGTTCCTGACTCCTGATTCATTCACATATTTGCTATTTTTCTTAAAGTACTAGACAGGCTTCTAAAAAGTTACATTTGAATAGTGTTTTTGTAAAACACTACTATTTGCAATATAATGTTATAAACAATAGACATTTGCATTTTTTTTTAACTTTCTCAGGGAGAAAAACAACCAACACTGGGCCTTTGAGAAGAGGCAGAAAAAGAGGTAATTTTTAAATTCTTATTTTATACTCCGTGTTTTGAGTGGTAAGTCAATTTTCTTAATTGGCTTTTAGAGCAAGTAACAAATGTTAGGATATTCATTGGCCCTGATTAATTTCAACAACAAGGCAAGATGGTATAACACCCATCCATTGATTAGCCAGTTGATCTGAGGGACTCCAGGCATCCTTGGGCCTGTACAGGGCTTCTTTACCTACACTGATAACTTTTGAAGAAGTAAACATAAAAAAAATAATAAAAGGTATGACATTCATGATATTTAGCTGACCCTTCTCTTGCCCCCGTTGTGGAGAACCATAGGTTCCCCATTAATGGGAACCCTGGGTGGTAATATAAGACCTGTGTCCTAATTCCCAAACTTCCTTTGGTTGTGTGACATTGGATTATCATTTGGGGCGGGGGGCAGTTTGCCTCAATTTCCTTCTCTGTAAATGGGTGGGTGGTGGATGAATTAGACTGAGTGACCTTCTAGGCTCATCCCAGCTCTAACAGAACTAACTCTAGAAGGACCATGGCCATCCACCCTTTCCATTCCAGAGAGAAGCCCCAGAATGTGTCTTTAATGAATCCCCCCCAGTGTTAGTCAGAAGGGCAGGAACGGATGCTACTGCTTCTTAAGTTCAAGACTTGCAATACCTGCTTCAGCAGAATCAGATCCCAGTGCCCCTCCCAAAGGATGTGCAGGGGCTCCCGCCCTGAGTAATTTTCAGTTCTAGCACATTCCACCCTGAGTTTCCTTTGTAGCCACAGAGAAAGCTCACACGAAGGAGAAGTGCAAAAGCAGAGAGCAATGAGAGAAGACAAGCAAGGAGAAGCGCCCCTGCCAGGTGCCCTATTGCAATCCTGCTTTCTGTCCAACAGCTGATTACTCAAGCAAGGAGATAAATTAAAAGTTGAGGTTTTATCTCCAGCTACATAACTCCAAAGCAGCAATATGGCAGGAGAAAAATCACTGCACAATGACGAGTCGTGATCAACAAATTTGGAGATTCAGACACCTCCACACAAGGTTATTAACATAGGGTTTTGGAGAATGATGTTATCTTCATGCACCTAATCTGCCATAGAAGAAAGACCCAGAAGAGTAATCAGTTCATGGGGAAAAGCTCTCCCATACATTTTAAGTTATAAAAGAAAGATCTCAAGTTGAAGGATCTCAAACAGTGCACAGATATAGACAAAGATGGAATGAAAAAAAAAAAGATGCTTCTTGCAGGTCCAAGAATTCCCAGAGATACACATATGGATTTTCACCGTCCAGAACTTCCTGTGACCTGTGGAGAGGCAAAGGGGATTTTATATAAGGAGAAAATGAAACAAGGTGGGTTTCATGATCTTCTATGCTTTTCAAATAAAACATACCCGTGTGAATAACATATTGTTCAAGGAGTAGACACCTGTGTTGGAAGTCTCCCAAGACCATCCTTAGGTTTGATGATTCACTAGGAGGATTTGTAGTACTCAGCATATAGTGAACGCATGGTGATGATTTATTAGATTGAAAGGGCACAAAGCAAAATCAAGGAAGGAAAAGACACACAAAACAAAGTCCAAAGGAAGCCAGGTGCCAGTTTCCAGGAGTCTTTCCTGGTAAAGCCACACAGGATACACTTAATTCTCTAGCAATGAATTGTAGCAACACGTGTGAAATGCCATCTACCAGAGAGGCTGCCCCCAGTCTCGGAGGCCAGGATTTTATCAGGGGTTAGTCACGTAGGTGTCCTCTGCCTAGCACACACCAAAATTCCAGATGCCCAGAAGAAAAGCAAGTGTTCATCATAAACTATTTATATTGTTTATATAAACAGCTTCAGACAGTGAGACACTCTTTTAAGTTCTGGGAATGGTGGGACCACTCCCCAAATGCACGTTCCCCAATGCCAGCCAAGAGCCAACCTTGCAAATAAATCTTCCTAAAGATAGCAACCTGCTGTCTGCCCTGTTAGCTCTTTTCTGCCCAGCATCCCAGATAGGCTGGAGCAAGGATGGCATTTCCATGCTTACATGTAACAGAGCATCTCTCCTCTCCCCATGGAAAATGTCCACAAGATGCCTATCCAGCACCCAATGCAAGATCAAGTACTTCAACATGAGGGTGGAAAATGTACACGTTGAGTAATCTGGTAACAACCTTCACAGCCCCATTCTTCTGTGCGGCCTTGTGTTAGTGGGGAGGAGCATCGTGTTTAGAATTAGACAACCCAGATTTGAGCTTCAGGGACACCACAAGTGTCTGTCTCATCTGGGCCAAACTGCTACTGTCTCTTATCCTGAACTTCCTCCTGTACAAAATGGGAATAATAATAAAACTTTGCCTCACTGTGTTATTATAAGGGGAAAGAAATGAAATGACAGATATGAAATACTTCGCAATTCATAACTGTTAAAGTACAGTACAAATGTTCCTCTGCCATAATTGATTCTCCCCTCCCCAAATACAGTTCTTTAGGCACGAAGAAGTATCAATGTTTGCTCTGTAACCATATTGCAGATGTGTAATTTAACTTTTCCCACTTGATGACATTTCTATAATACTTTTCCCATAAAGTAGCAATGAGTCCAAAATATGAGAAATAATTTTTTTAAGAGAGAGAGAGAGGGAAAGAGGGGGAAGGGGCAGAGGGAGAGAGGGGATTCCAAGCAGACTCCATGCTCAGTGTGGAGCCCAACACAGGGCTCAATCTCATGACCCTGAGATCCTGACCTGAGCCAAAATCAGGAGACAAATGCTCAACCGACTGAGCCACGCAAGCACCCTCAAAATATGAGAAATAATTGATTGCCATTAGCTGGATGATCGACATTGTACAAGCGGAGGCAGATGTGGCTGTGGTGACAGCTGCCACATGGCCACCTGTCAGCTTCATTTGCCCCCTCTGAAACTCAGCCTGGCTCTCACAGAAGTAGAGGAAAAGAATCTTGCTCATTCATTTTCAGAACCGTTCAGTATTTTTTCACTTTTGAATACAGTGAAATACATTTTAAAAATAAATGTTGGTGCTAATTATTGTCCTCATTGCACAAAGGTCAAAGACGTATGCACAAAGGTCAAAGACGTTGCATACAGGGCAGGAATTCCCCTCCTGCCCTTGCCTTCTGAGCTGCTTCTGGGGCCCCTGAGGGGGATCTCAGCTTTCCTGCTGTAGTTTCTGGGCCCAAGAAGGGTGGGCCAGATCCATGGCCAGGCCACATTCTGGGGATTCCACGGTCGGTCGGCTGGGGGGCGGGGGGGGGGGGGGGGGGAGCGCCGCTCCCTGGCAACTCCTTGTTTTGGTTTCATAGGAACCTCAGAGAAGTGTATAAAGGGTGAGAATGGAAGCTGGTTCACTCTCAGGGAATTTGAAGTTGAAGGAAACCACTCACGATCCAAGAACTGGAAGATGAGTGTGAGATGTGGCGGATTTCCCCTGAAAGACCTGATTGAGGTATTCCAAGGACAAGTGGCTTAAATCAAGGGTCTTGCCCAGGTCTAACATTGCTCTCAGAAGCATCTTGGCTGCTTTATGTTACAGCTTCATCCTCTAAATGCATGAACTCTTATCCTTTTGAAGGTAGGACAGTAAACTATGGCCCTGATGGGGCCATGAATAATCACCACTATGTAATGTGGTCCCAGGTAAGCATTTAAGTGGGGAGCGGGGGTCTTAGACTTTGGAGGCCAATGTTTAAAGTAGCAAAATAGAACTACATGTATCTGAAGATAGCCCATCGGTATGGGTGTTTCCTGGATTACAGAAAGTTTTAATATTATTTCTTTTCTTTTTCTTTTTAAAAATATTTATTTATTCATGAGAGAGAGGCAGAGACATAGGCAGAGGGAGAAGCAGGCTCCCTGCGGGGAGCCTGATGCAGGACTAGATTCCAGGACCCCCAGGATCACATCCTGAGCCGAAGGCAGATGCTCAACCACTGACCCACCCAGGTGTCCCAACATTATTTCTTTTGATCGCCTTCTGAAATTCATTCATGGAAAAGAATATAGATAAATTGCATCTGTTTTTTTATTTAAATTCAATTAGCCAACATAGAGCACATCATTAGTTTCAGATGTAGAGTTCAATAATTCATCAGTTTGCATATAACACCCAGCGCTCGTCACATCACGCGCCTTCCTTAATGCCCATCACCCAATTACCTGTCCCCCCAGTTACCCTATCCCTCTACCCACCTCCCAAAACGTCTCCTTTGGACCCCTCATGTGGACAAAATGGACTGGGTCTCTGTTGAAGATGAACTTGAGCCTTCTGACTCTTTCACTTGACCCAGAGGGCCCTTCCTTGTGCTGTTCTAATGATAAAGAAAAGCTCTTTGTTCTGCAAATATCTATTGAGACACATCTAAAGCCCAGGGGACTATAAGGTCTGAGCCCCAGCCGTGTAGGAGGAAGGCTGCATGGTCACAGCACCTCCTTCACGCAGCAGGCAGCACACCAGCCTCATCACCACAGGACTGCAAGCCTGGCGGTGCTCTAAGGAGGGGCTCCGGCAGGAAGACATGCAGTGGCTCTGGGGAGGGAAGGTCATTTCCGGCCTTGAGGTTAAGGACACTTTCATGGAACAGTGTGCACTGAGCTGAGTCTTGAAAGAATAGTCCTGATGAGCAAAAATGTGGGAAGGAGGCATTCTACAGAGAAAGGATGGCATGAAAATCCTGCCCATGATTTGTCAGGAAATAAGGGTAATAAGGTTAAATACATGGGTTGGGCTGATGGAAGAGATCTTGAGGCTGGAGGAAGGAGTCTAGACACTTCTGCAGGCATGGAGAGATCATGAGGGTGGCGAGGGCGGGGGAGGGCGGGTGGGTGTGGTTGAGTTAGGGACTAACACCGGTGAAACACTGCTTTAGAAGTATTAATCTGCTCAGAGCATGCAAGATGGGCTGGAAGGTGGAGTGCTGGCAGCCACGAAGACTTCACCCGACCTTCACGGCCTCTGTGCCTGATACACCCTCGCCCAGCCTCCAAGGCCCAGCTCAAACAGCACACACTCACTACACTTGCTTCCTGTGGCTGCTCTAACAATTCTTTACAACCTGGGTGGCTTAAAACACCGCAAAAACAAAAACAAAAACAAAACAAAAAAAAAAACCCACAAATCCATTATCTTAACAATTCTGGAGGCTAGAAGTCTGAAATCACTTTAACTGGGCTCAAGTTAAGGTGTGGGCAGGACTGGTTCTTTCTGGAGCCTTCCAGGGAGAATTTGCTCCTTGCCTTTTTCAGCATCTGGAAGCTGCCTGCATTCCTGGGCTGAAGGCCCTTCCTGACGTCACTCCAACCTCATGTTCTGTCATTACCTTTCCTAATACTCACACTGACCCTCTGGCCTCTCTGGCAAGAGGACGCACGTCATTACATTGGCCCCATAGAGATCATCAGAATGATTTCCCCATTGCAAGATCCTTAATTAAATTACACCTTTTTACCACTTCACATAATTCAGAGGTCTGTGGTTTGGGATCTGACCATCTGTGGGGGCCATTAGAGCCTACCACACTGACCCATCTCTGAACCCCAAAATACTCTGTGAGAGCACAGTTCACACTTCATCATCCCTACCCACTCTATCATGGCTCTTCCCACTTGTCTCCGCAAAGACCTAGACACCTTTGTGTGCCTAGGGCCACTGATGGGGCCTGCTCCTTGCCCATCACTCAGCAGGTATGTGCCAGTGGAGTAGCTGTAGCATGTCAGGTATAAAGTCACAAGCTAGAGGGGTCCTGGGGGATGGAAAAGGAAGCAGTGAGTATAGAAGACATCAGGAAGGGAAAGCTGGCAAGGCTATGAGGAAAGTAAGAGAGGATGTGGTTTTTAAAGCTTACCTTAAAGCTGAGCCTGGCAAGAGAGAACAGTGTGTTACAGATTTGGAGAGGGGCATTCTTTTCCATGAAGACACTTTGAATTTATGTTGACAGTGGGATATATCTGGAAGGCAGCTGGAAATACCAAGCTTGCAGAGTAGAAACAAGGACCCATCGTAGCATTAATCCCATTTCTCTTTCAGAATAAATACCTACCAGACCCGCCAAGAAGAAGAAAAAGAAGAAAGGTAATTATCACATGACTTTCGGCCTATGTCTCACCCCCTTAGGATGAATAATAGCCATATGTCACCTGGTGGAGCAAACCACCTATATCACAGTCTCCCCCTTTCTTTTGTATCTTTCCTCTCCTTCACATGCACACATGCACATTCACACTGAGTCCTTCTTCAAGGGATCCTTCTTTAAGGGAACATTCCTTTCCTTTATGGAGATATCACCTTAGAGAGGAGGGAGAGCGGAAGACTGGTGTGTGGGAGTGAGACACTGCTGACCTGGAAGATCTTTTGCTTTGTGGAGACGCCACACCAGGGAGATGGTTTGGGAGTGAAAACATCAGGCTTCACCAGAGGGGCTTTGCAAACCTTAGTTCAATCTATGGAGGTGAATTCTCTTTCCTTCAAAGTCACATGTGGAGTTCATGAACCAGTGGTTTCGATGCTGCATGGATTCCAAGGAAGGAGGTGGGATAGTTAACATCTTCCATTGGCCTCTTCTAGAGTGAGTGTGAGAGAGAAACTGTGTGGGGCACAGGCAGATAGAAGAATTTCATTTTTCTAACCTCCCAGAGATGTGACTTTGGTCTACCTCTGCTGCACCAAAAAGTCACAGTCTTCACAAAGCTGGCTTCTGGGGCTAACTGCTCCACTGACTTTATGCTAGAGACTTAGTTGCTGGAGCTTGTATCCACTGGATTTTCTAGAGAAAGACACACTATTTGCTCTGTTCATTAAGAGCAAACTTCTCTGTCCAGTGCTAGGGAGTCAAGGGTAACTCAGTGTGTGTTAATCAGGGGAGTTGGCCATCTCCCATCCCTTCATCACAGATGCCTCTCAGGTGCCTCTGGGCTTACAGCTCTTAAGGTGTGACTACCTCAGTTCTCAGAGCAGCTCTCCAGAGTCTCTTCCTTCCCGGCCCCTAGGCTTCTATTCCCTGTGCCATCAAATGACAGGGGGTGCTACTGGCAGTTTTCCTGCTCATAAGATTCCTGTTAAACCCGATGGTGATAGCTGAGGTGTCCTGGGATAATAAGACCGAAAACTTCGAGCTGATCATTTACTGGCTGCGAAGAAAACTCATCTCCTAAGTGACAACTTGTTCATGTGTTTGTGCACTTATGTATCCATTCAACAAACACCTGTAAGCACACATTGAGCACTAAACTTATGCTTGGCCAGTGGCCGTGGCAGATAAGATACTGAGTGTCTTATCTGTGGCCTCACTGCCTCGGACTGGAGGTAGAAGCAGAGGCAGGCATGGTTCCAGGCTGAATGAGGCCAAGTCAGTCCACAGATATCCAAGGTCAATGCAAGCTTTTGGGATTCAGGACAAAGTGGAGAGGTGCTTAGCTTCAGGAAGAAGTGGTACAGGACTGGGGACCTTAGACCCATTTTCTTTTCAGGGCTATGCCCTGGGTGAGCTGCAGAAGGCAGTGGGATTCTCTAGGACACCTGCACGGCATCCAGGACTCTGGGCGCTGTGGTTGCTGGGAGCTGTGGACATTTAATCCTCAGGCTGATTCCCTCCTTGCAGCTCCAACTCTATCTGTAGAATTCAGGCCGGGCTCAGAAAGGCCTGCTTTGGGTCTGATAGCTGGAGAAGAAAACTTGCATTGGGCCAAACCGTCACGGACATATAATTTCATGTTTCCTCATTCTCCAGTTAGCCATCCAGACCCTGTTTATAAACACAGCTATGAAACAAAGGGAGGGCCATGGCATGAATCCTTTACATAAAGAAGTTTGCTTAAATGTGTGGTTAATGAAAAATCATATTCAATATTGTCACTCAATCTTTCTCTCTTTTCAGTCTAGCAGCAACAACTTTTTTGACCCTTATGTAAGTACTTACTCCCTCACCCGTGACCCCAGAATAATCCAGGCCTTATCCCTCCATACATTACCTGTGTCATTGCTGGGTTTCCCTGCTACACGTGCACACTCAGTTGGAGCGCGCCTTGGGTGTGATGAGCAGAGAATGGCAGACGCGTTACCCACACCAGGGAGCTGATTTGGGAGCTGGTGTCTCTGCATGAAAGTCTCCTTTCCATTTGTTCAGGGAAACCTTCCTGTTTCCTTATTTCCCCTCAAAAGTGAGTATGGGAGTCAGAGGACTAGACTACTGGGGTCTCTAGAGCCAGGACTTAAAGTGGTAATAGCCAAGGCTGGCCTGCAAATTAGGGGTAAGGAGCACATTTGGGAGAATCGCAGCATTTTAAAGAAGGGGAAAAGGGAGGGAAGGAAGACGACAAACACGCACTCCAAGATAGCTCAGATGGTTTGAAGCATCGGCCAGAAGGAACAGGCTGGGTGGGCTAAGCTGGCAAGTCCAGGGGTGGACCCTGGCATGAGTCCTGCTGAGAAATGTACACGGGGCAGGTGGAGACTGCAGAGAAGTAGCTGCAGGGTCCTTTGTGGAGACCCTGGAGTCTGTCTCAAGGGAGCCACCAGGGTACTGAGCTGGCTAAGACTGAAGCTAGCAAATCACAGACATTTTTACTCAAATTGCTTGGCTAGAGCTCGATTATGTGCAGACCCTTCTGATCCCATAGGCCCTGCTTTAAAGTTGGCCAACATCACAGATGGCCCCTCCATTTAAGCTGAATGACACTTTGATTGCTTTCATTGCAACAAGATCCATGTTTTAGGCATAGTCACCTTTTTTGCACAACTCCAGGGGGAACCTCTCACTATAGAATGATGAGCAGCTGTACTGATACAGGATGCCTACCAAGAGGGGATAGAAAAGGGTTGCTGTGCCCTCTGGCCTTCTAGCAAATGCATTGCGCAGCACGATCTAGATGCATCCACACCACTCCCATTCCTCTGCTGGAGGTGGGACCCTTGAGTATTAGAACATCTCTCATCTCTGGGGTCTGTGCAAATTTTCTGAGAACTGGAATGGACATGGAGGGTTATTTCTTGCAGCTCACAACCAAGCCCTCTGTGAAGATAAGAAGGCAATTCTTCTAACAAAAATGTCCTCACTCCTTTTCATAACCTTTCTGTGACTGATGTCATAGGCCGATAATGACTGTACTCACAGCTCCGAGGCTTTGCTGGGAGAAATCCCTCTCGATCTTGGGCTCCCAACCTTGGCTGCACAGGGCAGTCAGCTGGAGGTCCCGCCCACAGAGGTTCTGATGTTATGGTCAGTATTTTCCAAAGCTCCTCTGTGTGGTCAGTATTTTCCAAAGCTCCTCCGCTGGTTTTAATGCACAGCCAAAGTTGTGGGCCACTGCTGTTCAATGGATGCTGCTTCTGCTGATCCAGAAACCACTGCTTTTGAAGCCAGGGGTCTCCATGAATGACTGCACCTGAAAGCCATCTGGGGAATGTTTAAAACCTACTGCCTATGTCCCCGCCCTGCTGAAGCAAACAACCAAACTCACATGTGATTAATTGAATCTCTGAGGATGGGGCCTCGGGCATCAGGATTTTTTTAAAGCCCTCCAGATGATTCTATCGTACATCAGGTTGAGAACTACTGTCAAGCAAAAGGACAAGTTTCTTACTAAAAAGGTTAAAGAGATATGTGTCAGGGTTACGGGCTTCCCAGACCATGAGCTTTCCAACACAGGATCGGCATGTTTATTCGTTCTTTCTCAGGGCCTATCTACAGTGCACTTTGTAAGATGATGGTCCAGAAACCTCGACCCAGCATTGGTCAGCATCCATGAGTGTCATCTGTTCTGACAAAAGAGAAAAATGTTTACATGGCCCATGTAGGGATGTGTCCAGGGATGACCCTGACAACCTATTCCTTAAATTTTGCCTTTCAATAAAGGGAGCGCATGGGCAAAACACAAGAACCTAGAATTTCCTCTTATGTGTGATTTTTGTGTCTCTTCTTTTTCTTTTATTGAATTTATAGATGAGAAGAATTTACAAATTGAGATATGCCCCCGATTCACATCAGCACATTGGGCACAAGGATGATATTCTATTACCATTTAGAACCCAAAAAGCAGGCTGCTGTTCTTTGCCTAGTAAGACAGTGTTGCTAGAAGGGCCTCTGCATCCTCGTGGCCTTGGACCTCACAGAAACACTGAGAAGGAGGTGGGATATTTGAGAAATGGGATCAGCAGGACTGGTGATGAATTGAATATCTGAAAAAAAGAAGCAGAGTATTGGGGTGCCTGGGTGGCTCAGTTGGCTAAGCACCTGCCTTCAGCTCAAGTCCTGATCTCAGGGTCCTGGCATCGAGCCCCATATCAGACTTCCTCCTAATCGAGCCTGCCTCTCTCTCTCCTGCTGTCCCTTCCCCTGGCTTATGCTTTCTCATGCTCTCTCGTGCTCACTCGCTTTGTGCATTATTTTGTACCTAGATTGTCACACGAGGATGTAAATCCTTCCTCCAGCCCATGATATAGACAAGATATTTTCATCTTTTCATCTAGGTGTAGAGCTGGATGAAATGTTTCCCCACCACATAGTCTTCCTCAATTGGCTCTCTTGCTGTTCAGGTGGCCCCAGAAGAGGAGCCCGGTGCTCATCCTTCTGGGCATTTCTCCAGGCCAGGCACACAACCATCTTACAAAGAAATTGTAGCACGTAGGGATTCACATGTTATTGCCACGTAGATTATTACATAGACACATACACAAAAAACAGCAGGGAAAAAAATGTATTTCTTTTACCCAACATGGGCTCATTCCTTGAACAATTCTTATTTCGGTCTATTAATTCTAGTGTTTGTTACATGTGTTTGTTACTCCACAATACTTAGATAAAACACTATCAAATGCTTAATTTCATTAAATGAAGTTAAATTTAGTTAAAGGTCCCACATATTGAGATTGATCCAGTATCAACGAATTTTGTGGGCCCTTCCATCAGGGTTTTCTATGTGCTTAGAAAATGGGGGTATGGCCTCAGTTGTGGTGGTCACTGTTACCACAATCCCTGACCATTTGGAGATGGCATCTCCACACCTTACATATCGAACTAAATCATAGAACATCTTCCCACAGGCTCCCAGAGCCAAGAGCTCTGTCCTCCCTGGCAACTACCTGGCCATCTGTGGCCACATCTTTCCACCCCAGAGGTACTGTCACAGGCCCAGGAGCCCTCCAGTCACAGAGTCCACAGTGCAGGAACTCCTCTCCAGGACCTTCAAATCATGAGGAGCTTATGGCCAAGAAAATAGGATGCGGTGATATGTCAGAAGTATAATCCGTTATATTAAATTCTCAGTAAATTACTCTTCAACAAGTCAATGTAGATGATGAATGTAGACAACTAGATAAGACACTGTATTATATCCCTGAGCCAAATAATAAATTTCTCAGATAATCTCTAACTCATCCTTTTTTGTGGTTATTGCTCATTTGTGTCAGAATCTGTCTCAATAAAGAAAACTTTAATGGTCTTAACGGCCCTTTCCTCCCAAACTTCACTACAGACCAGAATGTCTTCTTCTAAAATCTTCACTCAGTGTTGTTCCTTAATATTTTGATGAGAAAAAATTTAAAAGTGTCACCTGGGTACAAGCAAAGGTCATGTGTTCTAGAATCTCAACATGTTGAGCTTCCGGGGTCTCACTGATTCCAGTGATGTCTGCATTATTCCCCTTCTAGCCAGAAAACTCAAATATATGTGAGGTTTGCCGTGGACCCGGAAAGCTGTTCTGCTGTGATACTTGTCCAAAGTCCTTTCATGAGACATGCCACATCCACCATATAGATGCTAACAGGTCAGTGAGACTGGACCCCTCTTGCCCTTCCTTCCTATGGCACAGATCCTCCTACCATGCGCAATCAGCCTGCAGAGTTTGTCTCTGGTTGTATGTGTTTTGATGCAGAGACAGCAGAGTCTTAAAGTATCAGGATCCAGAAATATGATCCAGAGTTGTTTAATGGCGCTAGCAGCAATAGATTAATGGGAAACACTAGAAAGAGGTGTCACTCCCATAACCCCCACTTGGTTCCCAGACACTCATGCACTTTGATGGGGTTATGACACCATACATTAGCTGCTGGTTTAAAGCATATACTACCTACTATGGGAACATAAAAAGTTGACAAATCTGGGACTCTGATGAGCCTTCAGATGGCCGTTAATGCTGCATTTCCTTTGCCCTAAAATGTATCTTTGGTCAGAGATGATGGGATGTGGAATTAACATGGAGACAGATAAGGCATCCCGTGAGTATAGTATAGACAGCATTGCTATGGCCAGGGTGGGTGGATGATTTCTACCAGGATTGTGTCTGTCCCTCTGAAGACAGGGCATTGCCCTTCGGGAGTGGAAGAGTCTAATGTAATCCACCTGTTCAGGCCGGTAGTTCCCAGGAAATAATGTCATCTCAGGGATTCTGCATAAAGCTCTACAGATGCGCAATCTGCAGGGGAAGAAGACAGATCTGCTCTATTGCTGAGCCCATGTATAGTCCCCATGCTCACACCACACGTACTTAGGAATGGACCTCTTGAGCAAGCACTGGAGTAGCCAAGGAGAGGAACAAATGACTATCTAGGAGAGACCAGTGTATCCGCTTGACTATTGAGAGCCCTTCAGCATAGGGATCCTGGCAGAGGACAATGGACAATGAATCTAGGAGCAAATGGCAGATGTCTGAACTACTCTGTCCATAGAGTTCCTTTCCAAGAAATTTCTGCAGCACAGATTCTAGGTCCAGATACGGCAGTGCTGGAGGAGAGGATGCCTGTAGCTCTGTGCTCTGTGCTTATTCTGCTATGTTGAGAAGCAAGAGCTGGTTTGCTTTTACTATGGTCTGATGGCTCAGTGAGGCCCAAGACTCCAGTACTGAAGGTACTGATCTCCAATCCTCAATTTTTAACAGGCAGGAATCATTACTGAGCCCACAGTGGCTCAGATGAGAACTTTAAGTTTTGAGATGAATGAAAGACTGTCACCCACCATGGCAGCTCACTCAGCAAACTGTCAGCCCCGCTACCATGATTAAAGGGATGGGTGTCTGGAAACTGTGCCCAAATGGGGCTCTAATGCAGGGGAGTGTCCAAGAGAGAAGTTGGGTACAATGTGGAAACCACCCATCATTCCTGAACAGAGGCCTTTAGCAGCTATAGAAACAGTGGCTGAGTCACAGACAACCTACCTCTGCTGATCTTGTGCCCAACCTCTCAGGGACCCATGGAGTTGCATCTTCTGCAGGATAAAGGCTCTTCAGAAAAAGTACCCACAAAGCCAACTAGGTCACCAGGCATCTGAGGTCCTAAAGAGACGGATGGTACCTGAGGAACAGTTGGTGAGTTGAAATGTAAACCTGAAGTCTTTTCTGTGGACTTGAGAGAAGAAGCACAGCCTTGCAGGGGCTGGAGGGATGATGCCCAAGGGCAAACTGCTGTCCCCCATGTGCTTTGATCACAGACCTAACACTACAATTTGTGTTCCAAAGAAAATGCCCATTCTGTGTTTTTTCATAGGCCACAGGTTTGGGAGCTGTGCATTCCCTCTGAGCATATTTACATTTCATCCTCTCCAAGCTGCTCATCACTTAAAATATCATCTATCGGGGATCCCTGGGTGGCTCAGTGGTTTGGCTCCTGCCTTTGGCCCGGGGCACGATCCTGGAGTCCCAGGATCAAGTCCCACATCGGGCTCCCAGCATGGAGCCTGCTTCTCCCTCTGCCTGTGTCTGCCTCTCTCTGTGTGTCTATTATGAATAAATAAATACAATCTAAAAAATAAAAAAATAAAATCTCATTTATCTTTTGCAGAAATGTGAATTTGTCCTCTTGAAGGTCTACTGCTATTCAAAAAGCCTCTTTTTTGCCTCAAAACCACATTACGTAAGTGAAGACAACAAAGCCCAAAATTGGCATTGTCAAATTTGTGATATGGGTCCAACGGGTCCAATTGTCATTATCCTTGTCTTGTTGATGGATGTCAGAGTCCGCTTACTCAATGCTTGGCCATTTAGGCTGCTACCACAAAGTACTAGAGCCGGGGCACCTCAAACAGCAGACATTTATTCTTCCCTGCTCTGGAGGCTGAAAATCTGAGGTCAGCGTGCCAGTGTGATCCTGCAGACTGCCAACTTCTTTTAGCGTCCTCACATGGCGGAAGGAGAGGGAGAGAGCTCTCTGGGGTCATTTTTATAAGGGCACTAATCCCATTCATGAGACTTATCCTCACAATCTAATCATCTCCCAAAGGCCTGACCTCCTAATACCATCACACTGGGGGTTAGGATTTCAACATAGGAATTTGGGGAGGATAGACTTGGAAGGGCGCTAACAGCCTGCCCTCGGCACTTTTTTTTTTGTCAGCAGAGTAGAGAGGCATCTCATGGCCCAAAGAAGCCCATGTGGCTAAACAAAATCAGGAAAAAGCTGAATATGAAACTGTACCTCCAAGTGAAAGGGTTTGTACGGGACATGTGCCTCATCTTTCAGAACCACAGGGCATATTACAAGGTAAGGGGCTCCCTCTTTCTTTGGGTTAAGCTCCCTTGCCATTTATTCTTCTTGTATCAGCTAAATGTTACCGTTTCCCTCATCCTGTTTAAGCCACACAAGTGCAAACTCTGGAAGTATTCTAAAAGCCCCGCAGTCTAAGGTGGGGAAAATAACAATAAACTAGGTGTCCTTGCAGACATCATCTTAGGACCTCAGCATTTACTTGCTCCTAGGTACTCAGTTTTCACCCACAGAGAGCAGTGGACTGCAGACCTATTGCCTTCTGCAAGAAATGGAAGAGCAGTCTCTCATGTTCTGTCTCCCTCTCTGATGTTTCCCACTCATTTTCTCTCCTTTCCCCTTTATTCCCTTTCGCTATTTTTTATATTCCCCAAACAAATGAGACCATATAATTTTTGTCCTTCTCTGATTGACTTATTTCACTCAGCATAATACCCTCCAGTTCCATCCACGTCGAAGCAAATGGTGGGTAATGAACAAGGGGTGGTGGAAAGAGAGGTGGGCAGGGGGTGGGGGTGACTGGGTGATGGGCACTGAGGGGGGCACTTGATGGGATGAGCACTGGGTGTTATGCTATATGTTGGCAAATTGAACTCCAGTAAAATAAAAAAAAAAAGAAATGGAAGATCATTTTCCCCCCTGAACCTGGGTAGCTCTGTGCGTGTCCCCGAAGTCTCCACCTTTGTCCTGGGCTCCTATCCTTAGCCAGACTAAGGGAATCAGCCGAGGGAGATTGGGTGCCAGGCATAGAGTATGAGCATGCGCAGTTGCTGGTGCCTCTGTGCACCTGCCCTGGCATCCAAGCCTTCGGGAATGTGTGGACAGGGGTCTCGCCCTCACGCCTGGGCATCTCCCTAGCACCACTGGTTCCCAGTGCTGCAGCCCGGATGCGGAGCATGGGAGGTTGCTTACAGGCAAAACCCACAGGGCCACGGTGCAAGGAGGGGCATCTCCGCAGGAGCCAGGACTCCCAGGTCACTCCGCGGCTCAAAGTGCATTATAGAGGCCACTGGTGTTTCTCTCCTTTAAAGGAAGCTGCCAAATCAAGTTTCTCAAGTTTCAAAATCTTGGATTACTTCCGAATTTCTTAGTGCTATATCAAAAAGTAAACAAGGATTATCTTAAGGGGTGAGGGAGAGAGAGGGGGCTCCATGAACCCCTTTCTGTACCATATTGTAGTGTTGCAAGTCAATGGTGCTGTGTTCGAAAATCAAGCAACTAATATATTTTAAAAATTAATCGATAAAGCTCTGATGAAGAATTAGAGAAATGATAAAGAGAAATGATCAAGCTATCAGGGAACCAAGCACTCTGAACTGTATTAATTCTCCCTTAACATTTGAGATAGTGTAAAATGAAGTTCTAGATTCTGCAAAACATGGTGAGCCTAAGCTCAGTGCAATGGCCATTCTCATTTTTGTCTTTGCCTTTCCAGGACAACCAGAAATTCATCAAGCTGGGACTTCAGCTAGAGGCCATATTTGAGAATACTTTCAAAAACACTTTTGCAATTCAGGAAACAGGCGAGAACAGTTCTCAGTTGGAGCCCAATCTTTCATAAAATAGCCAATCCCCCTCCCCCCCTCCCCACCCTGCGCACCCCACCCCCAGTCAATTCCTCAGCAGCTACATGATGACACGTTGTGGTCCCTCCTACTGACTATTCTGATGTACAAACAACTTTTTCAAAAATTTTTATTGCCATTTCTGTTCATTTATTTTTTAAATAAAATATAAAATTATCTTGTCTAGTTCCCTTATTGAATAATTTGGAGTGAGATTTACAGTAGAAAATATTGGGTCTTTCTATAAAGGATTGTATTATGCACTTCCATTTATATTTTAATCTTTTATTAGGTCCTTATGCAAAATTTTCTCTTCTTTTCCCCTTTCCACACAGGACTTAGCCATTTCTTTCTTTCTTCTTTTTTTTTTTTTAATGCTCAGGCAGTTGACATTTTTTTCTTGCTATTGTGAACATGAACTTTCCCCCAATATATTTTATTACCAATTATTGACTCTTATAGAAAGCTATTTATATATTCTATTATTATTATTATTATTTATAATAATAATATTTATATATTCTAGTCACTGATCACCTTACTGAATCCTGGATAGCATCCTTTTTGGCCTCATACCCAGTGGCATCAGGAAACTTGTACAGGATGCAGAGCATAGCCAGTTTTCAATTCACAGAATCATAATTGGCTCAGCTGATAGAAGCATTCCCAACTTGGGCACTAAGATCTCTGACAATGCTGGGTTCTGTTGGCGAGTGGCTCAGCCATGGCACCCTGGTAACCTTTTGTGTCTCCACATAGACAGCATAGGCAAGACTTAACTACAGTTGATTCGATCTAAGTCTTGACAGCCTGCCCCATGATCTTTCCAGAACATGAGAGCATGGGACGCTTGTGAAGCACTATGACAGGCCATGTCCCACTCACCACTTTATCTTCCAGAGGTATCATGACACACTGTCTCCTCATATTGCAAGTTCCAATGAGGTATGAGGCCTTCTGCCCCAGGGAGATGGCACCTTTGCTCTTCCTGCTTTTGCCATTTATGTAAGTAATAAGCTGTCTGAATCTTAAAAGGGCACATTATTTCTTTACCAGCCAAATCAGTCAGCCTTGCTTGAAGGGTTCCCAGATCCAATATATTCTGGATAAAGTACCTGACAAAGACTACCAAACCCTGGTAGCTGGTTCAGAGCACACACTACACCCTTTGGGGAAGTATCTCATCCTAAGAAATAATGGCCTCCAGCTGGTTCCAGAGGTGAGTCTTCCAACACGCCACTTCCTTATTCAATAACAAAATTTTGTTGTCAGAATGGATAATGTTGAAGATTAAATTATGTATGCAAAGTGTTTGAAATCATGTCAGAGGCACATGCAGGTATCACTGTGGCTACACACAGTAGAGATTCTGTATTCAAAATGTTAATTCAATCAAAAGGAAGCAATTCTAGTTATCCAATTAGATAGTTGATGGATACTCAGAGGCCACAAAAACCAAAATTGATACGGTTCCCAGCCCTTCCCTTTGTCTATTTTCCAACATAATGATACTCTGAAAAAGAAAAAAATAAAGAAAGAAAATTCTCATGTCCTTAAAAGATGATTGAACACTGACCCTCAGCTAATTCCGGAAGCTGAGACATCATAACAACCCATCTGATTGAACAGGTTCAGGTCATAAATGCGGTTTTGATCTCCTGGTAGACCTACGCAGAGATGTTTCTTACTGCAATTGATGAAATTATTTATGGGTGATTCAAAAATAAATGTAACTGAAGTTGTCTCCCTTTACTTATGCTATGACTGAAAGGGGAATGGTCTGCTAAGTAGGTAAAAAGTCCAAGGATCCTGTCAGAGAGTAAAACCTTCTGGGCCTGCATTTAGGTAGACCGACTCATTAAGTTCCATCACTGACCAAGCAAAGTATTTTATTCTAGAAGATTTCTCGGGGATCCCTGGGTGGCGCAGCGGTTTGGTGCCTGCCTTTGGCCCAGGGTCCGATCCTGGAGACCCGGGATCGAATCCCACGTCGGGCTCCCGGTGCATGGAGCCTGCTTCTCCCTCCTCCTGTGTCTCTGCCTCTCTCTCTCTCTCTCTCTCTCTCTGTGACTATCATAAAACAAATAAAAATTAAAAAAAAGTTTAGAAGATTTCTCTTGTAACATCATCTGTTTTTAATCCTTTGCTTCCTAATAAAGTTAGTTTTCATTTAGATTCATCTTTTGAATGTTGGCTCCTTTTTGTTTGCTTAGTTGAATCCGTCATGTGGCTTCATTCTTAACAGTATTATCTAGAATGGGTCCTTTTCAGCCTTCTGCTTTTATTTGTGGCAGAAACAGTAGTGTTCTCCAAATATCACATATATCCCCCTAAGTTTTCCTGCCCCTCACATTAGGCATGGCTAAATGACTGAGACACCGACCAGTGGATTATGATCAGAGGTGGCATATGTCATTTGCAAGGTGATTCACAGAAAGGGCAGTGAGAATTCCCTGTGTAAACTCTCCTGCCACATTGATTAGACGATTTGTTTTGGGATGACAGAGCCTAGAGATTGACCCCACCTAGTATGTGTATTCACTACCACCCCAGGAGGGCTCCCAGATCCACTGTGACTCTGAGCGAGCAAGAAGTAGACTTTGTTGTCTAAGCCATTAAAACTCGAGGGCTGTGTATGGCCCATAAGCATAACCCAGCAAGAACTGGCTAATATGTACCGGAAACAAGACAGAAACACTTGTAGGAGTGGATTTTTAGGGTGTAAGACCAGGAGGGGTAAACATAAGAGTGGATAATGGAGACTCCATTGATATGGAAGCCCTCTCCTCCGATCAGGGCTTAAGGCCCTGGCAAAGGCATCTGAGGCTGGTTTGTCTATGAATGAACTGGCTCCTTGGAACTTGGACAAAATGATAGCATTTAGCAAATGATGTGGAGATGCCCCCAAAGCCTTGTATAGTACCAAGAAGGGGTCAAAAGGCTCAGAGAGGTAGAAATGTTCACATGGGTATATCACACAAAGACATGGCCTGAAGACATGCCAGATGGCTTGTCATCCCGAAGAGCCCAGAGGTCATTCCCTTTACAAAACCAGTAAGAAGTGCATTCTGTGGGAGTGCTAGCATTATTGAGGACCTCACTTTGCCTGTCACCTGTAAACCAGAGTTGACACTGATCCACATCCAATCTCCCCATACCCTTCTTCCTTAGTCATGGCCTAGAAGATGACAGAGATCATTCCTGCAAACAAGAAATAACTTCTCTTGGGGTGCCTGGGTGGCTCAGTCAGTTGAATGTCCAACTCTTGATCTCAGCTAGGTCTTGATCTTGGGATCTCAGGGTTGTGAGTTCAAGCCCCAAATTGGGCTTTCTGCTGGGTGTGGAGCCTATTAAAAAAGAAAAAGAAAAAGAAACAACTTCTCTTTTAGCAATTATGAATGTTCAGGTTCTATCTCAAAAGACAGCCCATTTTAATAAAAGATTAATCTGGACTCTTTAAAATTTGTTATCTTACTTTTGAATGATCTAGCAAATAGCTGGATTTAATGCTTTGTAGAAATGTTGTTAAAGATTCACTTATATACCAAAAATTCTGATCTGCACATATCTCTCTCTTCTAACATGTATGTCCAGAGTAAAAGTGTTTCCAATACCCATGGGATCTATAAAGCATGAGAGGAAAACTGTAATTTGTACTTGAAAAGTGGTGAATCTTGATATTTCACACAAGTCACATTCAGGATTGAGACATTTTGATTATCATTTCTCTTTACATTTCTTTTTTTTTTTAAGATTTTATTTATTTATTCATGAGGACACACAGAGAGAGGTAGAGACATAGGCAGAGGGAAAAGCAGGCTCCTTGCTGGAAGTCTGATGCAGGACTCGATCCCACAACCCCAGGATCATGCCCTGAGCCGAAGGCAAATATTAAACCACTGGGCCACCCAGATGTTCCTCTCTCTACCTTTCTAAAGGAAAGAAAGAAGTGGAAACAAGGTTATCAACATTTGTGTTGCCTTACATCCCGTGATTGTGGTGAAATTAAAATAAGCCTTTTTTACAAAGTCCCTTGATAAACCACTACATACTCAATGGCTTTGAGAAAATAGAAATTAGCTCAGTATGAGAAAGCAAAAAAAAATCTGCCCTGCCATTCATGAGGCTGATATAACAGGTACGGAGAAAGTCAGCTGCACATTTAATAAGAAACATTCTCCTCGGAACTCGTGCAGCTATTAAAGGTCATGACAACCCTTCTTTGAATGACTAGTGCTTCCTCACTCACTGAGGAATTTTGTTGTCAAAATCCACGCACTATCAGAAACTTGCTGTTTGAAATGGTATCAGCAAGGATGGAGCATCTCACCCTTACTTGGATGGTCTAAGGTGCTTTGATAAAGAGATGGAATCTTGATTTCTAATCCAGGGGCACAGCTTCCAATATGGGATTTCCAAAAATAACATTCCACATTTTCATAATTTTGTGATTTTCCAACAATAGGACCCAGGGTCCATTTCACAATCCAGACCTGATCTTCAACACAGCTCTGGCTTGTTTTGAACCTGCATCAAATCACTGCATCCTATAAATTATACTTCAACTCCACCTTTTCCCAAACTGTACAATAACTCTGTTTCCTTGTTTGGCACAATGTCCATGGTTCTCTGGTGTGGTCCCTCTCCCTTGTTACAATGAGTCAATAAATCTATTGGAATACAGGTTTGTTTGTCCCTGACGATCTTAAACCTATTGAATCAGGACAACTTGCTGGAGGATGTCCAGGGGTTGTTTGACTCCTTTCTTTTTGAAGGTAATTAGATAGTAGAACTTCAAAGCTTTCCAAGATTTTTTACCAAAGGATAACAATATTATTACCCAGGAGAGGAATACTTCACATTCTGTGCTCCACAAAAGATAAAGAAGTGGAAGGGAATGGGTGGGAAATGCCATATAAATTCAAGATATCAGTATTAATAGGCATGACAATAGCTAATCAGAAAGCTCTCGTTTGGGGGTGCCTGGGTGGCTCAATCAGTTAAGCATCTGCCTTCCAGCTCAGGGTCCTGGGATCAAGCCCGTGTCAAGCCCCCCATGTCAGACTCTGCACTCAGTGAGGAATCTGCTTCTCCCTCTCCCTCTCCCCTCCCCCTCCTGCTTGTGTGTGCTCTCTCTCTCTAATAAATAAATATTTTTTAAAAGTTCTTATTTTCTGAACATATTGCTACAACATCAAAACATGAGCACGTCTATTCAATCAACAGTGCTCATACTATTAAAATATGAATTTATAACAATTTCTTATGTCTTTGCACACAATAGAAAAAGGTACTGCAGAGAAGGGGATTTTAATATCATTAATTCATTTTCATTGTTTGGTGCTTAGAGTAAAATGCATCAGGAAAAAGTAGCTCTGAATTCAGATTCCTAGAATCCTCAAACCCAAGACTTGCACACCAAAGCTGACACAATTTTTGGTGGTGAGCTAGAAGCTTCCTGGCGCTCTTCTCCAACATTTGTTTTCAAATAGTTGTCACTGATGTTCTCTGAATAAATGAAAAAATTTCCTTGCTCACTGCAGTGTGTGTGACCCACCAACATAGAATTTAAGGAACAGAGGTTTATAAAGTTGGCCAGGAAAGGCATGCCCGCTGAAACAAGTTTCCTAAATCACAGCCCAAACCAGTTAATAAGGCAATAAACCCACAATCTTTGGCATTATCTTTTCCACCAAACAATGTCTACTGGACAAAAGTCTATAAGTAAACGTGTAACCTGACAAAGTCAGACCCTCATTAGGAGTAAACGATAAATCAGAACATGTATCCTGTTGCTTTCCTGTCGTATTGCCAAGTGTGGATAATTTGTCTTCATCGCCTGATTGGCCTCTATCTGTCACTCTGGGAGAATATTACAATACGTTTGATTAACAACTTACCATTTCTAGAGACTTGAACAGTAATAACCTGGCAAGGTTAGCAGTACACTGCAGAAAGGAACACACAGCAATAACTTTCTAGACTGGTGGAGACGTGAGCTGCCAAGGTGGTTTTCCTTTATTCCTCTAAAGAAAGTTAACCAGCTAAAAAAAAAAGAAAGAAAAAAAGAAAGAAAGAAAGAAAGTTAGTTAACCAGCTTAGAGCTAATTTAGCAATCTTGCTTGGACATTCCTTATTACCCACTATATGATTCTCTGTTCCTTAACGCTCCAGAGTCCCTGGGAAGCCTGCTAATAATTCCAGGTGGTGACCTGGAGGCTCCTGGTCTCCTCCGCAGCCCTCCCTTCCACGCACTGCTCTCTCTGCAGAGCAATCAGACTGCCCGTATGTGGCCAAGGAACCAACGGAGAAGGAAATTCCTTAAGAAACCTATGTGTTATACTGTATGTTGGCAAACTGAACTCCAATAAAAAAAATATAAAATAATAATAATTAAAAAATAAAATAAAAATAAATCCCTAAAAAAAAGAAAAAAAAGAAAAGAAAAGAAAAAGAAAAGAAAAGAAAAGAAAAGAAAAGAAAAGAAAAGAAAAGAAAAGAAAAGAAAAGAAGAAGAAAAAAGAAAAGAAAAGAATGAAAGACCAGGGAAGATCATGAAACTCCCCGCATTCCGGTCTGTTCTTTGAACTCAACACACCCCCTTGGTTAACACTGTTTTAGTTGCCATCACCAGGAGCTGAGAAAATTGGGTAGTTGGGCCGTGTTGTGATATTTTGCTAAATTCCTGACACCTCGCCCTTCTACTTCCAATCCTTCCTCCTAATCCCTACACACTTTCTCCGCCTCTATTGCTTGCCCAGGGCAACATTGGAGGATGGATCCGGGAATGAGTGTGTGGATCAGAGCCCTCTCCCCTCCTGCCTCCTTGCCCCCAGTCCCACTCAACTCCCTCACCAACCCAGAACCTGTTGATATCATTTCCCTGAATAATAAGTAGACTTCTAATGTTCAAGATATTAAACATTGGTTAACAACAGATGGTGGGAACACCCTAAAAAATAAATTTAGTTTTTTTTTACTTACGAAAAATATAGCAAGCAATTAAAATGAATCTTTTTGGGGACAAATATGCCTTTTGACATTATCTTCTCTGCTATTATACCTAGTGTTTATTTCCAAATTAATTTTGTTCATAAAATCCATGAAAGAGAAACAGTAACTGCTTGATATAAGTTATAAATCCTGTAAAACTAACATTTACAGATGTGTCTGGTTGTTTTCTCCCCTTCCAAAGGAAAACACATCTGCTGAATTGAGATCTGAGCCTCCAGAACAATGGTCCTGGTGCTGCCTTAAATTCTCCATATGACTTTGGAAAGGATTCTTAAACAGTTATGTGCCAGAGTTTTCTCACCTACAAAACCAGGATAAAAAATAGTTATTACACCTACTCCTTACTGATGTTTTAGAATTATGAGATATTATTTCCTAAATTATTTTTTGAAAAGTTTGGATATAAGCTAATGGCACATCGGAGAACACATGTCAAGATGACTTATTTGGGCTTTTGGGGGTCTTTCCAAGTTTCCAATAACAATATAGGCTTCAATGCAATCAAAAATCACTTACCTTTTTTTGTGATCTACAGATGATAGAGGTTAGTTAAGGCAGAAATCAATACCTCCATTGGAGACATCAGTATGAACAGGTGTGGGGTTTTTTTCTGACACCAACTGTGTGGTGTCTTTTCCAATGATAAATAGGTCATTTCAATACCAGTCAATTCTCCAGCTCTTCCACACCAACTGGGTGTTGAACAATTCAATTCAGTTCTGACACTAACCACCCAGAGTTAGCACCGACCACACAGGGTAAGGGCCCAGTCCTACATGACTTCCCCTACTTCAGACACCAGCTACAAAATGGGGTCCCCAAGCTATCCATGTATCTTCCCAACAAATTATAAATCTGGGAGTTCTCCCAATGCCCCCTTAGGTCCAAAAATTTGCTAGCATGACTCACAGAACACAGGGAAATGCTCTACTTATGATTACAGTTTTATTATAAAGACCGCAACTCAAGAACAGCCAAATGGAAGAGATAGATAGGGCAAGGTACGTGGATGCCAGGGCTTCCACGCTCTCTCCAGCATGCAACCCCCCAGCACATCAACGTATTTACCAAGTCAGGGGCTCCCAACCCCATTGTTCAGGGTTTTTTACTACCAAGGTTTAATCATGTAAGTACACTGGTTAAATCATGGGCCATTGGCGATTGAACTTAATCTCCCACCTCTCATTTCTCCCCAGAGATTGAGGGGTGAAACTGAAAGTTCTAACCCTCTAACTCTCATAGACACCCTCTCACCGCTCAGGAAACTTCAAGGGTCTGGGAAACTGGGTGCCAGGAAGTAGAAACAAAGACCAAATGCCTTTTTTTTTTAATCATACCACAAGAGGCAAGATCACGTGGAAGGAAAAACAACAAATAGAAATATGCTAGCTTGTTTCTACTCCAATGTTGACACATGAACATACATATTCAGTGACTAGGATCTTGTCTGCCACATTTTTCAAAATGGCACACGAGGTAAGTACAGAGAATGTGTTCCCAGCATCGACTGGGCCATCGGCTGTAGAGTGCACTCCAAGTACAACACGTCAGGAAGCAGGACCTCTGAATTCAGATGTCTGATGGTCTGTAGCCCAAAGCTAGCAGCCCTCGCTCTTCTCATCCGGGCCTTGTCCTGGTGCTGAGCTCAGAGTTTCTGGGGGCTCTTCTTCCTCGCTGGATTCACTGCTGATCACTGCACAAAGAAACAAAACCCCTTAGGGATCTCAGCGTGGGGCCAAGGAACCAGCAGGAAACCCCATAATGGGGGGATGCCAGGAAAGATCCAGCTGCTGGGGTAAGCTCTGGGGAGGAATGTCCCTGCTCCAGATGGTGCCCATCTTCTCATGGAATCCTGGGCCTACAGGTTAACAGCGGGGCTCCAGGCACTCTCCCTGGACGCTGTGTAAGGACAGGTGACCACAGTGCCCAGCTCTAGTCATCTTGCTCCCCATCTTCTGACCACTCACTCCCTTCTTCCCCTTGCAGCTGTCTCGCCCCCTTTCCCTACCTCTGCTTCTCTTTCTCACAGCTCATACCTCCTCTCTCAGCTCAGCATGTTCTCCTCAGCACTCTCTGTTTCCACCTGATGTGTCTTTTTGTCCCCTTATCTCTTCTTGCCATCTCGCTCTACACACCTCCTTAGCGGCCCCCGTTCAGTACCTTTCCACTTCACCCCCAGTTCTCCTCTGTTAGGCAAAATCTCCTTCCCTGAGCACCAGGGTCTCCCTCTCCTGCATCCACCCCATCCTCCCTGGGCTGCCTCCTGACACCTTCGCTGCGACACACGCAGTGTCACCACATCAGACTCCCTCGGCCAGCCTTTATAATGTCTTCTTTTCTTTTCTTTTTAGGATTTTATTTATTTATCAGAGAGAGAGAGCATGCACAAGAGGGAAGGGGCAGAGGGAAAGGGAGAAGCAGACTCCTTGCTCAGCAGGGACTCAATCCTGGGACCCCAAGATCATGACCTGAGCTAAAGGCAGATGCTTAACCAACTGGGCCACCCAGGCACGCCTCCCTCGGCCAGCCTTACTGATTATTTCTGATGCTTGGTCACACGCTATCCCTGCTGGCTGGCCTTCTTGGTTAGTTCTGAGGTGACAAGATGCAATCGTCTTCTGCATATTCACCAGATCCACAACACAAGATTGTACTGGGTTTTCAGATCTGGAGAGCTCTGTCCCTGGAATACATACATAATGATCCAGAAAGAACCCTCAGCTGTCTCCCCGACCCCCTGCTCCCCTCTCTCCCCACTCCCCCTGGGAGGGTCGCCCTAGCACTACCCCTTGCCTGCTCGCCTACTGCCTCGCTCTGTGTCAGGACCTCTGTGTCCTTCTCTCTCCACCTCTCTGGGGCTTTCCTTTTTACCCTGAAATCCACCTTTTTGTTTTTCCTCTTTTCTCTTAACCTACTATTCTCATTCACTCACTGAAAATTATCTTGGCTGAATTTTGTGTTTATTCTTATGTCCTTTTCCACAAAGGTGGCTTAGTACATGCCTACATAAATATACTTAGAACAGTTTTTATAAAATCCTCCATACAAATACATCAGTAATGTAATGTTTGCCAACACATGGCAAAATGTTTGCCAGCCCCTTCAGGGCTTTGGAAACACTGTCCCCGGGGACGACGGCCTGCAGCAGAAGCTTCTATGAGGTGGCCTCCCCCTGATGCTAAATATCCCACCACGTCTCCTCTCTCTTGGCCTCATTGGCCTCCAGCAACGTTCCATTCACTCCCACTGAACACTCTGTCTTCAGGGTTTCTTTGTGTCCCTCTCTACCTTCTCTTTTATTGGCATTTGCTTTGTCCATATGATCTTTGTCACTCTCCCTTGTGTAAATTGTCAGTTTATCTCCTCTCAGCCATGGCTCTCATGTCATCTCTCCATCTCTGTTTTTCTCAGGCTTACCTGGACCCTCTACCTGCCTCTAGGCCCCCAACCCTAGTCTTGTGTGTTGTCCTCATGTCAAGGGTAGCATCCTTCCATCACTCCAGATTTCTCACCAGGCTTTGACCACAACTCAGAGCCCCTTCCCCACCTCTACCTCTAGGATCTTCTCCAGTGATCCTGCTTACTGGCCAGTCTGGCCATCACACACATTATTTCCATGCTCCTGTGACAACTTCTGGCAAGGCGGATAAAGCTGCCTCCCTGCCAAACCTCCACCCAATGGGAGAAGTTTGGATCTCATGTCCATTTAGGTAAAACCATGCTTGCTCCTAAAACTCATATTGGATGGTCCAATCCACCTACCTGTCTGCACTCGTCCTCCACACAGGGCACCCTCCTCCACTGAGGATGCCAGCTCCCCTTTCTGTCTTGCTTCCAGGCCAGGGGTAGGATGAGGAAAGCAAGAGGCCCAAGGCCCCTAATTTAAGGAGGCACCTACTCTTGGGTTCTCTTTAAATTTCGCCCCCTAGGCCCTACAGATCTCACCTCACATCTTAGAAAATGTGCCTCCCTCACATCTTAGAAAGTAGTCAGAGGCTGGGCTCAGGTGCCTGGCCTCTGACCCCTCCACATAATGAGCTATCCAGATAATGGGTCATCTATGACACAGGATTCAGTCAGTTACCTTGCCTATCACCCAAGAAGGCTGCACACCTTCTCTGACTTCCTCTTCCTTTGTTCTTAAAACTTTGGCTTCATCAGGTGCTGATGAGTGAGAAAAGGAGAGACCAGAGCCAGTGACCAGAAAACAAGCTAAGGAGTGGCCACACTGAGCTCTGAGGTTGGAGACAAAAGTGAGCTGCTCTTTGTGCAGAAAGACTTCCTGCTCCAAGACTCCGCCCAAAACCCAACCAAGTCCGGCTCTGCCTCTCTCCATCCAATTAGACCTCAGTCCCTTTCTCCCTCCATGTCCTACCAGGATCCAACCTGCAGGCATTGCTGCTCCCATCCTAGGATGATATGTCTGCATACCAGACTCCACTGTCTTCTGTTTCCTCATGTTCCTGTCTCTCTTTCCCGCAGCCACACTCTCTGCTCAGTCCCTCCTGCCTCCGCCTTCCTGACAAGCTCTCTTCCATCACAATTTCCCAACTTCCATGTCAGGCTAAACTGGTATCTCCTTTCTTGTTCTCTCTGACTTGCTGATTGCCTCCACTTAATGCACAGAAATGAAAAGATATACCTTTTAGTGATAGCAGTGGCTCTTGGCAGTAGGAAGAGGGAAATGGGGAGTGAAGTGGGGTTGCCCATTGAGGCAAGTGGTATGTTTTGAAAGTAGATAGAGGGGGATCCCTGGGTGGCTCAGCGATTTAGCGCCTGCCTTTGGCCCAGGGCATGATCCTGGGGTCCCGGGATCAAGTCCCGTGTCAGGCTCCCTGCATGGAGCCTGCTTCTCCCTCTCTCTGTCTCTCTCTCTCTCTCTCTGTCTCTCTCTCTCTCTCTCTCTGTCTCTCATGAATAAATAAGTGGGATCTTTAAAAAAAAAAAAAGTAGATAGAGGTGACAATGACACAACTTTGTGAATGTACCAAATATCACTAAACCGTACACTTTAAAGTGGTTAATTTTATGCTATGTGATTTTTACCTCCATGAAGACACACACACACAGGCTCTGGGTTCAGAATGCCTGGGTTCGCCCTTGCTCATTGGACCCCAGGCCAACTGCACACACAGTCTCTAGATTTTGGTCCCCTTATCTGCAAAATGGGCACATAAGCAATGCTAACCTCCAATGGCTGCCTGAGTGCTCACCCCACCACTGCCAGAGCAAATGTTCTGCCATGAGGTGTAAATAACATGGTTATTTTTATTGTATCTTAACCTTTTCTTCTCTTTCTTTCCCTCCTTCTCTCTCTCAAAGTACTCACATCCTCCCCTCCACCTTTCTATCACTTCCTCTTTTTTCTCTGTGAACAACTAACTGGCTTTCTTCTTGAATATCTGGGCTTCTGAACAACGTCCCCCACACTGAGATGGGTCCCTTCTGCCATCGTCAAAGGTCTCCTCTTTGTCATTGACCATGGGCCAGAGTTCTTAGCCTTTCACAGCTTCACACTGACGGTCATCTCTGGAAACTCCTAATTCGCACTTAGGTTCTTGCTTCACTCTCCAAATTATGGGGCAGAAAGTCTCTCTTTGCCACCTTTTGTCTTGGATTCCAGAGTCATGTCATTTTGGAATCAATACAAAGCCACACTCATCTGCCTGCCTCATGTCCCTCTAGCATCACATTCCCTCTAGCATTCCTCTAGCATCACAGTTGCCCTTCCTGAGTTCTATCCTCTTTGTAACCAGGAAACAAAGGTTGTATTCTTTCATAGTTACCTTGTTCACAGCTTGGCTCAGTGCTGGGAAGTTTTTGTGTCTCCTCGCTATCATCTTCCTGGGGAAAATATTTGTCTTCAATTACTAAACAGAGAAAAAAACTAATTAGTGGTTTCAGGCAAGTCATCACCACCTCATAATTAAGCATCTGGACCCCCCAAGAATCCAGGAATTGAGCAGGGCCTTCTGGACCCCGGATCAGTTAATCTCAGTGGCTCCTAATTTGATGGTGTTTATTCCTTTCCCTGGGACATAGAAGAGAAAAATACACACATGCAAATCCTATAGGTGATGAGCCTGTTGGGTTTAAGGATTATGGAGCAGTGGGAAAGTTATAAACAGTAATTAATCACTCAACAAAATGACCAGAGAAGAGTGAAAGCTAATCTCACTATAAATTCTGTAAGTGGAATGTGTCTGTGAACTGTAGGAAGGAAGAGAGAGAATTCTTCTGGAGAAGAGCAAGGCTCACAGAGAGATCCATGAGTATAAAAGAGAAAGCCCAGCTGCTCTAAGGATGCTGCTAGAGGAGAAGAGGGTTGGGGCAGGGAAGGTGAGTGCTTCCCAAAGAGACAAAGCAGAGGACACCTGGAGGAATAAGACAGACCTCCCAGGGGCCCAGATCCCAGGAACAAAAGAAGGACACTCTTCAGCTCTGAGCAGGGAGCACAGCTTGCAATGCTGGAGGATGGCCCACAGGCCTGCCCCAGCAGCTGGGGAGGCCACCAACCAGGGGAGGCAGGGACATCAGCCCAGCGCCTCTGCCTGTAGGTGACCCAGCACACATAGGAGGAAAGAAATAAGCCAGGAAGCCTGAATGGGGAAGGGAGGGAGGAGAGGGAGATGGGGCCATGTCTACAGGGATTCCAGGGAGGAGGGGACACCAGGGAGGAAGAGAACCTGCTGCCCCAGGGCCCATGGCAAGAGCTCCTCCTGGGGTAGGGCCTGCTAGGGTGAGTTCCACAGGACAGTGGGAACCATGGGTGCTTTGTCATCCCACGACCTGGACTCAGATCCTGGCAAAACCAGGTGGAAGAAAGGAGGAGAACAAAGGGAAGGATGAAGAGGGCCAGTGCAAGTGGGCAGTCCCACGGGGGCTTAAGGGGCCCTGAGTGTGGGATGAAGGTTGGCACCAAGCAGCAGGAGAGAATGCTACACCCCACCCCACAGCCCCCAGATTCTTGACTTTGGGTCACTGACCCATAGCTTCTGTGGACAACAGAGTCTGAGAGGCAATAGCTGCTACCTCCCCAGGGGCAGGTGGGTGGCAGCAAATGTAGGTGCAGGTCCCCCACCCCCCGCCCCCAGCTGGGGGAACCTGGAACCTAACACAGGTGATGTGGACACTTAACCTGGAGAGAATCAGAGCCCCTGAGATGTGGGCAGTACAGGTAACCACCATTCCCTTTGTTCCCATGGCCTGGGACATCCTGGTCACATATATAATATTGACCTAAGACATGTAACTTTGTCTCAATGAAGCTTTCAACAATTATTGACTTGAAATTTGTTCCTAGATATTTGATTATTTCTATTCCTTTCTCTAACTCAGGTATTAATATAGAAATTATTGTTCTGGGGGGAGGGCAAAAGAATCTGTCTTCTCGCATGCATCATTTTCAGGAATATAAACAGAAGTATCTTTTGGAGGAAAGGGCACAGGAATCTGTTTTCTCCCAAGGCACTTCTGAGGATAGAGTTGATTACCTGAATGTTGAGGACTACATTTTTTTTGTCCCTAAAACACTATATAAAATGGATTTTAATAAATTTCTGCTTTAACACTTAAAAAAAAAGAAAAAAAAAGAAATTATTGTTCTGGATGCCTGAGTGGTGCAATGGGTTGAGCATCCCACTCTGAGTTTCTGCTCATATTGTGATCTCAGGGTCCTGGGATCAAGCCTGGCAGCAAGCTCCTTGCTCAGCGCCATCTACTTGAGATTCTCTCCCTCTCCCTCTGCTCCTTCCCCTGCACTCTCTCTTTCTCTCTCAAATAAATAAATAAATCTTTAAAAAAAAAAGAAATTTAAAAAAATAAATAAATAAATAAATAAAAATTAAAAAAGAAATTATATTGTTCTTATTTTAATCAATGTACTATTTTCACAAATTAACACACTCCCTACTTTATTTCAGCTTCTTTTGATTTTTCCCCTTGCTTAAGAATTGATGTTACTTCCTTATTTTTATGAAAATAAAACTCCAATTCCTCAGAAACCACACAATCTGCCTATGACCATCATGTCATAATCAGCCCTCCTTACTGCCTTGCCCTTCCACATGCAGGCCTTGCTTCTGTGCTGGGGGGGTTCTTGTGACTTCTTGATTCTTTATGTGGAGCTAACTTTTTATCAGACTATCTCAGATAAGGTTTTCTGTGGGAATTGGTGACAATCTGGTCATCTTAGAAAAATGTCACAACGTGCCCAGGAACACTTCCTCTTTATCAGGCACCCATGACACAAAATAATTACACATTCCTGGAAGAAGAAAAAGGGCTGTAATTAAACCTACATGAGGTCCTAGCAGAGTAATCATCTGATGGATAATTTTAATGTTAAGACCAGAGAACACATCAGTTTCTATTAGTGGTGACTCATTCACACTGACAATCACAGATCCTAGGACAGGGTACACATTTCGTGAATACTTGTTAAACCATGAACAAGGGGTAGTGGAAAGAGAGGTGGGCGGGGGGTTGGGGTGACTGGGTGACAGGCACTGAGGGGAGCACTTGACGGGATGAGCACTGGGTAATATGCTATATGTTGGCAAATTGAACTCCAATAAAAAAATAAATTTTAAAAAATCCATTTGATTGCAAAAAATGCCTGTTAAACCAACAAATGAGTGAATGAATAAATGAGGAGTAGACCTGGACCCTAAAAGGGAGAGGAGAGTATTGATTACCATTTTTGAAGATTCCAAGAACATGAATTAAGGCAGGATACTCCTTCAGATGAACCCTGCTGAACAGGACTTGTAGAAGTGACCTATCAAAGGTCTTCTCAAGGCAGCAGAGGACATCATATGCCACTTTCTCTACAGGAATTAAGTTTCTGTGGGCTTCCTGAGATTTCTTTTAAAAAAGTGCAATGAGAAAAGAATATAAATAATTTCAAAATTAAAATAGTTTCAAAGTTAATCACTAGGAAGTGATTGCATAGAACATTCATTCCACTTTCCCAGGTAGATAGACTATTATTTTTCATGTAATATTTTAGAACTTCTTAAATATTTGATCAACTGCTTAAAATAACAAATGAACTCTTCTTATTGACTTTTGAACTTTCATCCTGCGTAGGCTGTTTCAAGAGTAGACCTTATAGTAATTCTGTTGGCCTCACAGCAACTACTGCCTGCCCTCCAGGTATGAGGAGTCCTGAGAGGGCTTCAGGATGTAGGCAGATGGTCCTGCCATTGCTGTAAGGAGCACATGGGGAACTGCACAATCATATGGTACAGAGGTAGCTCCTCTATTTCCCTGGGAGAGCTCACTGATCCAAATTTACTTGAATGCTAAGACTCTAGAACCACCTTACAAAACATAAACCTTTAAAGGACACAATAGCAAGGCAGAAAAAATTGACTTATAATAGCACAAAATCCCTGGGGATTTCATTTGACATAGTGGATTTTATAATGGAATACTGCCCCAGTGCTCTTAATTATTTTAAGTTTGTTTAATTTTGTTATACTATATAAATCGCTAGACATTTGCAAAGCTATCAGTTTCAATTCTGCCATAGGACTATTCCCATCCATCTCACTGCAACATGTCCCACAGAAGACAAGGGCTTTAATTAGAGCAGAAGCATGGTTATCGAGGTCTGCTTGCCCTGTCACCCTCGACCTTATAAGAGGATTAACTCACTTAAAAGAGTCTTTCCATGAAGAGTATGGAAGGACCATCAGTTAGTTAGAGATACTCTAAATTCTGAATCCAGAATTCCACACATAAATTAGTGTGGGGCTGGGTTATTATGGGGAGATATAATAAACTTCACGTACATTATAGATGTCTTCCGTGATAAAGGAGCGGTCTCTGAGGCTTTCAAGGAAAGGAAATGGCTTTGTTATTGCATTTGCTATCTCCACCTTATTTTCCTTGAAGTGATTCAAAAGAGCCTCATGGGAAATCTTCTTGTTCTGGCCTATTGAAAACATCCTAAGGAAAAAAATACAATGAGAGAATGAGCATCAAGTTGCCCTTCCCCTCCCCCCCAAAAAAACAAAAACAAAAAACAAGCAAACAGAAAAGTCTAGGTAGGCCCAGATGTTTCCCTTGTAAATTCTTTAAAATATACATTTAAGAAAGGCTATTACTGATCTTACACTGATTCTGCCAGTGAATAAAGAAAAAAAAAGGAAAACAGTCCAACTTCTAGAGTTTGACAGCATCATCTTGATACAGAAAACCTGACAGAGACACCACAAAAATGAAAAGCACAGGTTGCTATCTCTCCTGGACACAGGTGGAAAAACATGTTCCTACATAATGTTAGCAAATCAAATCCAGCAATAGATAAAAAGGATAAATACATCATAACCAAGAAAGTAACTTTCTTAATCTAGTAAAGGGTATACACCAAAAAAAAAAAAAAAAAAAAAGCTAAAAACCAACAAATATGCCTAACATCATACTTCAAGGTGAAATATTAAGTATTTTCCCACTCAATTTGAGAATAAGATAAAATGTGTACTGTCTCCATTTCTATTAAACAATTACTAGACATTTTAGCCAATGCAATAAGGTGAGAAAATAAATTTTTAAAATATACCTGATAGGGAAGAACTATAACCACTATTATTTGCAGCTGATGAGATTGTATACTTAGAAAACCTAAAAGAATTTATAGACAAATTTTAGAATTAATTAGTAATTGAACAAGGTAATTAGACTCGAATAGATCAATATATATTTCTATATACTTGCAGTAAACAAATTGAAACACAAATAGAAATCAGTATCATTACCAAAAGCATCAAAAACCATCAATAATAAAGACAAAGCCAATAAAAGTAGTGCAAGAACACTACACTGAAAAATCATAGAACATTTGCTAAGAGAATTTAAAGAAAGCCAAAATAAATGCAGAGATATACCATGTTTATGGATTTGAAGACTAAATAGTGTTAAACTGTAAATTCTCCCCAATTAACCTACAGATCCAATATAATTTCAATAAATTGCAAGTGGAGGTAGACAATAGGTCCCTGGGTCCAGTGCTCTGGACCACTGCCACCATCAATGCAAGAGAAGAAATGTCTCAAGCAGAACTCCTCTCTGGGGGCCTCCTTTAGGATGCTTCTCTGAATGAACATGTCCTAGAACCTGGGGTGGTCTCAGAATGATCGATCTCAAGGATTACATCATTGAAAGCCCTCCTCTCATGGTGACAACCCAGCAAAATGGCCCTGTGGCTAGCCTTCGAAGGGATGAGATGGAATTGAGATTGGTGCCATCCCCCAATACTGAACTCCCCATGGTGGCCATACAAGGCTTGTCCTTGACCTACAACCAGACAGGACTGGGGATGTCTTTAGAAGTTTTATGGATGATCTCCAATCCCAGGGAAAACATAAGATTCTGGAGCTTCCTGACCCTCAGGGACAGGATGTCCCCAACCATGGTGGGAGTTGGTGAAACCCACAGAGCAAGGGCTACTGCTGGTGCTTGGCTGGGGCCTCCACCTCCTGCAGTAACTATGCAGAAAGTCAACATATGAAGGGGTGGTGGGACACAGAGCTAACTCCTCCCCCCACCACCACCCTGGAGGTGGCCAGTTGGTTTTGTTGCCTTTTTAACTGTTTTCTGATCCCCTTCTCATATTTGAACTCTGAGTGACAGTACTAAGGTGTCATACTAGTTTTTTCTTGCTTTTTGGTAAGGGAATGAATTCATTATACCTCTGGGGTTGTTATGGGTTAGCTATCCCAACAAAACCTGGCTGGGTCTGCTCTCTCCTGACCCCAGCCCACTCTGTGGTGGCCTGTTCAGTGAAGGAGCCTTTCTCTCATGCACTGGTTATATGGAGGGCATCAGGTGGAAGGCTGCCCATAACCTCCCTGTCTGTGATGTTCACAACAAAGAGAAAATCTGCTGGAATAGATTCCTGAGGACTAGAGAGAGCTCAACAAAACATTGGTTTCAAATAAGATTTTTCTGGAAATTGACAAACTGATTTAAAAATATACGTGGAAATGCCAAGCTTAGCCAAGACAATCTTGAAAATGAATAACAATGTTTAACTTGCTATAGAGTTACAGTGATTAAGACAATGCAATATGGGCACAAAGATTTTTTTCCATATATCCTCCGCCATCATTCAACAAATTATTTAAAGTGTCTTTAAAATACTTAAAATGTGTAAGTAGAAGTTAAGTGTAAATTGGAATGAAAATAAAAAGAAAGGGGGGATGAGACATAAAACCAAGGTCTGAGAGATTTGGTGGGACTGTGGCTCTGAGCCAGGGGTCCGTAGACCCCACATTGAGAAACATGCATCTCTTTGGTCTTCAGGCTATTTCGAGCTGGGAATAGGTAGACAGTCCGTATTAACTATCTCCACTTCTATTTTCCTTTATCTTCTTTGGGCCTCCAGCAAGGTTCAAAGAGTGAAGGTGAAGCTTTTCTCAAGCCCCATCTTCTCTCCTCCATGGTTGGAACCATGTGCTCCCAGGGGAAGAGGGCTGACTTAGTGGTGAATTGCAGAACACTGATTGTTGTTTCAGTTCTGGTGATGTAGTGGATTTATCAGCAGACAGATAAAAAGGAATGAGGGTTCATAAGCTACAGGAGAAATATCCAATTTTCAGCTGAAGTGGAGGAAATCTCAGTAGAATTCACACAAACCTACATATTAAGGAGATTGACAGATCTACGTTGGGAGTACTTCGCTTAGAAAAAGAGGACATTCAGACCAGGTCCCCCAGAGCTCCTCTGTCCTAGACCACCCATCCACCAAGTCATGGTAATCCATTCCTCTGCCTTTCCAGTCACTGATTCATGGATGGTCAGGACTAAGCCAGTGTGGACCAATGAGTTGCTAGAAGTTTGCCTACTGCTTTTGTGTTAAACAAGCCAGTCTTTTGCTCCAGGTGGCTCTAAAGAAGGCAGCATGTCCTCCAGCTGCTGCTAGTAACCATAACAGGCACCCACAACTGTAAGTTCGAGCTGGTGCTGGGGCATCAGAGCAGAAAGATGAAAAAGTACTCAGACGACTGATGGCATCATTGGGCCACTGAATCAACCAGCCTTGAAATCTGGGTCCAAATGCCAGATTTTCCATTACAAATATATTCTCTTTTTTTTTATATATATTCTCATTTTTAAGCCAATTTGGGTTAAGGTATTTGTTAACTTGTAACATCCAGAAAGTATCCTAACTTTTAAAATCCTCAAAAACTAGTATGTGAAGAAAAAAGGCTTCTGAAATAAAAATAGATATGTTTAAGAACAAGATTTTGGCTTAGTAGTCGAGATGTGAAGGGTAGAAAAGGTAAATGATGCTCTGCTCTTCATAACAGCATCAGACCCATGGGCAGAAGACAAGGTCAGAACCTAAGAAGCAGGCTGAACTTTGAAAGGTCCTGCTGGAACTTGAAGTGTGTGACTCTGGAGGCCTTTTCGTGACACATGACATTCTGCTCCCCCAGGGACAGTTCAGATTATTCAACGCCTGGAATGCTGAGAAGCAGAGGAAGATTGGAGGCTTGTGCAAAAGCAGGGTTCAGTAGATATGTTAGTCCTTACTGGACCAGTGGGGTAACCATCTTTGTCAGCTTCCCCAATGGCTTTAGTTCAGGGTTCCGTATTGAAAGATGAGTCTGGGCTGAGACAAAAGTTTATTACCCAGAGCAGGAGGCTCCCTGGGCCCTTGGAATTCAAAGTAGGGGCAGCAGCAGGAGCAGTGGCTACTGTAGCTGCAGAATAAAGAGTCCGGGCTTCCTTGTGGATGAGAATTGGAAGCAAAGAGCAGGAAGGAGCCTGGGAAATTTGGGTGTGAATGTTCGTTGCCAATTCCCAGGTCTCCTTCCAAGAGAGGGACATCAATAGGTATGACACTCCTGGTCCCTCCCTAGCCCTCCTCCTTCCCATGAGGGATAAGCTCTTAGATGTTCCTGGAGAAAAAGCACAGGCTATAAGTTATGATCTCTTCCTGCCTGTCTCTCTGGAGTTAGCCTGAGGGCAGAGAGGAGGCCGCAAGGCTAGTACTCCAGGTGTAGGCATTGTGAGAGCAGACCCTGCCTGGCTGTGGTGAGGTCCCTAATCATAGTGCCCACTGTGAGGAAACTCATTGTTGTGACATAACTAAGCCATGTCTCCCAATCTAGTTTTGATTCATAAAAAAACTGATGTCATAATCTCCAACTATCTGACTTCTTCTCTCTCTCTCTTTCTCTCTCTCTCTCTCTCTCTCTCCTCTCTCTCTCTTAAGTGGCTTTGAAATATAGCATGTAAAAGGCATTATTATGGGATCCCCTTAAATCCCCACAAAAAACAAGGTAAATACAGAGCATTAGCCTTTGCTTGGAGATGTGCCTGTTACAAATGAAACTGCCTCCCTGGACAGGCCCAATAGTGACTCACCACTGTCTGCCAAAACATAGGGCTCAAAGGGCAAACAGAAATCAAGAGGTTTTAAATATCCAGCATGGGGGATCCCTGGGTGGCGCAGCGGTTTGGCGCCTGCCTTTGGCCCAGGGCGCGATCCTGGAGACCCAGGATCGAATCCCACATCAGGCTCCCGGTGCATGGAGCCTGCTTCTCCCTCTGCCTGTGTCTCTGCCTCTCTCTCTCTCTCTCTGTGACTATCATAAATAAATAAAAATTAAAATAAATAAATAAATAAATAAATAAATAAATAAATAAATATCCAGCATGGATCCTGCAAAGAAAAAGGGAGTCACAAGCAGTCTTGGGAACAATTACAAAATTGGCAAGAAGACAAATGCCACTTTCTGAAAAAAGAAGCCATTCAGATATGCAGATCTCCCCGACGATGTGGGTAGCATAGTGCCAAATTGGCCTTCAAGCGGGAACTATCCTATTAAAATTAAGTTCTACGATGGACTCTCAACACTAACTGGTGACTTTCCTTCCCTCTATAGTTTGAGCTGTCTGTTCTCCACACCCCAGATTGAAGAAGTCTCTGCTAGATTCTGATGGCTGTAGGAGTCCTGGGATTGGGGAATTGTCACAGATTATACATTGCTAGCTTGGCTACAAACTAGCTTGTGTCAGGTTTTTTTCTCTTTTGTGGGTTGGAACCAGATTTGTGATATTTTTATTCTTATTAATTATATTTGTATATTTATGTAATTATATTATTATATTATTATTATTAATTCTTATTATTCTGGTAACCCTCTTGTCTCTTGGAATTAAGAAATAAGAGACCCACGGTTGGATGCGCCTAGACTGGTAGTGCTAAGAGGAGCACAGGCAGCTGCAGCCAGAAGGATGAGAATCTGGACTGCATCCAATCCTCTGCAGCTAAGTCTAAGTTCCCTCTGCCAGAGGAAACTTTGGGGCCATAATTTCTTTGGGAGACTAGCCTAAAAACCAGGGGAGATTTCATTTTGGTTCCTTAATTTTACTATGGGATTTAATAATGGGAGGGGATGTCAGGAAAGATAGCAAAATAGGAACTGCCAGAAATCCATCTCTCCACTCAGACAACAACCGTACTAGCAGAAGCTGTCTGAAGTCATCACTTTGGCACTCCTGAGTATATTTGAATGTTCGCAGCTTCCAGGAGAAAGCCTACCCAGGAAAGCGTGGCTAACTTTGGCCAATTTCAGCCTTTAACACTACAGTAGCCATCTATCCCCCAAGCCCAAGCCCAGCAGCAGGCAGCTGTGCCCACATTTCTCAAGTGGCTTGGTGCAGCCAGCGGGGGCCAATAAGGAATTAGTCTTCCAAATATTAGGATTCTGTGCCCTGATTGCTGATGACAGCTTTTCATCGCTGGGGTGTAGGCATAGAAGCAGGCAGCCATTGATGGAGTCCCAGTGGTTGGGGTGGTTTCCTGGGGCCTTAAAAGAGCTGCACCTCGTTTTTTTGCTAGTTGGTTTGTTTGTTGACTCAGTTTCCTTTCAGTTTCTTCCCTTTTAGAAGCCAGACGTTTATGATTCAGACCTTCAAAAGCAACAATATAGGGGAATTTAGAAAGCCACTGTGCACCTACCCAGGGACAGATGCAGGCTAAAAGACCTAAGCTTTCTCCTCAGGCTCATCCTCAGCCCAGAGTTATATGGCAACCATTTCTTTAAAAATGGAAGGAAGGGGCAGCCCGGGTTTAGCAGCTCAGCGGTTTAGCACTGCCTTCGGCCCGGAGCCTGATCCTGGAGACCCGGGATCGAGTCCCACGTTGGGCTCCCTTCATGGAGCCTGCTTCTCCCTCTGCCTGTGTCTCTGTCTCTGTCTCTGTCTCTGTCTCTCTCTCTCTCTATCTCATGAATAAACAAATAAAAATCTTCAAAATAATATAAATAAAATTAAAATGTTAAGGAAGCAATTACATCTACATATCATCCAAAAGAAGTAAATACTTCAAAAAAAATCTAACTAAAGAAGTGAAAGACTGCCATGGCATGCTGAAACTACCAAATATTGCTGAAAGAAATTAATGAAAGCCTATAAATGGGAAAAAAATCTCACGTTCATGGATTGGAAGACTTAACATTTTATGATGTCAGCACTACCCAAAGCAGTCTATAGGTTCATCACAATCCCTATAAAAATCCCAAAAGCCTTTTCACAAAAATGGAAAGCTGATTCTCAAATTTATATGGAATTGCAATAGACTGAATAGCCAAAAAAATCTTGAAAAAAGATAAAATTAGAAGACACACACTTCCCAACTTTGAAACACAGTACAAACCTACAATGATTGAAACAGTATGGCACTGGCATAAGAACAGGCTTATGGAACAGTAAAATAAAATAGAGAGATTAGAAATAAACCCTCATACATATGGTCAGTTGATTTTCAATAAGGGCTCCACTAGCATTTAATGAGGAAAGGATAGTCTTTTCAGCAAAAGATGCTGGGAAGACAAGAGATCCACATGCAATAATCCCCACATACATAAATTAACTCAAAATAAATCAAAGACTCAACATTAAGAGGCAAAACTATAAAATGAGGGAAGTCCTTGTAACACTGGGTTTGGCAATTATTTCATGGATATGACACCAAAAGCATAGACAACAAGAGAAAATAGATAAATGGCACTTCATCAAAATTAAGACCTTTTGTGCATCAAAATACATTACCAAGAAAGTGAAAAGACAAACCCACAACTGACATCATACTCAACAGTAAAAAGCTAAAAGCTTTTCCTCTAAGATGGGGAATAAGACAAAGACGTCCATTCTCACCACTTCTATTCAGCATGGTACAGGAAACCTAGCCACAGCAATCAAGCAAAAAATAAAGTGCATTCAAATTGGTACAGAAGAGGGATGTCTGGGTGGCTCAATGGTTGAGATTTCAGCTCAGGGTGTGATCCTGGGGTCTGTGGATCAAGTCCCACATCAAGCTTCCCACGAGGAGCCTGCTTCTCCCTCTGCCTATGTCTCTGCCTCTCTCTGTGTCTCTCATGAATAAATACATAAAATCTTTTTTAAAAATTGGTACAGAAGCAGTAAAACTGTCACTATTTGCAAATGATATGACACTATGTATAGAAAACTTTAGAGACTCCATCAAAAACTATTAGAACTAATAAATCCAATAAAATTGCAGGATACAAAATCACTATCCAGAAATCTGTTGTGTTTATATACACTACAACAAACAAACACAAGGAGAAAATAAGAAAACAATCTCACTTAATACTACATCAAAAAGAATAAAATAACTAGGAATAAATTTAACCAAGGAAATGAAAGACCTGTACTCTGAAAACTATAAGACACTGATGAAAGACATGGATTAGAAGAATTATTATTAAAATGTACATGCTACCCAAAGCAATCTACAGACACTGTAATCCTTATCAAAATATCAACATTTTTCACCTAACTAGAACAAATAATCCTAAAATTTGTATGGAACTACAAAAGACCCCAAAGAGTAAAAACAATCTTGAAAAAAAAAAAAAGAAAACTAGATGTATCACACTCCCAGATTTCAAACTATCCTACCAAGATATAGTAATCAAAATGGTATGGTGCTGGCACAAAAATGGACATATAGATCAATGGAACAGAATAGAAAGCCCAGAAATAAACCAACAGATAAATGGTCAGTTAATCTATGGTAAAGGAGGCAAAAATATAACATGGGGAAAAGGAAGTCTCTTCAATAAATGGTGCTGGAAAACTAGACAGCTACATGCAAAAGAATAAAACTGGACCACTTTCTTACACAATATACAAAAATAAACTCAAAATGGATTAAAAGCCTAAATGTAAGAGAAAAAACCATAAAATTCCTAAAAGAGAACAAAGGCAGTAAACTTATGGACTTAGTCTTAGCAATATTTTTTTTGCGGGGGGGATCTGGCTCCTCAGGCAAAGGCAACAAAAGCAAAAATAAACAATCAGGACTGCATCAAACTAAAAAGCTTTAGCACAGTGAGGGAGATCAACAACAAAATTAAAATGCAACTTACTGAATGGGAGAGGTTATATCCAAAATGCATAAAGACCCCATAACAACTCAACACCAAAAACACAAACAGTCCAATTTAAAAATGGACAAAGGACCTGAATAGACAGTTTTCCAAAGAAGACATACAGACGGCCAGTAGACACATGAAAAGATGCTCTTCGGGGAGGGAGTATAAATTGGTACAGCCACTATGGGAAACAATATAGAGGTTTCTCAAAGAGTTAAAATCAGAAATATCATATGATTCAGCAATTCTACCTCTGGGGAACTGGTGGGTAGCAAGGATGAGCAAAATAGGTGTAGGAGATAAAGAAGTAAAAAATTCCAGTTCAAAGTAAATAAATCATGAGGATGAGAAGTTCAGCATGGAGAATATAGACAATAATATTAAAGTAACTTTATAAAGTGACAGATGGGAACTACACTTACCATGGTGAGCATTTCATAACACATAAAAATGTCAAATTACTATGTCGTGCACCTGAAACTAATATAGTAGTGGATGCCCACTATGATTTAAAAAATAAATACTTTTTCGGGATCCCTGGGTGGCGCAGCAGTTTGGCGCCTGCCTTTGGCCCAGGGCATGATCCTGGAGACCCGGGATCGAATCCCACATCGGGCTCCGGGTGCATGGAGCCTGCTTCTCCCTCTGCCTGTGTCTCTGCCTCTCTCTCTCTGTGTGTGACTATCATAAATAAATAAAAATTAAAAATAAATAAAAAATAAATACTTTTTAAATAATAAATAAATAAATAATTAAAAAGAAAATGAAAAGACAACCACAGGACAGGGTGGGGGGAATATTTGCAAGACAAAAATCTGATTAGGGATTCATATTCAGAATATATAAAGAACGTGTGAAGCTTAACAACAAAAAACCACAAAGAACTCAATTCAACACGGGCAAACAAGTAAACAGTTCTCCAAAGAAGATATACAAATGATCAACATGCCCATGAAAAGATGCTCCACATCGTTAATCATCATGCTAATGTAAATCAAAACCACATGGAGGTACCACTTCATACCTACCAGGGTGGCTGTAATAAACATTTTTAAAAGAAACAACCCCCCCCACCACCACACACACACACACACACACACACACACACTAACAAGTTATTGGTGAGGATGTGAAGAGACTGGAATCCTGGAGCATTGCTGATGGAAATGTTGAGTGGTCTAGCCACTGCGGAAAACAGCTTAGAGGCCCAAAGAATTAAAGGTAGAGTACCACGTAACCTAGCAATTCCACTCCTGAAGTGGGGCCCCTCAGAACCAACCAGTGGGCAGGGGTATCTGAAGTTGCAGGTACTAGTTCATTCTTTTGACCCAGTTGGTAAAGAACCACTGCTTGGAGCCCCTTCAAGGGCCCTCCTCCACCACCTGCTGCCCTAGTCACCCTCACCTCCCACCCCTCAAGACCTCCCAAATCAGCAACCTGGTGCCAATGAGTCCTTAAGGAACCTGCTCCAGCCTTCCAGGGTGATCGTTCTCTTTAGAAGATACGGAGCAGAATGAAAGCAAAGAGACTACTGTGGGACTTTGTTCTGATTTGATTAAGTGAAATCTCGTTTTGAATTTGCGTTCTGCCTCCCCATCCGGTGCTTTCGGGACTTTTTCCTCTTTCCAGATTTGTTAGAAAGTCTACACTGCCCTCTCACGGCAGAATCTTGATATTGTAAGTCCCCTTAAGACCCATCTCGTACTTTTTGCTCTGAATTCACCCTGTTGTCCATCCTGGAAAAAGAGAACTCTCTTCTCAACCCTGTAACGGAATAGCTCAATATCAAGGTTAGAAGGGCCATTATGTCCTTCGAGATAAGAGTGAAATAACTTAGGAATTGGTACATGAGATGATTTTCCAGATCTAGACAGAGAAGTCTTTGTTCACATTGTGAGGGAGGTCCTGTGTCTTTGACTCTTTCCCACCCCCTTTCTGAGCTGTCCATTTTCCTAGGTTCTTGAAATATTCATTGGGTTTCAGGCTTCCCAAGAACAATGTATGCCTGGACTCTGGATTTCCCCCTTAGGCTGGAAAGCTCTGAAGTGAGCCCCACTCTGAGGACTCATGAAGGAGCGATGGGGTATCTGAAGTGTCAGAGCAGTGACATGGCTTCTGGAAACCCATCTCGACAGCCTCCACCATTGCACAGAGCCTGTTGGCTTCTGCTGGCTTGTCCTACAAATTCTCCACTCTGAGTGCTTCCCACAAGTAGAATCTCAATGGTTACTTGAACAGAGAAGAAAGGGGAGTAAAACCACTGGAGTTGCATTCATGTTCCTATTTTCAAAAAACAAACCAAAACAGCTTCATACAAATATAAAATACCAATGGTTTTAGTCAATTCATTAATTAATGAGGGCCCCAGAAAGGCATTAAAACTAGTTCAAAGGAGATTTGGAAGGAGTGAGATTTATGTCCGTCAAGGCAAAGGAATGCTGAAATGAATTTGTTAATATATACAAAACTGGTTACTATCCTACTGGGCAAGAAATTATCTGAGGTCATCTTTTCTAGCAGACAGTAAGTGATTGCACCTCTCCCAGACAAAATCCATGTGCATTACCATGGCCAAGACTCATTTACAAAACTTTCTGATAAGAGTCATTTATGTTATTATAGGTTTTCTGCTAGTTAACCTCTACCTCTTACAGTTATAAAATACCTGAGGCAATAAAAATTCAGTCGAAGTTGGATAACCAGCACTGCGCTAAAAGAATAACCAGTGATCTCTTCATTTTTCTTGACCATGTATGAAATAGGATGTGTACATTGATGTTTTAAGGAACTGGGGCATGATGGTCCCCAGCCTCTGGTTGTCAGCATTCCCCTCCTCCTTTGTTCATATAAATGCCAAACTTGTTTATCACTTTTGAGCCCATAGGTGGTTTTCTCCTATGACATTGTCAAGTATGTTTATGCCAGTTGTGGGGGCACTGAAGTCCCACTGAGCCAGGTTGGCATCCCAGAGGGCTCAGTGTGGGATAGCACAGAAGAGCACCTGCATCTGGACTTTCTAGGTGGGTCTGGAGCAGACTTGTTCTTTAAAGGATCAGATAGTAAATTTTTAGGCTTCACAGACCCAGAAGCTCTCTGCAGCAACTACTCAGTCACTAGCACAAAAGCAGTTCTAGACAAAATGTAACAAATTATGTGGCTGTGTTTGGGTGCCTGGGTAGCTCAGGACATTTAAGCATCCAACTTTTGATTTCAGCTCAGGTCACGATCTCAGGATCCTAGGATCAAGCCCTGTGTTGGGGCTCTGCACTCAGTGGGCAATCTCTTGAAGACTCTCTCTCTCCCTCTCCCTCTGTTCCTCCCTCCGCTTTCTCTCTCTCTCTCTCTCTCTCTCTCCCTCCCTCCCTCCCTCTCAAATAAAAATAAATAAATCTTTTAAAAAATCATGTAGCTGTGTTTCAATAAAACTTTCAAAACATGCACTGGGCTGGATTTGGCTCATGGTCCATAGTTCATCAATCCCTAGTGTATTAGACTGCTCAGGCTGCATTATAAAATGCCACCAACTAGGTGACTTAGACAACAGGTATTTATTTTCTCACAGTCTTGGAGGCTGGAAGTGTGTGCTCAAGGTATTAGCAAATTTGATTTCTCTTGAGAGCTCTCTTCCTAGCTTATAGATGGCCATGCTCTCACTGCGTCCCTACATGGTCTTTCTTGTGTACAGGAATAGAGATAAAGAGAGAGAGGGAGAGATCTCTAATGTCTCTTCCTATTCTTAAAATACCACCAGCCCTATCAAGTTTAGGCCCCACTTTTGTGACTTCACTTAACCATTATTGCCTCCTTTGGGCTCCGTTTTCAAATAGAGTCACATTAGGGGTTAGGGCTTCAAAATACCAATTCAGTCCATAACCTGGTATAGAAAATATAGCAGTCTTCATTCATTCATTCATCCAGTAAATATTAGTTGTGTTTACAGTAAGCCAGCCCTAGACAAATCCAATCCTAGCCCTTGCCAAGCTTTGATGCAGCAGAGGAGGCAAAGTTTAAACAAGGAATTTTAATAAAATGCAAAGACAAAGTTAGCAGGCCAAACAAACATAGTGCAATGAGAAAATTACATTTAATGTGAAACACAAATGTTTATTAAAATGCTGAGTTTGAAGTCTTGGTGATATATCCAAGTAGAGATGTTATTCAGATGAAAAAATATATTGAATTGAGAACTCGGAATGCAGTTCTAGGCCTCAGACATTTGGAAGTCATTGAAACCATGGGAGTGGTTATGGTTGCCTAGGAGAGCAAATGGCACAAGATGAGCAGTATAAGTGTCTACACCAGTGGTTCTCAAACTTGAGCAAGCACCGGAGTTACCTAGAGGGCTTCTTAAAACACAGATTGCTAGGTCCCACCCACAGAGGTTCTGGCTCAGTAGGTCAGGGGTGGGGCCAAAAAATTTGCATTTCTGCCAAATTCCCAAAGAAGATGGTACATCTGGAATATGGTCTGATTTCAGAAAAAGAGATTTCAATTATAAACTGAACATAACCAGGAAAGATAGCTCCTTGTAACTTTCAGAGGAATTAAAACATCTAAGAAAAGTCCAAGATCTGACACTTCAGCTGTTGAGTCAAGAAATAAACCTAGACAAAAAAAATCACCACCACTATCACCATCACAATCACTACCACCACCACTAACACCTCCACCACCACCACCATCACCACCACCATTACCACCAACACCAACACCGTCATCACCGACAACACTACCACCACCACTGTACCACCACCACCACCAATACCAACATTGACATCACCACCACCACCAGAAACCACAATAGCATTGCCACCACCACCTACACCATTAACAATACAAACAATAACAACACCATCACCAACACCTCCACCATTACCACCACCACCACCACCACCACCATCATGGTAAATCTCAAGTACATTTCCCTAAAGTTGGTCATCTTGGACTATCCTGGATCACCTAATGCAGGACAATAAATACATTCCATTTGCTGCGTATCTCTTTAGCCTCCGTCTAAAGAATTTTCTTAAAGATATATTTATTTATTTGAGAGAGAGAGCAAGTGGGGTGAGGGGCAGAGGGAGAGAGAAAGAGTCTTAAGCAAACTCCTACACTAAGCAGGGCTGGATCTCATAACCTTGAGATCACGACCTGAGCGGAAACCACGAGGTGGACACTTAACCAACTGCGCCACCCAGGGGCTCCTCCATGTAAATAATCTTTAAAGAAGCAATCTCAATAGGCACTGATCAATGAGATAGAAGTTGTTCTAGCACAAGAGGTCTAAAGGTAGATATCCATATCCTTGAGTAGGACTTAGCCCTTGAGTTAATTTCATCACCACTGACGTGAATGTGGCTCTATCATTGGTGCTCCAGCCCAGAGAACAATTTGGCCCCAGTGGACCCTGGAAGAGACAGATCTCAAAATTTAGTGGAAAGGTTACCAGCAAGGACTTTAGTGTCAGCCAGCCCTGGATTTGATTTCTAGATCTGTCATTTACTTTCAGAGACCTAGGGCACATTCCTTTCTATGTTTGTTTCCTTATATTAAAATAGAAATCATTCTAGGGTTTCTCTGAGAATTAAATTTTAAAATATGCAAAAAGAGCAGAATCCTTGGCCTATGGGAAGTACTCAATAAACAGTAAGTATTTTTTTGTCACTATTTTCATTTCCATTGTTGTTTGGAGAAGAAATGAAAAGTTGAAGAATGTTTAAGCAGCTCGTAAAGTTGTCAAAGGGCTTTAATAGCTTGCTATAAAGTGATAAAACAGAAGTTCTGCTAACCTTAGGCAAGAGGCTTAAGAGAGTCACACAGGAAATTGAGTGGCCTTCATACTGTTGTATAATGAAAACCCATCACAAGAAAGGAACACCCTTTTAAAACCCTTGCTGCCACTGCCCAGGCAAACAATTAACAAAACGGGGAAAATGCAAAGGCAGCTAGCAAAGAATGCCAAAGAGAGGCAGAGAGCCATGCAAATAGGGGGAAAAAATCATTCCCAGATTTACAAATAATGGGCAACAGGTCATTTTGCAGAGAGCACTGGAGCAAAACGCTCTTCATCCCAGCTGGAGCAGTTTGATTTCACTTGGAGCTACTGCAGGTACAGAAGCTGACACACTCCTCCCAAAGAGTAATGGAGCCTCCAGCACCAGGAAGCAGCTACTCAGGGCAAGATAGTATCTGCATTTAACACAGAATAGTATTAGCTAAACCAGGACACGACCAAAGAGCAATCTTAGTGGGACCCAAAAAGTGACATTACATTTCAGAGCCCTGCTCAGGTGAGTTTTCACTGAAGAAGAGGAATCTAAATGCATCTTTGGGCCTCTTCCACAGCCATAATTCTTTTGTTGTCTTTCTGAAGTCTCGAGTTGGAGAATCCTCTGGGTGATACCAAAGACTGTCTTGTTGACCAGAGATACCAGCAGGCACAGCACTCAAAGCTACAGAACCATTTCAGTATGATTCCTTTTTTACATTTATCTTTTATAATTGTCTCTCTTCCCATTTAGACTGTTTCTTCTTGTAAGAAAAGGCTTTTTTTTTTTTAACAGATAAGAAAATAGCTTCACCGAAGTCATTTTTGCCTTCTGAGATGCATAAGCTCTGCTCCTCAGAGGGGTGCTCCCTGCTATATTCTCTGCTCTATCCCCACTGCCTAGAATACACTGTGCCTGCATAATGGTGAAACTACAATCTTCAATTCCTCCAAGTGGGAAAAACTGCCCATTGAAAGCAATTTTCGGTCTCCCAAGAGGTGAGGTATGAACATATTTTTGAACCAGGCCAGTCCTTTCATTTGGGAAAAACAAGAAGAATTTTGACCCCCATGACCTTCTCCCTCTGGTCCTTCTGACCAAAAGGACTATGCAATAATAATTGGGTTTGTTTAAAGCTGCTAAATTTATGGTAATTTGTTAAAAAATAAAACAAATAAATATAAAAAATAAAAATTTGTGATAATTTGTTATAGCAGCAATGGGAGACAAACACCGTGCCTCCAATTAGACAGTTATAAGGAGGAGATTTTTGTAAAACTGTGGCTCTATGGATCTAACTGTGATGGTGAAAAATGTCACTGAAAGTGTGGCAGGAGCCTTACCTCTGTGACATGGTCCTTCTCGAAAGGCATATCTTTGCTGACTATAGACTGGATGAACCCTGTGCCAAAGCACTATTTGGTCAGCAAGAAAAGCCTCTCCTACCCAGTTACTCTTGAAGGCTTGACCAAGATATCTTTCTGCTTCCCTCCTTCCCTTGCTGAAGGAGGAGCTCTTTCTTAAAATATGATATTGGGGCCATGATGAGGAGGTAGAGAAGAGAATTCAAACTTTCCATCAGTTCTTGGTGCTGCCAAGGACAGAGGCCTGATGTATTAGCAGAGTTCTTCCGAGAAACAGACAATAGGATCGAGAGAGAGACGGAGACAGAGAAAGTTTAAGGAATTCCTATGTAATTATGGGGACTGGCGAGTCTAAACTCTGCAGGGTTCATTGGCGGTCTGAAGACCCGGAGAAGAGTGGTGCTGCCATTTCAAGTTCAAAGGCTGTCTGCTGGAAAAATTCCTTCTTGCTTGGAGTTAAAAATCAATTCCACGTTCTAGTCAGACCTTCAACTGCTTAGATGAAGCCCACCCACATTACCTTAGGCAATCTTCTTTTCTCAAAGTCTAACAACTTAAATGTTAATCTCATCCAGAAATATCTTCATGGAAACATCCAGAATAATGTTTGACCAAACACCTAGGCACATAGCCCAGCCAAACTAACATATAAAATTAATCATTATACGTGGGTAGACTAGTTGGCTGGTTGGTTTGTTTGGGAATGTGCATATTTTCTAAAACAAATAAGTGCATGTAAAACATGAATTATAGGGCAGCCTGGGTGGCTCAGTGGTTTAGCGCCATCTTCAGCCCAGGGCCTGATCCTCCAAGATCGAGCCCCACATTGGGCTCCCTACATGAAGCCTGCTTTTCCCGCTGCCTGTGTCTCTGCCTCTCTCTCTCTGTGTCTCTCATGAATAAATAAATAAAATCTTTAAAAAAAAAACATGAATTATAATACTGCATATAATTATAGGGATAAATAGAGAAAGAAGTTAAAGTATTATAAGCTCATGAAATGCTAAATAAACTCTAGAGTCAAAATAGTTAGAATAGTCAGAAGTAACTGGAAGAGAGAAAGGTAATCCAGGAGTTTCAACTTACTAGCAGCATTCAATTTTTTTAATTGATTGTTCATTGTATTTTCCTTTATATATTTTCCTTTATACAGTTGAATTATTACATAAGTATGTTTTAAAAATAAATATATAAATTATTCAGAACTGTTTAAAAAGAAGAATAATGAGATCAGACTTACTATATCTAAAAACACATTACGAAGCATCAGTAATTTGAAACAGTTTGGTGTCAGTGCAGAAATGGACCGATCCCTGAAACAGAACAGAACGTTCAGAAATGGCTCCTAATTGCCTAAGGAATAGAAACCATGGTGAGGGTGCATTTCAGATTAGTGGGGTGAAATAGATGATTTGATGAATTGTCTCAGGGTGAGAGTAGCTACTTTTGTCCTTACTGCTAAAATAAATTTAGGACAGTTTTTTTTAATAAAAAAAAAATAAACCATAAAAGAAGGAAACAGGTGAATTTAGTTATATCTTGTCATGAAAAAGTCCTTTGTATGGGGTGCCTATCTGGCTTGGTTGGAAGAATATGTGACTCTTGATCTCAGGGTTGTGAGTTTGAGCTCCAAATTGGGTGTAGAGATTACCTAAAAATAAAATCTTGAAAGAAAGAAAGAAAAGAAAGAAAGAAAGAAAGAAAGAAAGAAAGAAAGAAAGAAAGAAAGAAAGAAAGAAGGAAGGAAGGAAGGAAGGAAGGAAGGAAGGAAGAAAGAAAGAAAGAAAGAAAGAAAGAAAGAAAGAAAGAAAGAAAGAAAAGAAAAAGGCCTTTGTAGTATAGCATATCCAAACACCATAAATGGGAAATTTTTAAAATTTTTTGTATAAATAAAAAATGTAAATTTCCACAAGGGAATAGACAAACCAGGAGAAAGTATTTATAGGTGTATGACTACTTTCCTTAAATCCACTGAGGTCAAAATAGTCAACAACATAAAAAATAACCCTATAGAGAAAAAGAAATGGACAGAGAAAATGAACAGTTGATAGGAAAAAAGCATTAAAAAATGCACCACTTTATTAATAACTAAAGAAATATGAACGAAAACAACTAAATATCATTTTTATTAAATCAGGTTTGCAAAACTTAAATATTTTATGAGTGAGGCTATGGGGAAGAAGACAGTGGAGAGGTAAATGAGACAAGTTCTTTGTAGAGTAATTTTGCAAGAGATGCCAAAAATGTCAGTGCATATCTTTTGATTCACCTGTTCCAATTCTTGGGTGTACCCCCCAGAGTCTACTGAGAGGTGGTGTGGAAATGTTCCTGCATCACCGATTAGAAGAGTAAAAATATGGAAAGAAGTAAGTATTCACCAATAGGGTAGTAGGTAATGCTATGCACCAGTCTAAGAATGGGGTGGATCTCTGTGTCAATTATGGAAATTGCCCTAAGATATATTAATAAGTAATGAAAGCAAAGTATACAACATTTTATTGCATAATGTAATTTGTGGCTTTTTAAGAATTGCATTTACTGAAGTATACATACCTACTTGTGAAATAACATGTTTTTCTTGCATACCCTTTTGCAATTCTTATTTTTAACCACATAAATGTAATGCTTTTGTTTTTAAACAACTCATTTTCAATGAGAAAAAATTACTGACATGGAGCAATATTACTATTAAGTGAAAAAATCAGGTTATAAAACAGCATGCATAATTATAATCACATTTTCCTCTACACATCTGTAATTATTCCCATATATATCTGTGTGTAAAAAGCCATCTGGATGAATGTGACCAAAATGTTAATTGGGAGAATGCCCAGAGGCAATGATTTTCCATTTGTTTCTTTGAATTTTCTATTGTTTTACAACAAGATTTCTCAATCTTAGCCCTCGTGACACTAGTTACATTTGGGGCCAGATTATTCTTTATTGCGGGTCCCATCGGGTATCTTTTCGGATGCTTTGCAATATCATTGGCCTCTATCTATTAGATGTCAATGGCATCCTCCAACTGTGACAAACAAGATATCTTTAGACATTGCCAAATGTCTTCGGGGGAACAAAATCATGACCCCTAGCCCCAAACACTAAGTTTACAGTAAACATGATTTATTTATGCAGTCAAAAAATTAAATATATATAGATTGGATCAAAAAATATATATCACAGGTAGATAATAGATAAATAATGATAGAGATAGGTAGGTAGGATAGATAGATAGATAGATAGATAGATAGATAGATAGATAGATGATAGACAGGAGAGAAAGCATGGGACATACACAAAGCACACAGTATGACCATTGGGAGGCAGATCAGTTGCAAAGCCCCTGAAGAACTGAAGAGACCACTCCACTGAGATTTTCTTCTGGCCTTTTTCTAGGTTCCTCTAAGACAGGGATAGCATGAGTATCTGTTCCCCAAACTCACCAGAAGGTATGCACTGAATGAGCAAGTGCCCACAACACTATCCTTCGGAGGCTTTGCGTATATTCACAAGGATGCTGCCAGGATAAAAATATTTTTGATACATCCTTTTGGAATTTACCTTCAAAATAGATAACATATATCTTTTAATAATTTCAAAGAGGGTCAATATGTCTTTTTTTTTAAGCAAAGCTGCTTATAAGAACTAGACAGATTTAATTTTGGATTCAAGTGTGATGAATAAGTTATATCATCAAATTAAACAATTTTGTGCAAAAATAAGCTGTGAGAATAGTTTCAAGTAGATGTTTATTGTTGTTTATGTGTCTCCCACAAAAGATATATTGAAGTCCTAATCCCTAGTATCTCAGAATGTGACTTTATTTGGAATAGGGTCATCGCAGATTAGTTAAAATGAGATCATACTCTAGTAGGGTGGGCTCTTAATCCAATATGACTGGCATCTTTGTGAGGAAAGGGAACATCTTATGAACAGAGACACACACAGAGAAAATGATGTGAAGACACACAGGGTGCAGACAGCCATGTGCCTGGAGTGGTGCATTTCTAAGTCAAGGAACGCCAAGGATGGCCAGCAAACCCCAGAAGCTAGAAGATGCAGGTAAGGAATCTCCCTTAGAGCTGTCAGAGAGACCAGCACCCTGCCAACATCTTGATTTTAAACATCTAGTTTCCAGAACTGTCAGACAATAAATTTCTATTGTTTCAAGCCACCCAGTCTGAGGAACTGTGTTACAGCTGCCCCAGGAATTAATATGGTTGTTTACTCATCATCCATTCCTCTTTTCCTAACAACACCCAGATTTTCATTTCTGCCGCTAACTGCATACTGCAGGGGACGGGACCTACTCCAATGCCAGGTCGGACCCTGGTTGGCTTAGCCAATCAGCATCTTCCATTACCTCACCCGTGAGACTGTTAAGGGAGGGGGGGTTGTATCTTAAATTGGGCCAGAGTGACTTTCAGAACTTCCCCTTAAAATGGTGGGACAGAGGGATCTCCAGAGAAGGATGTAAACTACTAGATGTGAACCAAAAACCATGCAACCTGAACTGCATCTGATACCCGCCACCTTCAGAAGCAGCAGAGCTGAGAAAGGCAAACACCCTGGGTTCTTGGAGATATCTTTAAAGCCCTGGTTCAGTCTGCCCTGAAATATACCAGTCTTACAGTTAAAGGCTTTATAGTTTAAGCCTTGGATTTTGCATTCCTTGCAACCCAAAGCTTCCTAGCTTTCAAGCTGGCATCGCAAGGCATATACACCACTTCCAACCAGTGCAAGGGGCTTTCAAAGGACTTCTTGGAGAGCTAGACATGAAGGACACAGGGCTGGAATCACACTTGCAGAGTCTAAAGGCTGGAGGCTGTGTCTAAAACTCACCCTGTGAGTTGTAGGAAGCTAGCAGCTGACAGGAAAAAAAAAAAAAAAAAGTAGCTATCTCTATGATGGGACTGCACTTAGAGAGCCTGATGGACAAGGATGGATGCTCATCTCCCAATGGCCAGAGGTGGGCTTGCTGTAGGGAGCCCTAACAGGTCTTCTCGAGGGAGGCTTTGCCCAAGAGACCCATATGGAAGGACAGCAGAGGGATGAATTAGAAAGCAGAGAAGGGAGTCTTTCATTGGTAATCAGTTGGCCGGCAAGAGGAGACATCAGCCACTTCAAGGGAACTGCAGGAGCAAGATATCCCAAAATAGTAGGACCCCTCCCAAATCCCCCTGAAATGCTCCCTGAGAAAATAATCTAGTACCTGGGCATCTGCCGCATGCAGAGAAAACACCAGGGTGCAATTACAAAGGAACAGGTTAGGCAAAGCCTCTCCTGCCCCTTCCTCTCCGGCCCTGCCACTGCAGCTCTGCAGAAACTGAAAAGGGCAGATAGTAAAAGAGGAAAATGAGTGATTAGGAAGGAAAAGCAATCAGATCACTTTCCTGTTGGTCCTCAGACTAAGTAAGGCCCCAGCTAATGTCAGGGAGAGGATTTAAGTGCAATAAAATATCAAATATTAGAGCAGATGAGATCTATTTGATTAAAAATTCTTTTCTAGTGACTAAAGGGCCCAGAAAAAATATGAACCCTCCTCAGATTTTAAGTAGTTTTAACAGACACAGTCATACCCACCCCATGTGGCCTTAACTCTAGGCAAGGAGGCCACGTATTGCTAATACCTGAAGTTCTGGCTGAGCGCTTCTATCTGGCAGAGGAGGGCACCCAAACTTCAAGCAAGGCAAACTAGAAATGCTACAGAGCTCAGGGCCTGGAAGCAATCCTCAACCAATGAGGAGCAGGTGTCTGTAGGGTCAGGACGCAGCTTCCTGCACTATATGGCCTGAAAACTCCCTCTTCATTGGCTGGTTCACTTTTCTATCTCACTTTCTCACTACTCCTACTCACGGGATTGCCTCCATAAAAATTACTTGATCTCAAATTCATGTCTGCTTCTAGGGACACCCAAACCAAAACACCAAGAAAAGATACGGTGATTTCAAAAAGCAGGTTGGAGGTGACATTAGGAAACAAAAAGATTGGTTTCTTACTGCTTGTCCATTCAACAGATCAATCACACCGGTATTTGGGGTGTGATTCATCATGAAGTTTCCTGCCTAAAACCTGGGGACAGGAGGCAGTGCGGTTTTCCATTGTCTTCTACATACTCATCACGTCTTGAAACTGAATCTGCATAGAGTCAGATGCTAATCACATAGCTCTTCTGACTTCTTCCTGCCTGGTGAATTTTCCACTTCCTCCCATGGTGCCCTCGGAGTGAGATGAGTTGTTCATGGGGGCAGAGCTCCTATGATGCACAGGTTCATCAAGTTGCGGTTGGTGGCTGATTTATGTCAGGGTAGCTAGCTCCCAACAGCCCAATAGCCTTACTTTGTTCTTCCATCTTCTTATCAAAGTGTAGTTTACATATACAGTAAAATTCGAACATTTTCTTTTTTTTTTCTTTTTTTTTTTTTTTAATTTTTATGTATTTATGGTAGTCACGGAGAGAGAGTGAGAGAGGCAGAGACACAGGCAGAGGGAGAAGCAGGCTCCATGCACCGGGAGCCCGACGTGGGATTCGATCCCGGGTCTCCAGGATCGCGCCCTGGGCCAAAGGCAGGCGCCAAACCGCTGCGCCACCCAGGGATCCCTCGAACATTTTCATCTATAGTTCTGATGCTTCTTTTTGTTTTTTTAAATAAATTTTGTTGTGAAGTATAATTCATAGATTAAAAGAGTATAAAACATAAATATAGAGCTAGATAAACTGCCACAAAGAGGACACAAGTTCATATAACTACTACCAACATCAAGATATACCATCACACTTATTGTTTTAACCTTCACATTTAGGATGACAATTTATTATTGTATAGGGTGTGAGGAAGGGGTCAAGATTACTTTGTTACATACGGATGTTTAATTGATCTGTATCACTTATTGAAAAAAACTTTATTTCCTTACTGACTTGCCATGGAGTGAGTCCAGGTACCATATATGTCAGGGAAGTTTCTTGACTCTTTGCTATTCCATCAGCCTATTTGCCCATTCTTGCATCCAATATTATATTGTAATTACTGTACCTTTATAGTAAGTCTCAAAATCAGGTAATCTAAGTCCTCCAGCTTTGTTTGTATTCAGAATCGCTTTGGTTATTCTAAATTATTTTAATCTCCATATGAATTTCAGAATCATTTTCTCAATTACCACAAAGCAACCAGCTAGTATTTTTACTGGAACTGCCCTAAATTGGTAGGTGAGTTTAGGAAGAACGGGCAAATTAAGTTCTTAATAATACTTAATCTTTTAATCCATAAACAAGGTGGAGATCTTCACTTATTTTGTTCTTTTTTTTTTTAAGACTTTATTTATTCATGGTGAGAGAGAGAATGTGTGGGTGAGAGAAGCAGACTCCCCACTGAGCAGGGAACTCCATGCTCAGTGGTGAGGTCTTGATCCTAGGACCCAGAGATCATGACCAGAGCTGAAGACAGATGCCCAACCAACTGAGCCACGCAAGCACCCCTATTTTATCCTTTTTTAAATTCTCTCAGTAATGTTCAAAGTATTTGCTACAGCAATAGCAACACTGTGGAAGGAGCCTCGGTGTCCATCGAAAGATGAATGGATAAAGAAGATGTGGTCTATGTATACAATGGAATATTCCTCAGCCATTAGAAACGACAAATACCCACCATTTGCTTCGACGTGGATGGAACTGGAGGGTATTATGCTGAGTGAAATAAGTCAATCGGAGAAGGACAAACATTATATGGTCTCTTTCAATTGGGGAATACAAAAAATAGTGAAAGGGAATAAAGGGGAAAGGAGAAAAAATGAGTGGGAAATATCAGAAAGGGAGACAGAACATGAAAGACTCCTAACTCTGGGAAACGAACTAGGGGTGGTGGAAGGGGAGGTGGGGGGGGGGGGGTGACTGGGTGACGGCACTGAGGGGGGCACTTGATGGGATGAGCACTGGGTGTTATTTTATATGTTGGCAAATTGAACACCAATAAAAAATAAATTTATAAAAAAAAAAACAAAGTATTTGCTACAGAAATATTGAACATCTTTCATAAGATTTATTCATGACTGGGCAGCCCCAGTGGCGCAGTGGTTTAGCGCCGCCTGCAGCCCAGGGCGTGATCCTGGAGACCCTGGATTGAGTCCCACGTCAGGCTCTCTGCATGGAGCCTGCTTATCCCTCTGCTTGTGTCTCTGCCTCTCTCTCTGTGTCTCTATGAATAAATAAACAAAATCTTAAAAAAAAAAAGATTTATTCATGACTATTTGATATTTTCCCATACTTTCTTTTTTTAAGATTTATTTATTTATTTATTTATTTGAGGAGGGCAAAAACAGAGGGAGAAAATCTTTCAAGCAGGCTCCCCACTGGGCATGGAACCCAATGTGGGGCTTGAACTCATGACCCTGAGATCATAACCTGAACTGAAACTGAGTTGGATACTTAACCAACTGAGCCACCCAGGACTGTGACTTGACTCCTGCCTATCAAAGCTTAGTGACATGAAGATTCAGAAGAGGCTGCCCCATAGACTAAAAAAGAACGGAGTATCTGCGTTTTCAGGGATCTATAGGCTGTCCCCTAAAGCTCTTGATTGCATCCCTCCACTTCTGAGTCACTTACCAGGCTCTCAGGGCATCATGGGCAACTGGAAATCCAGGAAGTGGAACAGGAAATCAGAGCCAGATATATAATTGCAGAAGATCAAGTACCAGGAGAAGCCCCATTTCTGTAAATCCACAGAAGCTAGGAATTTGTCCACCCATCTTCCAACCTACCACCTCGTTATCTTTATTTTCCCATCCTTTGTATCCATTGCAAAGGGAATATGAGGTGATTCACTGAACTGCTATAGTTTGGCAAGATGAAATTAATACATAAAGAAATAGAAGAAAAATGGGGACATGGACATAAAATGAAATCAGGCAGATGTGAGCAAAACTATAGGCAAAAAATAAATAGGTCAGAGCCCAGGAAAGTCAAAAACAATGCCAAGGCCAGAAGCAGACAGAGATTTTCTAGCAGACTCAAGAATCTGCCCTATGACTTAGGGAGTCAGAATTTATTTTGACCACCATCATCTCTGTCTGGATGACTGCATCAGCCTCCTATCTGTTATCCCAGCTCCCAGCTCTGCCTCTTACCCAGAGTCTCCTGTCAAAATAATAACCAGAGTGATTTTTTGAAAACACAAATCAGCCCCAGAATAGGAGGAAAATATCTATAAATCATATATGTGATAAGAGTCTGGTATCCAGAATATTTAAAGAACTCTTACCATCTATCTAAAAGGCAAATAACCCAATTTTTAAATGGGCAAAGAATTTGAATAGGCTTTTCTCCAAAGAAGATATACAAATGCCTGGTGAGCACATGAAAACTTGCTCTGCGTCATTAGCCATCAAGAAAATGCAAATAAAATCCATGGTGGAAAACCACTTCACCTCCTCTAGGATAGCTATAATCCAAAAAAACAGACAATATCTAGTACAGGTGTGCGTGTGGAAAAATCAGAACCTTGTATTTTCAGGTGGGAGCTTAAAAATGGCATGATTGCTTTGGGGAACCACTTGGCAGTTCGTCAAAGAGTTAGATGGAGTTACCATATGGCCCAACAATCTTAATTATGGGTATACACTCAAGATCATTGTAATAGCATAAAGCAGTTGAAGTGAAAAACTGCCATGGGCAATAACAACGATGAGTCTCACTCACGTACTGCTGTGTCAAAGAAACCAGGACAAATAAGTACAAATTTTACAACTCCATTTATACAACAGTCAAAAACATGCAAAACTAATTTTTTGGCCCATATCAAAAATATGGGAAGAGGCTAGAAGCCTTCGGGCCTTGGGGGAACAAGAATCAGAGCCTCACTCAACGCTGCAGCTCCGGAGCTCTCTTTACCTCTTGACTTCTTTTTTTTCCTTTTTTTTTTTTTAAGATTTATTTATTTATTCATGAGAGACACACAGAGAGAGAGAGAGAGAGAGAGAGAGAGAGGCAGAGACACAGGCAGAGGGAGAAGCAGGCTCCTTGCATGGAGCTCAATGCAGGAATCAATCCCGGATCCGGGGATCACAACCGGAGCTGAAGGCAGGCGCCCAACCGCTGAGCCACCCAGGCATCCCTAGACTGAGTTTCTATTAGGAATTCAGCTCTAGTCTCTGCAAATATGTTTCTCTGCAGAGCAGCAACCATGGCCCCTGGACTCCCTGGACACATATATTTCCAGCCCCTTCACCTGGAACAATACCTCTCTTCCACTTACTTTCCATTCAAAAAATTCTAGGGAAGGCTTCTCATTAGCCACAGATTCTATTTAAGGACCCCTGCCTAGGTTGGCAAACAGTAACCTAGGTAGATCCTACTGGAACCCAATTTCTGGAGTTGGGCATTGGAAAGAGGTCACTCCCAAAGGGATGTGCTGTCCCAAAAGACAGAATGGGTGCCAAACAGACAATTTCATAAATGTTCTTGTCATTCAGGGGAGCATCTCTCTACTTGTTATACGGGATATATTAATAAACCCAATCACATCTTCAAAAAAAAATATGTGTCTGTGTCATTCTGGCTTCACCTTTCCTGGAATTCACTCAACTGATGATTTCTGTACTTTCCAGACTGATAGTTCATGCCTCTGATCTCTCCTGGGTTAATCTTCACACTCAAAAGATGCCTTAAGCCTTGTAAGCAGCTGGGAAGCGCTCTCATGAGTGCACCCAAGATGAACGACCACTTCTTGTTGTTGGCACTGACTCTTCTAGGTGCCCAGTGGCATTCTCCACCTCCAAGAAATCAACAAACTGAACAACAATGCTTGCTTTGTCCGTTTGGCAATGCCTACTAAATTTCAAGTGTTTATGCCTTTGACCCAGCATTTCTGCTTTCTTAACTCATAGAAACACTTTCACAACTGTACAAAAACATATATGCGGTGTTGTTCATATAAAGGAAAAACTGCATTAGAAGGCGTAGAATTTCAAATATCTGTCAGTAAGAATCTTTTGAAATAAATGATTATTCATAGCAACAATGGAACATTACGCAATTGTTACGTTAGAGAGATCCTAACACCAAAAGAAATTTAAAATGCGTTAAGTCTAAAAAGCAAGTTGCCAAACAATATCCGTGGTCCAGTGGCAGAGAGGAGGGTGAAAATAATAATACTATCTATGTTAGTAGGTGCAGGGGAGAAAAATCCTAGCAACATACATCAAAGTATTAACAATAGTTTTCTGGCATGAGGAGAGGGAGGGAAGGGAGGAGGTACAGATATACGAGGGACTTTCATCTTCTACAGTATGTATTTCGAGACTATTCGGATGTTTAAAAGAAAATATATTTCTTTAAAAATTAAAACATGAAATAATGATTTGTTTTTTAAGAAAGTGTCTTGAAAGTTGGGGACAGTGTGACAGATGTTGCTTGATTGCCTTTCAGACAGATGTCTTGCGTTCACAAGGTTGTTTAAGAATGCAGACTTATCTCCTTGCTCACTGACCCATAACACAACAGACTAAATGTTTGACATGGGAAAATTCTCGGGGACAAAAGAGCTTATTCAAGCAGACCTAACAGCCATGAGCTATCTCATAATCAGCAGGGAGACAGAGCTCGCTGCGCCTGTGCTGGGGGTGGGGAGAAGCCGGGCAGGGACTGCTGTGGGCTGGGAAGGTGACTCGCCCTGTTCTCCCAAATTCAGCTCCAGTGGCCTTGGCTTTGCTGAAAATGAAGCAGTGGTGGCGGGCTGGGGAGTGGCTGTGGAGTCTGAGTGTTGGGGAGCCAGGGGAGGGGGGGCACTCTCAGGAGGAGAGTCAGGAAGCTGTTGCAGGGAGGAAGGAAGTCATGCACTCAGAGGCTTCAAAGCTGGAGCAATCATAGAGAAAATGCACAGGGCAAGACATGCTTCAAGGTGGGTGGTTGGGGAATTGGTTGTTTTTGAAAAGAAGGCCTATTTTGGGGCACCTAGGTGGCTCAGTTGATTATGGTCTGCTTCGGCTCAGGTCGTGATCCCAGGGTCCTGGGATTGAGTCCTGCATCAGGCTCCCTGCTGTGCGGAGAGTCTGCTTCTGCCTCCGCCTCTCTCTGTGTGTCTCATGAATAAATAAATGAAATCTTTTTAAAATCTTTTCTTTTTAAAAAAAAAAAAGAAGGCCTATTTCAGGAAGACCAATGTAGATCCTCCATCTTGGGCTTTATTGGCGTGGGGCAGATTATCTCTGAATCAGATGGTCGTAATAATAAGTCCCTGATTTCAAAGTTGCCTTCTACTCTTCCAAGTATGTTCCCACCTAATCCTTGTCTCATTTGATCATCACAACCTTTGAGGGATGGAGGCAGAGCAACTACCATCTGTCTGGACAAACAAACCCAGGGTTTCACTCGTGGTACCTGGCTCCATCACCCCTCAGGATGCCCATTCGCTCCCAAGACCCACCTCGCCACACAGTCACCAGGAACCTGTTTCTGTCTGAGACTGTTTAGACTCAAGTGGACCCTCTACCATGTATTTTATTATTATTTTAGGGCATTTGTTTGTATGATAGCTTCTCTTTGGGGGAGGAGCTGGGAAAGAGCTATTTCCGTGTCTCCTCCTCTGTGCAGCCCCATCCACAGCCCCCTTCCTTCTTCAAGGCAGCTGGGCAGGCAGGGCACTGGTTTCCCACCAGTCTTAGTTCAGATGAAGTTCATCAGAAATTTGCTTATGCATTTCATCAGAAATGCTGATTTCTTCCCTGAAGAGAATTACAAATCTCATCACACTCAAAAAAGTTCTGTCCCAGACCAGTTTAGGAACAACTTTTCTTTTTCCACCTTTTGGGATAAAGATCACCCAAGTGCTACTTGAAGGGCCAAATGCACTCATAGAGGAGGGTGGGGAATTGACTCCTCCCTACCCCAGGTTTGTCGAAGGGACCCGGTTCCTCAAAGGTGACCCTTTTCAAAAGTGCTGCACCAGGCACTGAACACTTGGCTGCCGGTCACACCAGGAAGACAAGCTCTGGGTAAATGTGGCTGCCTCCCCCAGGGCCTCCCCAAGGGTGAAGTTGCAGAAGGGAGTTTGAATATGGAATGGAAAGAGCCTCCCTTCCTTTTCCAGGGAGCAGCCTACTATATTGAAAGTTTGGGGAGGGACCCTGGATGGCTCCAGTGATTGAGCTTCTGCCTTCGGCTCAGGTTGTGATCCTGGGTCCTGGGATCGAGTCCCACATCAGGTTCCCCACAGAGAGCCTGCTTCTCGCTCTGCCTAGGTCTCTGCCTCTCTCTGTGTAAATGAATAAATAAGCAAAATCTTTTTTTTTAATTTATTTATGATAGGCACGCAGTGAGAGAGAGAGAGAGAGAGAGAGAGGCAGAGACACAGGCAGAGGGAGAAGCAGGCTCCATGCACCGGGAGCCCGACGTGGGATTCGATCCCGGGTCTCCAGGATCGCACCCTGGGCCAAAGGCAGGCGCCAAACCGCTGCGCCACCCAGGGATCCCCAAGCAAAATCTTTGAAAGAAAGAAAGAAAGAAAGAAAGGAAGAAAGAAAGAGAAAGAAAGAAAGAAAGAAAGAAAGAAAGAAAGAAAGAAAGAAAGAAAGAAAGAAAGAAAGAAAGAAAGAAAAAGAAAGGAAGTTTACAAACAGGGCCTACCCCACCAAAGTGACAGAGAATAGTCCCTGGACCATTCTGTCTGCAGTTCACTTGACCCTCACCCCTCACCCCCTTTGTTGTTCCCCAGAACACCACCTGACTCCAACTCCAAAAACATTCCTCCCAAGTTTAGTATAAAGAACAACATGCTCAGGACTTCCTGCCACCAACCTGGACCACACAGGGCTTTTTTTTTTTTTCACATTCAAAGACTCATTCCAGATAATGTGCTTTTCTGAATAATAAGACACCTCTCCCAAGTCTACCCTCTTTTCAGATCCCTGCCCACTTTTGAGAAAGGAGGTGGGAAGTGGGTGGATACATTGCTGCACACCCACCGCCTCCTTCTCTAAGGTGTTTTTTCCAGGTAGGGTCTTGAGGTTTGGGACTTGCAGGGCGAAGGGGCTCTTTGATATAAACAAAGCCAGGAACCCCCCACTCAGTGGTTGTTCCCTCAGTCTTCTGAAACATGCTGAGAATTCATCTGAGCAAAGGCTGAGGAACAGATGCCAACTGCGAAACAAAGGACAGGGCTGATGCCAGGGAGGCTTCAGAATGCCCCCCCAAGGACCCACCTCTGCCCCCCCCCCCCTCCCAGTATCTGGACATGTCAGGGATGCACCCCCATACGGATCTGCTATAGAAGTGAAGAGGAGAAAATGGAATACGTGGAGCATAACTGGACTATGAGGGAGGACGGTCACAGAGGTGCTGGGTTTCTGGAATTGACTTAAGTATCTGCCATGAGGCAGGGAGGGAGCTGAGGACAAAGCTGAGGAGCAGACCACTTAAACTCTGTTGTAAATTCTCACCCTTAGATCTGAGCTTTGACACAGAATTGGCTGCTCTATGTTAGATATTTTCATCAATGTCTTTGTTAAGCACCTGATACCATTCAGGAACTGCTGGGTATGAGGATAAAACATGAGAAACCTGCAGAAGGAACAATTACACACTTACTACTACCTGTGTGCTCATCATAGGCGCCAGGGAGCCCACCTGAAGAGGCAGTGACCCCTGCGCAGAGCCATCATATGTCATGCCTCTAGCAAGCAAACAATAGACATTTCCAGTCAAATCATCATCATCATCATCATCATCATCATCATCATCAGAAGTGAGATAGTGATGAAAACATTGAGCAAGAGTTAGGGGAAAGAACAGCTTGAGGTGCATGGGTGTTTCAGGCAGGAGGGATCAAAGGTGTGAGAATTCCAAAAAAGTGAGGTCCAGGGGTTTCAGGTGGACTTCAGCGGGCCTGGGCCCAGAAGTCCGAGGGGTGGGCAGGTGGGAGAAAGAGGGGCCGCGGGCCAGAGGGCCTGGTTTGCTGAGGAATTTGAGTTTTATCTAGAAGATTATCGAGAATCATTAAGGGGAACTCTGGCGTGGGGGTTGCATTTCTATAAGATTCTTTTTTAGCTCTTTGGAGAATGGCCCAGAAGAGGAGAGCCTGGAGGGGAGCCAGACATGGAGAGGTTAATGTAATGACAGGCAGGAGAAGACAGGGCCCGGGGAGGAGACGAGGGAAGATCTGAGAGCATCTGGAAGGTTCCGAAGAAAAAGTCAATTGGATACATGGGAGAAAGGAGTCAGAAAGGGGGCGGGAAGAGCAACCCCCGGGTGGGTAATGGGAAGCAGATTTTGAGGCACAGACAGTCATCCAAATGATGCCCCGGCTTCCGTGGGTGGGGTTGGGGTGAAATTTCCTCATCTGGGTATCGGAACACACTGCAAAGTGCCTCAGAACCACACTTGGGCCCTTGGAGGAGCAGAAAGGACACCTTGGATCCCACTCAGGCTGCCCTGACGGAAGTCTGGGGGGGCCCGCTTCTGTGTGATAATAGCCAGGACTGTTTGCCAGGCCCCGAGCCAGGACTTCAGGGCCCCTGGTGTCACGCCCGGAGTGACTGCAGCCACAATCGCTAATCCCTAAGTACATAGATCCCTAAGTACTATGAGCTGTTGTCATTTTCACTGTGACTCCTCAGGCCATCCCATGTACCCCCCCCCCCAATCCTGGCCACCCGGCCTCCCTGTCTGCAGCCCGTCCAGTCCTCGGGGCCCAGTTCACCGTCACCTGCTCGGTGCCCCACACCCAGGTGGCCCCACCCTGGAGCCCACATTCTGAGTCTTAAAAAAAAAAAGATTCCTTTGGGTGCCTGGGCCTTTTTGGTTCTTCTGGGGGTTGGAAAAACAGCTCTGCCTTGTTCCCCCTTCTCTCCCACGGTGCCCTGCACACATCAGACTCTCCATGGGCATCTGGAAGGCTCTGTTTCACGAAGGGAAGAAACTAGCCCTTCGGCCGAGTAGGGGTCCCCAGAAGGGAGCTGTGGCAGCTGACCCCTCAGCGGCTGTTCTGTCCAAACCACAGGCCTCTGCCACAGCCCTGCAGTGACCCGATGGCACATGCTGGGCATCCCTCCCCCCGGCCACCAGCCCCCGCTCTGGGTGTAGATGCCATCACAGCCTCAGGACCCCGGCAGCGACTGTGCACTCTTCAGGCTCTTCCAGGAGAAAGTTCTTTGTCCTCCTGTGTCAGACCCCATCCTGCCCTGAATACCTCACCTACCCCCTCCTAGGCCTCCAGCGATGCAGCAGTCTGGCTGAGGAGCAAACAATGCCCGCCCCAAGCAGTTCTTAGGGAGCCTCAGGAATGCCCCTGGGGCCCTCTGCCTCAGCTCTGGTGACCGCAGCCCCCCCCATAGCCACCCCCTCCAGCTCGCACTGAGAACCCCTCTGCATGGCCAGGCCTCTGCTGCCAGCCCTTAATATCCCCCTCTCCACCTGCTCCTGTTCCCCACCCCCAACCAGAAGTGCTTCCCTCCCAGCCCCCTCCCAGCACTCCCAGCACTGGGAGCCCCTACCCCCACCCCCCCAGCTCTCTGTGCAGAGCACCTGCTGCTGCCTGCTGCTGAGCCAGCCCTAGTTCAGGCCCTGGGTCCTCTCATCCCCCACTTTCTGCCTCAGCAGCCGTGGGGCGTCCTGGGGAGCCACAACGCACGTGTTGCCTACTTTCCAGGGGAGACAGAAAGCCCCTTGTCAGACACAGCAGCTCCTAATTTCGAGAACTGCAGAGTCATTCGGGAAATGAGACGCAGGGTGCTGGGCGTCTGATAGTGAAGATAGGCCTTTAGAGGGGCTGCAGGTTATGGGGGAAGGGGGTCAGAAGGATGGCAGTTAGACTATTTTTTTCTAACGAAGAGCCCAGAAGCCAGCCTGTACGGTAGGATAAGTGTGGCTGGGAGGTGAGAACCCTGCCACGAGAGCCCCCCCGCCGGGACACACGGGATCACCCCCTCCCTCGAGGCTCTCCTGCAGCAGCCGGCACCCAGCCCAGCCCCTCCCTGTAGGCGCCCCTTGAAAGGCCCCGGACGCAGCCCTAGGCCTTTGCCCTGCCAAGGCCCGCGGGCACCCAGAGCTGGGCCTGGGCCACTTCCTCACACTCAGGCAAGCGGGCGTGGCCCAGTGCAACCCCGTATGCCCCCTGGCTTCCCACCAAGGCCATCCAGGCCACACACACCCCCTCGCCCCACGCCACCTCCCACCTCCCATGGGCCCCTGGGTCTGCTGGCAGGGGCAGGCCCACCAACAGAGAGGGTCACACTCCTGGGCACATGCACTCCATCCCTATGTCCCCCTAAGACACAGAAGCACGTCAGATGTGGGGGGGCACACCTCCACACCTCCCCCTCCCGACTCTTCTGCACCCGCCCCTGGGAGAGGCAGCGCGGTCCCAGGGAGCTGCCTTCCTTTTTTTTTTTTTTTTTTTTAAGATTTTATTTATTTATTCATGAAAGACACAGAGAGAGAGGCAGAGACACAGGCAGAGGGAGAAGCAGGCCCCACGCAGGGAGCCCGATGTGGGATTCGATTCCGGGTCCCCAGGATCACAGCCTGGGCGGAAGGCAGGCACTAATTCACTGAGCCACCCAGGGATCCCCGGAGCTGCCTTCTCGAAGGAGTCAGAGAAGGGACTGTCCCGATTCACCTTCACCAACATTCTGACCCTCAGTGTCCCAGGCTGTGAAGCCTGAAGCCATGCTTACAGAGCCCAGGGTCAAGGCCTCAGAAGGCTCTTTCTTTTTTTTTTTTTTTTTTTTTTTTTAATTTTATTTATTTATTTATGAGAGACACAGAGAGAGAGGCAGAGACACAGGCAGAGGGAGAAGCAGGCTCCATGCAGGGAGCCTGACATGGGACTCGATCCCGGGTCCCCAGGATCACACCCTGCACTGAAGGCGGCACTAAACCGCTGAGCCACCCGCGCTGCCCTCAGAAGGCTCTTTCAAGCACAGAGGGTATCACCCCACAATGTCACAGAGCGCAGGAGCTTCACCCCCTGGTACTCACTTCCGACCGTCTCCAGGCCATCCTTGTTCCTTTGGGAAGGGTCTGGACAATCCTGGCCCCGTGGACTGAGAGCTGGTGGCAGGGGACACCTCGGCCTTCCCTGTGAAGCCGGCTGAGATGAGCACAGGGTGGCCTTGAATCAGGGGGGATCGGACAGAGGGGATGGTCTCGGCTCCCAGGGAGAGGTTGTTGGGGATGGGGAGGGCGAGCAGGAGAGGCCACATGCTCCGGAGCCCAGATCTTTGTCACACTAGCTGGCTGACTTTCCATCCTCTCCCCCACAGGCTTCCTTCCTAATTCTCTGCCTGGTGCAGGGGTTTGGGGAACATTCCCCACCAACTACAGCCCAAGCCAGCGCAACAGCGGGGTATACAGCTGATGGCAGCTAATGGTGTCAGGCGGGATGCCAGCCCAGCCGCCTACTGGCCGAGGGGTCAAGTCACTTGAGCTCTGTAAGCCTCAGTTTCCTTATCTGTAGAATGGTGACAATATGGGCGACCACTTTGCAGGGCTGGTCAGGGGATTGAATGGGGAGCTCTAGATGGTGCACTTGAGACAAGGCGTGGCACCTGCTGGGGCCTCACTGCACGTTAGCCCGGCCGTGGATCCGGCTAGGCATTGGAGAGCCCGCCTCTCTGGACAGGCCCGCGGCCTGCACGCCAGCAGCAGCTGCGCTGGGGACCACAGCGAAGGCTGCTTCCCCGAAGCTGACTTCTCTTCCCCCCGTTGGCCTCAGCGTTGGAGTTGCACCCTCGAGTGCTGGGCAGCTCCTCAGATGGCAGGACTCTGCAGAAAATCCCTGGGCACGAGGGTCCCGCCCAGGCCTGTTTAGGGGTGGGTGCAGGAGTGGGGCAGGTAGAGGGTGGGCCTGAGTGCCCAAGGAACCCCAGATAAGGAGGGGGCCCTGATGGATCAGTGACTGGGGCTCCCCAGCCCATGAGGCCCAGCACCCCAAGGTGTAGCCTTCCTCGAGCCCCCAAGTCAGCACTTCCCGGCCTTAGTTTTCACATCTGTGAAGCCGGCACTGTCTCTTCAGGTTGTGGTTAAGATCAGAGGAGACAATGGGTACAGAACCCTCCAGACTGTGCCAGGCATGGTTGCCCTGTTCATGTGCTAGGGTTCCCAGAGCGAGGGGCCACAGACGGGGTGGCTTAAGCCACACAGATTTATTGGTGATCAGGGTAGGCCTCACTTAGGCAACATTTGACAAAACCTTCAATGAATTGGATCTATTATTTTTTTTTAAAGATTTTATTTATTCATGAGACATACACACAGAGAGAGGCAGAGACACATGCAGAGGGAGAAGCAAGCTCCATGCAGGGAACGGGATGAGGGACTCGATCCCAGGACCCCGGGATCACACCCTGAGCCAATGGCAGATGTTCAACCACTGAGCCACCCAGGAGTCCCTATTATTTTATTATTATTATTATTATTATTATTATTATTATTATTACTATTATTATTATTATTATTATTCCTAGGAAGTCATATCAGATGTATTGGGCTGTGAACCCCCTCATCGCTGCTCTAGCTCTGGCTCTAGTATCAGAGAAGAAAAGGTGCCCTTGGGACAAAAGATCTGACTCTGATGCTGGACTCTGCTCCTTACAAGCTGTAAGGGCAAGTCACCTTCTCTGAACCTGTGACCTCATGCCCTGCCCTCCTCTGGACCATCCCCGCTGCGTGGTGGGGCCAGGGTGGAGGCCCAGCCATCCATGGGTGAGGCGGCTCCAGGGCTGGGGTAGGTGCTGAGATTTCAGAAGGACCCACCAGATTTTGTGTAGGAAGAGCTGTGTGTCAGTTAGGACCATGTTTGGCTGCAGGGCACTGAAAACTAGAGTCACGTGGGCTTACACAAAGAAGGGTTTTTTTTTTTTTTTATCTTGTACAGAAAAAATAAGTTTGAGTTGGGAGTCCAGAGTTGGTGCTACATCTTTGGGGGGGTCAGCCAGACACCATCTCCCCGCCTCTTCCAGGACACTTAGCACCTGGCTCTTATCCTCATGGTTGAAAGATGGCTGCTGTGCCTCCAGGCATCTAATCTGTCTTCTAGGAAGGTAGAAAGGGGATCGGTGAAGTCAGCAGTTAGAGGTAAAGGGCGGACGAGCATGCCAGATGAGTCATTTCCTTTTTTAAATATCTCCCCGCTGACTTCCCCTCTCATTCCATTGGGCAGAACTAGGTCAATGTGGCCACCACTGGCTAGAAAAGATCCTGGCAAGTATTTTACCTGGATACACAGCCACCCCCACCCCCACCCCCACCCGGTCAGGGCCCTGCTGGTAGGAAGAAGGGGAAAGTAGGCATTAGGGTAGGTGTCTGGCACGCTGCTCTCTGTAGGGCTCAGTAGAGCCAAGGTGGTTGATGCATCAGAGCCCTGGTGAGGCCAGAGCTGGAGCCAAGAGCCCAGCCCAGGACCACCCCCACCAGCAGCCACGGCTCCAGGAGAGGTCAGAGACTGGGGCTGCAGGTCTGGAGCGCCTGGGTGGCATGGACAGGCCAGGGCTAGGAAGATTTTTCCTTGCCCTCTCGTCTTCACACGCCCCCCCCCCCGACTCCGCCCCGTGAGCCAGCGTCCACAGCCCCCATCCTACAGAGCAGCGCTCTCTTATCTCTCACACACACTTGCCACGGGGTCTCCCTGATGCTGTGAGCATCGTCCTAATGGGCGGGGGATGGAGACTGCCCCTCAGCTCTGCTTCTGGAAGATTGTCCCCCTCCACTCTGCCAGAGAAGGAATGCGAAGCTGAGGAGGGGGGGTGTGGGGGGTGTATATGCTAGTTTTATTGTCAGGGGGCCGGTGACCAGCCTGCACTTGCTGAGGTCTTTAGTAGACGGGCCATTCTAGGCCTGCCAATTCCCAAGGCTGGGACACACAAGCAAGGGGTTGTGCTGGAAAGGGGGGTGAAAGTGGTTATGTAGAGAGAGGAACCCCAAATTCTTATTTCAGTAGACGATGGTGCTGGGCCTGTGGGCTGCCCAGGAGGCTGCAGGGAATACAGCAAGGCTCTCCTGGCTCTGGGAAGGGCGGCTCTTGTTGCTGTTAGCTCAGGCTGAGCCACTTATGACAGGGCATCAGGGGCTCACCCTCACCACACTTCCTTATAGAAGCCCTCCAGGGCCCTCCTGCCCATGCTCGGTTGTGCTTCATTATCTAGAAAGTTCCAGCACCTCAGGAAATGTCATGAGCACCAGGGCTTACATTTGTAACCGTCTCAGAGACTGTGAAAGCCAGAGTTGGTGGCCCAGGAGGGAAGTTGGTGGCCCACCAGAGTGGAGAGAGATGAGAAGACAGGACACTGGACAGGGCATTCCAGGGGAGAGGCTGTGTTAGTGGGCCGGGGCCACCATGATAAGCATCACAGACTGGGCAGCTTGAATAACCCAAATTTATTTTCCCACAGTTCTGGAGGCTCCAAGTCCAAGATCAAGTTGGCAGAGTCGGTTGCTTCGGAGGCCTCTCTCCTTGGCTCATAGCTAGCCATCTTCTCCCTGTGTCCCCACATGATCTTCCATCTGTGGGTGTCTGTGTCCCAGTCTCCTCTTCTCATGAGGACTCCAGTCATAAGGCAGGAGGGCCCATCCTCATTTTAACATAATTACCTCTTTAAAGATCCTGTCTCCAAAAACAGTCACATTCCAAGGCCCTGGGAGTTAGAACTTCCACATGAAATTAAGTGGGGAGGGGGGGACACAGTTCAGCCCACCAGAAAAACCTGCTGGGGTCATCTGATGTGGGTGCAGGACACTGAAGAGGCTGGTAGGTCCCCAGCCCCCACGACAGCCAGCAGGTCCCCAGCCCCCACAACTGCCACCACCAGGCTGGGCCATGTCCTCCCGCCTCCCCACCCACAACTTCCCCAGTGCCACATGGCTCCTTACCTCTGCGACCAGCCCCAGCGCCTTCTAAGGCAAGATTAGCTTTTCAAACAACATCTAAGCCTTGATGACAGCACCTGCTCTTTGCCCGTGGTGACTCATGGGAGAACTTGAGGCAAGGTCAGGAAGGAGGCTGGCACAGGGTTCGGTGGGTGAAGGTAGGGTTCACTGGTCACTCCTCCCCCGAGGCTCCAGGAAGGTGCCCATCCAGGCCTCTGCCCGGGTTGGGTTCGTCGGGTCGCTGTCACTCTGCTGGCCCAGGCACCCTTCTGATCTGCCACTGGCCACGCTGCCGGAGCCTGCAGATCTGCAAGGGGAATGAGGAAGCCAAAGAGGAAGCAGTTCTCAAGAAGGAGAGAGGGGGCGGGTGGGGGCTCCCCCTTCCCTCTTGCCTGGCCCTGCAGGACTGAGGAGCCCACATCCCTCCTGGGAGCTACACGCCCTTGCCCAGCCTAGCCCCAGGTGACCTGTTCTGCCTGCGGTGACCCGGACAAAGCACGCTGTTCCTACACCCACACTCAGGCTTTCTGAAATTCGAGGAGGCCAGGAGGGTGGGGAGGGGGGGTCCTGCACAGCCCAGGCCCAGCTGGCCGGGCTAATTTTAGGTTTTTCCCCAGCCTGACCGAGGCCCACTAATCTCCATCCAGCCAGAGAATGCACATTGATCAGATGGTGCCTTCACTCACGGTCCCCCACACCCACCCTGCAAGAGCCTGCAAGAGAGCCCCTCCTTCTATCTCATTTCAACCCCTCTTTTACCTGCCCCCATCCCACCCCTCCAGAGAAAGCTGCCCTGACCACCACCTCCCCAAGAGAGCTCTCCTCCCCCCAGCGCCTGGGGCACCTACAGACCCAAAGCACAGTGGGCCCTGTGTTCCCAGCGCTGGTGTGGTACTGCGCCCAAAATAAGCACTAGGTTAAGTATGGTTGGAATGAATGAATGAATGAATGACCACTTTATTACAAAGTGGCATCGGGTGCCTCAGAGAGGTTAGATCTAAAGTTAGCAAGTAAGGTCTAAAGAGCTTAAAGTTGAAATCAGCCTTGAAACTCCATCAGGAAGGCGTAAATCTCTCAACAAGTTCAATGGGACCATATTTCTTCCACAAGACCTGTCTCCTCAGATACCCCCCCCCCCAACAAAACCTAAGGAGAGGGATCTAGTCCTTCTCCCTCCCCTCCGACACCCCCACCCCTGGACTCCCAGGTGTCTGCCCAAGACTTAGGGCTGACAGGTGCTTTGCAGGGATTCTCGGGCTTTATGCAACAGGTCCCCCAAAGAACCCACATCTCGAAATCTTAAAAAATTAAGAGGCTCCCATCGGCTCTCATTCTCCTCCAGGGGCTGCTCTTCTGTTGCCGTGGCAGCCGGGGCAGGGCCCAGTAGTGCCTCAGAAGGACCAGCAGGCTGAGGAGGAAGCCAGTGAAAAGCATAGAGACAAAAAAAAAAAAAAAAAAAAGCATAGAGACAGTAGAGACTGGAAGCCTGTAATGAACAGCCAGTACGCCCAAGTTTTAAGGAACCCTAAAGTAAAGGGGAAACCCTCCGACTTCAAGCATGAAAAGGGAAGTGCCCTAGGCTAGAGCCCAAAGCTATCAGCCAGGAGAAGACAGCTGTTCCCCTTACCTCATCTTTCCCCCAGAGTCCAGTGGATTTTCCCCACCTTTTTATTTGACAATTTCGAAACACAGAGAATGGAAAGAATGTACAGCCACCCAATAAGCCTCCGTGTAGATGCAACAATTGTTAATCTACTGCCCAAGTCTCCATCTACCTACCTGTATTGGAAATATTTGATAGTGAGCTGTAGACAAGGAGACAGAGTGGCCCTAATTGCTTTAGTGGCATCTCCAAAGAATTATCCATTCTCCTGCATAACCGCAAAACCTAGTGTAATGGGTATTTGAATTAAAACAACTTGGTGGGACACCCAGGTGGCTCAGTGGTTGAGCGTCTGCCTTTGGCTCAGGTGGAGATCCCAGGGTCCAATGGATCAAGTCCCACATCGGGCTCCCTGCATGGAGCCTGCTTCTCCCTCTGCCTGTGTCTCTGCCTCTCTCTGTGTGTCTCTCATAAATAAATAAAATCTTTTAATAAATAAATAAATAAACAAATCAAACAAGCAACCAACTCGGGGGGCCTGGGTGGCTCAGGCAGTTAAGCATCTGACTCTTAGCTCCAGGTCAGATAGTGATCTCAGGGTCCTGATCTCAGGGTCATGCGATGGAGCCCTGCATTAGGCTCCATACTTCTCGCGGAGTCTGCTTAAGATTCTCTCTCAAAAAAAAAAAAAAAAAAAAAGATTCTCTCTCCTTCCCCCCTCCCCCTCCCCCCAGCACACTCTCTCTCTTTCTCTCTCAGAGATAAATACATCTTTTTTAAAAACAACTTGTAACTAATATTTTTTCTAAGTAAAGAAATTCTTCGTGGCTAGAAAAATAAGGGAGGGTCAGTGATTATAGAGTAAAATCATACCAACCCAAGCTTGGATTTGTCCTCAAAAACTTCTAAATTGGGTTCTCATCACAGAAGAACAAGGGAGCTTTTCAGCTCTGCCAAACATCTACCCAGGAAACCTTTAGGTATATATTTAACAGCAAGCCTGCAAGTCTTGTATTTATACTTCCCGGAATAATGTTTTGTGAAACTGGGACTATTCTACAAATATATTCCGATCACACAGTAGGTGCTTAATGAGTCCAAGTGCAAACCGTCTTGGGGTGGTACCAAATCTTCCAAGCCCACCACTTGGGTCTGCTAGGGTCTGGCTCAGCCTCAGTTGGCCCCAAACTGGGTGTCATAAGAATGGCCTCTATTTACCCAAAGAGGATCTTTCCAGTCCCACTGGACACCAGCTGTATACAGCAGCTCTAAGACCTCCTTAGTTACACCCCAGGCCTCTCTTTTCTTCTTATCTCATCCCTAATTTATCCATGGCCAGTATCACAAGTTAGCTCTCATTTGTCCTCTTTTCTCACCATGGGTTAATCTTATCTCCCCAACCAGATCCTAATGTCCTCTCCTCTTTCTGCTGCAGCTCAGAGCTCTTTAGCCAGAATTGGTTATGGACTCCAGGCAAGTAAAGATCAGCATAACCAGAGTCCCTGAGTCCTGGCATGCCAGGTTCTGTGCTTAACCCCTTCCAGACACGATCTCACTGAATCCTCACAGAACCCTATGGCTGAGTCCTAGTATAATCCCTGATTTATAGATAAGGAAATTGAGGCTCAGAGAGACGAACAGAAGTCACACAACCAGTGAGGACCAGAGGCAGGATCTGAACTGGCTGCTCAGGAGCCAAGTCCCAGATTTTTAGCTTCAGGCTCCAGAGATAGGATGTAGGCCAAAGGGGACTGTGAGGGTTCCAATGCAGATGAGTAGGGGTGGGGGTGAGGGCAGACTACTGAGACTTGGGTGGATGAAGCTGCTGTGTCACCATCACTATGGTTCTCTGTTCCGAGTGAGAGTCTTGCATCCTACAGAGAATCCTACAGAGCAAGGGACCCAGTTCCTCTGTGAGACTTCTCTCCATAAATGCTCAGACAACACTTGCAGGTATGAAGAAATGCAACTTATTTCTCCTTTATCATCTCCCCAAGCAAACGTCCAGATGGCAGAACGCAGGGGAATGCCTCCACCCACCTATTTGCTTCCCCTTGACAACTGCAAGGGAGTGTGTTCAGGTTGTGTCCTGAGATCCTGGCGTTGGTCCGGGTGGGGCGGGGGGATGCTTTCTCCACAGCAAATGACCACAGGAAGATACCTCACATTCTTCTGTAACATGTAGGACAGCTGTGTGGGTTACAAAGGAGGCTGGAAAGGGAGGAGAATGGTGGCACTCGGGAGGAGAAGAAAAGGCTGCCCCAATATATTCCATCATTGTTTGACTCATTCAAGATTCAGAAAACAGGAAGACAGAAACAAAGAGGAGATCTCAGCTCTTTTCCTCAGAGAGCCAAACTAAACCTTTCTTTTTCTTCTGAGCAAGAATTTTGTATTTGCACCTGACGGATGGATGAGTAGCAAAGTATATGATTCTTTTAAAAACTATTAATGAGAACTTGAACTTTCGCCTTAGTCTGTGCTCCATCTGCCTGGGGGGAATTTTAGGATTTGTTTCAGAAGTTAAATTAAGAAAAATATCTAGGTGCCATTCAACTTCTATAGAGGAAAACAGAGCCTCACAAGTCAAGCTATTGTCTTAGATAATCTAGATGACTTGATCTCCCCCTGCCCTACCTCCAACCTAGCTTTTAACAAAATGGTTCTCCCTATCCTGTATAGAAGCGGGGGAAGGGCTGCCCCCCCTCCATCCCCAGCTCAGGAAAAAGCAGGGAGCCTAAGCTGAGCGAGGAGGGGGATACAAAGCAACCAAGTGTATGTCCGCATCGGCGGGAAGTGGACAGGCTATAACCAGGAGCAAGGTGGGGGGAGAGGGGAACCCTTCACCACCAGCAGCCCTACCTGGCCTCTGCTCCCTACTTCCTGAGCAGGCCTCTGTACTTACCTGGGGTGCAGCCACATCTGGGTCAGCCTGAGGGTCAGGCAAAGATCACCTCACATTTGAGCTCTGCCAAGCCACCCTTGGATCCTGGGGACAGGGGCTGGACTTCGAAGGAGCTGCAGTCTATATGGGGAGCTTCCCAGAGGAAGCTAACATAGCAAGGCAGTTAGGGCTCAAGTGAACTGCTAGTGGAACCAAGTGCAAGCTCCAGGCTGACCACAGAGGGGCCCAGTGGGGGCCAGGTAGGACAAGTCAAAGGGGTGATGCCGCTGGGAGCATTGCAGGACCCCAAAATGGTCTCTTTTTTTAAAACAATTTTTTTAAAGATTTTATTTATTCATGAGAGACAGAGAGAGAAACAGAGAGAGAGAGGCAGAGACACAGACAGAGGGAGAAGCAGGCTCCATGCAGGGAGCCCAATGCGGGACTTGATCCCGGGACTCCAGGATCACGCTCTGGGCCAAAGGCAGGTGCCAAACCGCTGAGCCACCCGGGGATCCCCCCCAAAATGGTCTCTGAGGATGCAGCAGCCTGTGTTCAATGTCATCACTCCTTGCTCTGCAGAGCTGGCCTGGGGACAAGTGGGCATACTCGCAGAGGGCCTGCGGAGCCTCCAGACCCAGGGCCCCAGGGCTTTTGACCTTCAGCACCACAAGAGCACCTCTGATGAACAGAGGCTGTCCCAAATGAGGGTCCGTGCACACAGGGCCTCAGTGGGACACTCACCATGAGGACAGGTGGTGACAGGCCCCAGCGTCTACACACAAGGGGTTAGTGAGCCCGATTCCCCCTGGCGTGGCCTTCAGAGGCCACAGCTGAGCATGAGACTGTGAACAGACCATTCGGGAAGCCAAGGGTGGAGCTCTTCTCCCTTCTGAGCTAAAAGTGGAGCAAAGGCATCGTCCCAAGCAAGAACAAAGAGGCCTTCTCCTGCACCGGGTCTTTTCCCAGCAGCAACTCTCTCGTGGCAGGGGTAGGAGCAGCGGCAGCCAAAATGAGGAGTTGGATTAAAGTCTCTATCTACTTACTGTCCCCCCAGCCTTGGGAATCCTGTGCTATGTGGAGTGCTCATCTCCAGGTCCCAGCCCCTCTGTCCCTTTGCTGACCAAGATCCTGAGCTTCGCTCTTGTTATAAGCTGAAATCCCATAGTGAGACTCGAGCCCATAGCTCTGCAGTCCAGTGTGACCAACTCCAGAGGGGCTTGGCTATCCAGCTACTGGGAGAGGCCACCTCATGCCAACGGCCCCTCTCCTGGTCTCCTACTTAGTCCCAACACAGGAAGGAATGAGCACCTGTGTGTCACCCAGGCTTACCCACCCCAAAGAGGGACACCTGTAGCCTCAGCTCTTCTTTCACCCAATCAGTATCTTCAGCCCCCAAGGCCTTTGCTCACAGCCACTGCAGCCACACCTACATCCAGAAGCCTTCCCACACTGAAGGCAGGCAGGCCAAGCATACACCAGGCTGTTCCTTCTTTGTATCTTTTGCCTGTGATGCCCTCTTCCCTCCTACCCAGATTCGCCTGGCAACTGCTTAGAGATGCAGCTTAGGCACGCTGGCTGCAGAAAGCCCTCTCCAAATCCCAAGAATGGATTACACTTCTCAAGTGCCCTACACAGACCTTGCTCCTAGTGTTTCATTCATTCCTCTACAAATACTTAACTACCTACTAGGCACCTGTCCTAAACCCTGAGGATGCAGCAATGAACAAAAGAGCCAGAAAAAAAAAAAAATCCCTGCCCTAATAGAGGCTACATTCTAAAGTGTGTGGGAGGGAGACAAAAAAATAAATAAGTAAGTAAACCACGTGGCATGTCAGATTTGAAGTTCTGTGAAGATAAAGCAGCAAAGGGGATGAGGCATGGAGAGATCATGCCTCTACGTGTGTGTCTTTCTCACTGCATGGTCCCAGAGGATAGGCATTTGGTTGTGTTTCCCTTCTGGCTTGCCAGGTCCTCTCAACAAGGCCTGCCACATGCATGGCCATTTACCCCTTGAGAGCCCAGAGATCCCTAGGTGTCTGAACCTGTGCCTTCCCTTCCCCAGATCACCCAACTGATGTCCAAGGGGTGAAGGCCCAAAAAAGTCAAAGCAGGGCTTCCACAGGATCCCAGGACCACCCAAGGAACCTCTGCCAACTCAGGCCTTCGTGAAACCAATGCTAGGGATTGAGCCAATGTCATTTCTGTGAGCCCTCAAAGAAGAGGACTTCAGGCAAAGAATCAATTGAAATCCTGATTTTCAACAACATATGAATCACAATGCAGTATTAACAGCAAGATGACCAGCAGACAGCTCTGCCCAGATAACTTCATAGGAACCATAGGAGATGCTGGTTCTGGACATGGGGAAAAGAAACCAGCTTTAATGCTGTTTTCTAGAAGTTTCTTTTTCAGGGTTTATTTTTTTAATCAGTTATACTAGAAATGGGAATCATTTCCTTCCAGGCTGCAGCTCAGATAGGCAACCTGCGTTTCAGGAAATGCCTCTGCAACCCCTACCCCCAATTTTCCCATGGGTCATCCCTGACCCACCCAAGGTGGCCTAATCACTTTCTCCTAGGGATGTGAAAGGGAGTCCCGAGGCCCATGGGTGCTGCTGCTTTTTTTGGAAGCTAGTTCGTGGACAGTGCAGCTGGGAAGTGACATAGAGTTTGTGTCAGTGCCACATGTAAAGTAAAGCTCCACAAGGGGACCGTGGTGAAAGTGTGCAGAGGGATAGAGGGTGTGAGAGTGAGACAGAGACAAAGAGATGGAGAGGGGAGGAGAGAGAAAGAGAGAGAGAGAGAGAGAGGCTGGGTCTGATCATCTGCCACATGTGCTGTGATACAAGAGCAGTAGAGGCACGCCCAGAAAAGGGGCACATGGCTCTGCCTGAGGACACCAGACAGGTAAATCCTCCTGGCAGAGAGACAATGCCCAAGGTGAGCACTGAGGATGAGTAAGCATGAGGAAGGGAAGAAAGAAGTAGAAAAGGGAGTTTCAGGTCATGTATATTAAAATTCAGAGTTATGAGGCATCATGGTGTGTACTGGGAAGCCCAGTGAGTCTGGAATGACTAGGCTGGGAGTAATACTGAAGAAACAGCAGGAACCAAGACCCCAGGGCACATATGTCATCCTGGGGAACTTGACCTTGGTGGCCAGCCATGTGGCAATCAATGTTCATGGAGCAAGCCAGAGATATAATCCATAGATGATAGGATGTTTTCTTAAACCTTAGAAGCAGTATGAGGGCTGAAGATAGACACCAAGGCACTGACAGCAAAAAAGTAGGAAAATCTAATGTGAAGGGGAAATAGAGCAGAGTATGGAAGAAAACAGTCTATGCTGAGCACAGAACTCTGAGGGTAAGACGTGAGTCTCCAGACCATGAGTCTCTGTCAAGGAGTCTCAGAAGAACCGGTTAATGAGTGGGGGGAACACAAGGTGGGAGAGGGAGATCTTGGAAGCCAAGGAAGTGGGAAGTCCCAGGAATGAGATCGTAGTCAGCAGATGGAATCAACAGAGCAGTCTAGAAAGATAAGGAATGAAATGTATCCAGTGAGCTTGATAATCTGGAACTCACCGGAGACTTCTGGAAACAGTTGTAGAAGCAGAGTGCACAGATGGGGAGTGACTGAGTGGTGGGGGCCTTTCCACCCAGTAAGGATGGCTCATTTGCCAAGCTCAGGGCAAAGGGAAAGCAAAGAGAGAGTACAAGGTCAAAGGAAGGTGCTTTGGGGCTGGGGAAAGCTTGAGCATGTTTCTAAGTGGAAAGTAAAAGGGTTGAGGTTGAAGGCATCAGAGGCTGATAGGAGTGGAAGGAGCAAGTTCTGGAGGCACCAGAGGAAACAGAACTGAGCGCGATGGCGGAGGGGCTGGACTTGATCATGAGGAGGGACAACTAATGCCCAGAGACAAGGGAGGGTGAGAGGGAAAGCAGGATGTCCAAGCTGTAGCTACACTTCATCCAGGGTGAACATTGGAGAGAAGTATCAATAAGAACTTACCTGAGGATCCTGACTCTTTCCACAGGGAGTCCAAAATACCTTTCCAATTCCAAATCAATGGTACCCTTTCATCAACACCTTGGGATTAAGGGAGGATCAGAGTTTGGCTCAGAAAATGGGCAGTTTGTATCAGATATTTTGGGCATGGAGTAGTTCTAGGTGATAACAAGGGTTTGGATGTGGTCTGGTGCTGAAATGGAGCAGAGGTTAGAGTCATCTTGAGGAGATGAAGGAAATCTGAGGCTAGACTCCTGAATAGGTGTTATCAGGTGGTAATGACATTCAGAGGCAAGCAAGAGAAAATGACTACAGTGGCTTACAGGAACAAGGGGGTGTACATAATACGATGTCCAGAAATTGAGAGGTGTTGATGCTAGTTCAATAACCTTTTGATGATAGGGCAACTTCCGTCATCCATTTCCTCATGGTTCAAAGATGGCTGCTCCTGCTCCAGCCATCACATTTGCAGTCAAAGGGGGAAGAAGGAGAACAGGTGGTACCAAGCATAACAATAACAGATGTTCCCAGTTATTAGGAAACCAAAAGCACTTCTGGAAACCACTGCCTCACCCCCAGGAGATCCCCTCCGACCTCTTTTTGAGCTAACGGAGTCACATGGCCTTCCCCAGCTGTGAGAGAGCCAGAACTGGGGAATGAGACTGTCATGATAGACTGACATCCTGAGGCTGGGCACCCATGGAACTAAAATCAAGGAAGAAGCAGGGACTGGCTATTGGTCAGCAAACAGGAAACCCATTGCCAAGGGTCTTATCCTGCTCTAGAGAACTCAGGCTGACGAGGGATGGGATTGGGAGGAGAGTAACTGGGAGGCGGTCAGAGGCCAGAGCTTCGGGGTCTGTGGACTCCAGGCCCGAGTTTTCACTGTGCTCCAAGGGGAGCTCTCAGCAGGATTTTGAGCAGGTGCGGGACAGGTAAAGCTGCACTCAGGGAGTTGGAAGAGCCAGGCTTGGTCAGATGCAGTGGGGAGGCAGGGGGGCACCATGGCACCAGTTCAGATGGGGGCAGTGGTTGCCCACCTCCCTCACCCCTTTTAGGCCTCAGGGCACCACAGGGTTGTGAACTGGGCAACCCAGGCAGATGTGTTCTACCGCTCTGTTCACAAGAGGAAGTCAAGGCCCTGTGGCATGTGGTGAGAGGAGGCTGAGGTCAGAACAGCCCTCGGTAGCCCCCACAGTCCTGTCCCTCCGGCCTCTCATGCATGCCCTGTGGTCCTCACCATGGTCCTCCCATTTGACGCCAGGCCCCTTGCCCAGCTACCCTGAGGCTCCTGTCACAGCATTCAGGTTCCGTGCCCCAGCAATGCTGAGTATGAGCTTCCCAGGACTCCGGCCCCCACCATCCCCTCCGCAGGGCCCTCTGGTCCCTCTAGAAAAATAGACATAGCAACACAGGGATAGACTATGGGTAGGACACTGGCTAAGAGGTGCCAAGAAGGGTGGGGAGGGCAAAGTTGACCCCATCGAACCTGGGTGACCCATCCTGCAGCCCATGGCAGTCCAGGAGATTTGGGAAGCAGTAGCATCCCAGTGTGTGGCCTGGATGTCAGGCTTTGTCTCAGATCAGCCTGACAGCAAGGAGATGAGCTCCTCATACCGAGCTCCCCCTGTCCCTGGGCCCTGTATCCATTTCATCAAATGTGTCCTGTGTCCCCTAGCCACAGGACCTTTGCACAAGCTGTCAGTCTGCCTGGACTGTTCTTCCCCACACTGTTTTCCAAGTTAACTCCCACTCTTCCTTGACCCCAGCTTAAATATCACTTCCCTAAGAATGTCTCTCCTGACCCTTTGCCTGATCAGTTATTTCCCTGTCTTCCCTCATAGGAACATGTGATTCTGTATTGGTTAAGGCAGTTACCGCCAGCTACTCAGTCAAACCTGGGGTCTCATTGAGCAAGCACGACAGAGGTGCATTTCCCCTAACTGTGAAGTTCAAGATGGGGTGGGTAGCCCTCCTTGACCCTGTCACTACACCATTTGGAACACGTGGTGCCCAAGGTCATCAAAGCAGAGCAAAGAGAGTTGGAAGAGATATACCAGCTCTCAAAGTCTCTCTGTGGAGGCCCCCACAGCACACCAGTTCAAAGTCTTTGACCTGAATTAATAAACGGTAAAGGGGCTGGAAACAGTAGGGGGATCTGCAGAATATTTGCAGAGCACTGTCTCTGCACAGCTTTTCCCAAGAACCTTCCACTGCAGTTGTCATTTTACATCTGCCTGCAAGTTTCTTAGATGACACCTGTGTCTCTTGCTAGGCTGTGGACCCCAGGAAGGCAGGCACTGGGGGAGGGGGGTCGGCTTATCATTGGTCTTCAGACTACCCGGACGTCGCAGCTGTTCACTCAATAAGAACAAACCAATGGATCAATCCAGCAGTCGAACAAACAGGCAATGGGCGCAGCAGAAGTTGAGTTCGAGTTGAGAGCAGCAGCTCATTTTGACAAAGAGCAAGAAGATCTGATAAGGAGAGGCCTGAGTGGATTATCCCAGCATCTTCCAGCTCCCTAAATCCGATTCTGTTAATCTGCTGGCGGGGCTGTGGCCCCTGGCTGCCTTCTCTCGCGAGCAGAGAAGCAAGGAGCTGTGGGAGACAGGGGAAGGCCGCCTAGCCTTCAGGAACACCCACTCCTTCCCCTCTGACCTACTACCACCAAGAATAATGCGGCGGAATGAGTAGTCTCTATAATTAGGCGCCGTGCAGAGGGGAAGCGGTTGCAAAAAAGGCAGTTGTTTCAGCTCAGTTAGCAGTCTGGCTAACTTAAAGGGGAGGGTCTGTGCTCCTGGACAGATGGCTTAGACACTAGTTGCTGATGATTGGCCGACCCAGAAGATGAAACTTGCTCAAGAAAATACAGCCTGCAAAATAAATAAATAAATAAATAAATAAATAAATAAATAAATAAATAAATAAATAAAACCTGCAAACCCTCCAGAGAAGCAGTGGACTCTAGAACAATCTAAACTCGGCTCTGCCTCTTATTAGCTCTGTGGTTCTGGCCACATTACCCAGCTTCTCTGTAAAATTCTTTGTCATCAGTTCTATCACTTACCTTTTTTTGTTTTTGTTTTCTTCACCTTTTAACACCTCTGAAATAAGAGGGCAACTTGCAATCGGTGACAGGTTACAATATAGTTGATCGTGATTTTTTTTTTTAATGTTACATGAAGTAGTGATGAGTCTTACAACCAAGGTGTGCTGGATTTGATGAACTATGGTATTTGCCTTCTATTGTGGGATCAGCGATCATGTAGGTAAAGCCTCTGGCACAGGATTTGAACAAAATAAAGACTCAGGAAAAAAATTGCTATTTTAAAGCTGTTACTTCAAGATGTTAAAAGAAAAAAGAAAAGGTCTTCAAAATCTCCGTGAATTGTTTGACTCCTAGCCTCAGACTCTGTATGGGCCTTAGGAGGTGTCCTTGCAAGGCTTGGATAATGTGCTCTGACTTTGCAGGTGTGACCAGAATTAAAGGCTAGGAGACTTGGGGAGGGGAAGGGCAGAGGGGATTTAGCAAGAGGAAAAATGAAAGATGAAATATCTTTTAAAAATATCTTAAAATTGATCACCTCATTGGAACCTTACAAAAGCAACTGAAATGTAGGAGATGTTGGTTCCAAGCCTGGGAAAGGCAAATGATGAAGCCTAATGAGTGACTCAGCAAGGAGCAAGGAACATCCAGAACAAATAATCCTTAGCCTCGGAGAACCAGACCTGAAAGAATCAAGAAACCACCAACTTTGATTATTGCAAAGTTGTAAGTTGAAAACATACCACTTTTTCTTTTCTTCTTACCTTTTCTTTGGAAAGATAGAGACCGTTGCTTGATGCAAAGATCCCTAATGATTTTTAAAGAAATGCAAGAACACTGTTAGATACCTGGCAGTAGGTCTGGAAAGAATGCCTGAATTTCCCTTTGGCTCAGAATCTAGCTGCCTCCCCCACCTATGGCCCCCTCCCACCACACACACTCAAGTGATTCACTCAATTTGGACCATATCAATTTTGTTAAAATTTTGTTAGTGTGTAAATATCTGAGTGTTTGTACTTGAGTTTAATACTTGAATGTTTAGATTGCTTTTTGAAATGCTTTTTGTGAAAGGATTTCATTACTTAATGGAGTGGGGTATAATTTACAGTAAAATCAAGGTTTGATCTGTATTGATCTGGAAAAGTTCTCAGGATGTCAAATGCTTATGGTTTTGCAGGTCCCAGTTATAAGAATCAGGGAAGGACATTAAAACATCAAGATAAATAAGCTTAGCAAGAAATTTGTGTAAGTACTGACTCAGGATGTTCATAAAGGGGGAGGGGGAGGCAACTATAAATGAGTTATTCTAGAGGTAGAATTGCCAATTGTTATGTTCCTTTTATGGCGAATAGAACTTATTTGAAAACTGCTCGGTCTTGTACATAATTCATCATCCGATTATATAAGTGTGGCCAATTCTGCTCAAGGAAAAGTATAAACTTGTATGACAGAGTTATATTCAGAAAATACAGATCATACAAAAATGCAGAAATCAGTTTTTGATCACACGATAGCTTGGCAAGTAACAACATGTTTATAAATAATGCCTATGATGTAATTTGTCCTTTAATTTAATCAAGATGCCTTTTCTTTAGAGATACTTTTTTGTCCTGACAGTCAGTGATGGAACTTACATTTGAAATGCTGAGGTGGAAATTGAGCCATTTCAATGTAATTTTAATTGAAAACATTCCATAGTATTAGGGTCAATTTGCTGGGTCATTTTGATGGGGGCACACAATGATTATCAGCGAACTCAATGGAACTTGAGGTTTTTAGCAGTATCTCATCTGCTAATAACCTGGCTTGTGTTCTGGGGTGGTTTGTGGTGAAATCACCATAAAACGGGTCTGGCTAACTGGACCCTTGGGACCAACGCAGGCTTCCAAACAGAAAATAGACACTTTTTTAATGAAGATGTTCCTCTGTTGATACTTTATATTTTTTTGAAAGTAATTTTTATCTCTTTTCATTTGAAACTTGTTTGCTGCTTCGTCAGTACCCATCCCTCCGCTGGTTCTGGAAATGAATTTGCATGATGTTGGGGGTGGCTGGGAGAGTGTGCAGGGAATTTGGAATTGGTAGAGCTGGGTGCGCTGGGATCTGCAGAAGCAACGCTGAGATTGTGATGATACACGTGGATCCTCAGGCTGGAAGAAACCAAGCTGCAGTTTGGTGAATTTGATCTGAGCCATCTCCAGCACATTTTATGTACCTTATGTACTGTTCCTCAGACACTGTGGCAGTACAAGTAACATCTTCTGCATGATCCTAAAATAGCTGGAGATATTGCAGCTCTTTCTTGGGGGTCCTGCTGTCAAGTGGAGGCCAAGTGCCAAGTCCATCAGCTGCATCCTAGCCGCACCAGTCGGGCATGCGCCGTGGAGTGCTGTCACCCAGACTACGCCTGGAAGAGCCTGTCTTCTGCACCACTCTAGGTCTCAACAATCCTTTCTGGAAGGAGTAGGACTAACCCACAGCGGCTGGCAGCTGCCCCAGGCTCTCTTCCACTGTAGCAGAATCTCAAGAAGGCTGAACTCCAGCCAAGGCTGCTGCTTGAGTGTCGGCCTGGATGGTCCTGATCCCTGGATCCTTCTTCTTCTTCTTCCAGAAGGTAAGTCACTGCTCACACTGGCAGAGGTCACTGGTCACCCTTCCATGGAAGGTCAGGGATGCTTCTACTGGGGCTTGTCCCATCTGGCACTCCCACCTCAGAAGACAGCAGGTTAATAGAAGGCTACATCTTCTTGCCTTCCTGACCAGCCCAGCGTGCACTGCCTGGGGTGGGTCAGTGGTTTCCTACGTAAGTATTACAGGCTGACTCCTGCTGTGCCTCTCTCTCATGTCACACATTGGTGCTTACTCTCACACATGCTCATTCACCTGTACGCATTTCACACTCACACACCCTCACTGCCAATGGGCAAACCACCCAAGGGAACCATGCACGGCACATTCCTCAGCTTAATAGATGCTCCTTGCATCTATCCCCTGCCAACTCCCCAAGGGTAATATCATTCACCAGGAATTAAGACCCAACTGTCCGCCCTAAAACCCAGGGCAGAGAGGATCTGGCTACTGGTGGGATTGCAGAGAACTATCATCTTTGTCATGACAGATTGCAGGGTGTCAAAGAACCTTCTGAATTTGGGTCCACACCATTCTGGACAGACAGACAGCACAGATGAGTCCCTACTACTGGGGTGCCCCACTGCTGCCAAGAGTGTACGCACGAGCTCCTCAACTGCTATCCATAACTCCTGCTGGAAGCCCCAGCTAACAACAAACCCTTGGTCAGGGCCACCTCCCCCAAATATATATTCAAAATACTTGAGGTTAACTTGACCAGGTTTCTGTAGTCAAATAGCCAACTTTTATAACATCAGGAATAATAGAAATTCTCTCTTTACTATAGGTATCCCAAAACTCACATTGCCATTACCACCTTGTCAACGGACCTCCTCAAAATGAGAGGAATGTTATTTGGACCCCAAAGTGAGCAAAAATTCCTCAGGAAACCATGGACTTGCTCTCTCTGCCCTCATCCAAAATTATCCTAACTCAGCCCACCCACGTCTGCCTGACGTAGAGGACTCCCAACCATGTATATGGTGCCACTATGTTGCTAGGTAACTTTTGCTCTTACTCTTATTTTTCATAGACTCTGGTTCCATATGAAGCCAATTCATTTCCCAGGGCTCTATGGCTTAGAGAAATGAACTCAGTGGAAACAGGCATTGGTGGGCCTTAAAGGCTGACCACTGTGGCTTGAAAAAACTCTAAGAGACAGACCAACTTAGCCCTGGCCACTTGAAGTGGGCACTTGACTATAAATGATTGACATTTTCAAACAACTAGCCTAGGTAACCACTCAATGAGAACCTTGTCATACCATCCCAAACAATAGGCGCCAGCTGACATGAGAAAGATCCTCTATTCTGAAAAAAAAAAAAAAAAATGTAGCTAAGCATTCTTAGAACCACCAGCATGATCAGACACTAGCAACAGACTGTTGCATTCAGCAGCCCCTGGACCAGTCTGCAGGGACTTCCAGGGTGCAGAGGATAAAGGAGGCTTGCTTTGCCATTGCGACCCCTCCAGCATGTTCCTTGGGGAAAAGCCAGAGCACAGGTACGTATTGCTGCCAGAACACCAACCCAGAAGGACCCAGATGTCAGGTCTTTTGGAAGAACATGCTTAAAAGTCAAGGTGAGGCCCAGAAAGACCCCAAAGCCTCCTTTATTGGTCTCAGATGCCAGAGGCCCCCGAAAAACTGGACTCTATAATGGTCTTGACCTCTTGAATAGCTGGTATTATGGATGGCCTCATCAAGACAATGAGCATGATCTCCCAGACCAGGGTCCTGCTTCCAGTCATCATAGCCCTGCTCATCAAGGTCGGGTTCCAATCCAAGGGGTCTCAGTTGTCACCCCAATTCTGGAGGCATAGTTCAAAGATGAATATGTGCCCAATCCATTTCTCTGTCCCTTGCTTTTGTTAAAAGACTAAGTGAGCCAGAGCCCACAGAGGTCCTACCATCATTGTGCGTAGGGCTGATTTTCAGCCACAATCCATTCTGCTCAGTATGTGCTTGCGTAGTTTTAGTGGTTAAATATTTTTAATATGACCACTGGCTACATGTCAGTCAAGCATGACCTAGTCTCTTACCCTGCCTCTGATGAGTTTTCTGGCTTTGCCAGTCTTTATGTGACTCAGAACACACTTTGCACACACAGTAAGTACAGATTCTCCAGCACTGTGAAATGCCTCCTCAGTCCCAGGCACTGTGCTAGGCCCAAGGACAGTGCAGAGAATATGCAAGGGCTCTGAGAATTCTCAGGGCTCCCTCGTTATCCACGGCCCTGGGGACCTCCCCCCAGATGTGCTCACTTCACTAAGGGAATCAGATATCTGACACATCAGAGAAAAACCTACCACAGACGTCTTGAGCCTTCAGGCTACAAGAGAGATAGTTCCAGAATGGTGGCATCATCTGGACTTCTCACCTCTCTCTGCCATGTGCCCCTGCTGAAATTGAGAAGGGCACTTTCTGATTTCTGTAAAGTTGCAGAGGTGGCGATTGCTGTCACACGCTGCCTTCAAACACCCCTGACTGTGCACATTCTACCCAGGGAAGTGGAGCTGTCCCCATCTGCCCCCATTCCTGCCCCCAACAAGAAGAGGAATGAGAGGGGTCAGGGTTGGCTGAAGGCTTACATTATTGTATTCTTTTTATTTTTTGGCCAGGCTTATGCCCTATATTTTCCTTCTTTGAAGGATCTCTGCCCCTCCCAGCTTCTAGAGCTTCCTCCTGGCATTTCTGACTTTCAGGCTCACCCTTGGCCTTCATACTGGCCACACTGTCAGCTCCCGAGACCTGAGAGGCACCTACGATCTATCTGGCACCTGTCTGGACTGGGACCTCAGCTGCTTCAATATCATCTCTTTTTCCTTTAAAGGCATAACTGCGTGTGTCTACCCCTGGCTCAGCCCAAAAGCATGTCAAACCAATTTATTTCTGTCCCCTTGCACAACCGCACTAGGACCCAAGGTATCCAGGGCCACATATCCTCCTCTCAATTTACTCATGTCTTGAGCTGTTGAAAGTGTGGTGGCCCACAGGGGTAAGTCACAAGGGGCTGACCAGAGCCTCAGGGCACAGGTGGTGTTGCTTTAGCAGGACAGTCAGGGGTGATGCACTGGCTGCCACCAAAGGGAGGTCCTCACTGGAGCTGTGACAGACAAAATTCACCTGATAATTAAGAAGATACTTTTAGTCTGGCTATTGTGGTAAAAAGCATGCTAGTGAGGAACACCTCAAAGAAAAGGAAGAGGTCTGGGATTTTGTAGAGGCAAGTAAACAAGGAGGTCATCTTGGAGTCTCATGGGGGTCACAAGAAAGGATGGAGATAAGATATCTCTTGGAAACACTCAGGGCCATGTGGTCCTTTGTGGTTAGCTGGCTTTCCATTTCCAAAACACAAAAGTGGCGGGACGCAGGTGGGTGGAGGAGCATTTCTTAAGCACCATGGTTGAGGCTGCCCAGGGGTTAGATCGAGTTCAGCATTGTCAGAACCACCTTTTGTTCAAGATGGATATCATTTGGGGCACTTGGATGGCTCAGTGGTTGAGTGACCTGCCTTAGGCTCAGGTCATGATCCCGGAGAACTAGGATCAAGTCCTGCATCATCTTCCTCCTCTGTCTATGTCTCTGTCTCTCTCTGTGTGTCTCTCATGAATAAATAAATAAAATCTTAAAAAAAAAGATAGATATCACTTGTCACCGAATAACTCAGAGGTAGTCCTAAATCTCCCAAGTGGTATAACACAAGGCCTAACAAATAGTTCCTTCAGGATTTTTGCTGGTGCTGTTCCTGCAAAATTGGTGAGCCATCTCTTGAAGGGTGGGGCAAAGATTAGTGGTTTTAAGGTCTTAGAGATCACACACCTTAAAAAGAGAGATGCCGAAAATAGACAATACTATAAAAGTTGTATTCATGTAAGGAGTCAAGAGTTGAATCTTGTGAATTAAGTAGTCCAGTGGATTCCAGAGGTCTGTAGAAGAAAATCTAGCCATTATTACTTTCTGAGTTGCTTGAAGCTAAGTTGGCCCTGCTCTTCGTGGTATTGTCCGTAGTCTTCAAAACCATGTGTGAACCAAGCATTTTGTCAGACTCTTTTAGCGGCCCAGCAGCATCTTGTTCCAGAAGAATTCCAGCTCCTGCACAGTCTGCTGCTCTGCTGGGTCCCTTGAGATTTATGTCAAGTTATGGGGCTTCAGCTTGCAAAGCTTCTTCAGTTTCTGGGGGGAAGGCCAGCTGCAAGGCAATCTGGCATGCCTTAGTGACAATCGCTCGGTGACAATCCGCACGGATTGCAAGTGCTTTCAGAGAGGCATCAGAGAAAAACAAAACAACTATATGCAGATAACAAAATAAAATTGCTGTGGTTAACCCATTACTGACAATTTTCTGTTCTTTTAAATTTTTTTTTGAAGATTTTATTTATTTATTTGAGAGAGAGAAAGAGAGAGAGCACAAGCAGGGGGCTAAGAGCAGAAGGAGAGGGAGAAGCAGACTCCTCACTGAGCAGGGAGCCTGACACAGGGCTTGATCCCAGGACCCCGGGATCATGACCTGAGCTGAATGCAGACGCTTTAACCAGCCGGGCAACCCAGGTGCCCCACTGACAATTTTCTCAAGTGTAAGAGCTCTTGGGAGTTCGTAACAGGAACAGTACAACTGACAAGGGCATTTGATCATTTATGTGGCATACAAAACCAAATAATAAACTTGATCCAGAAAACCCTGTAGACAAAATATCTATTAACACAATGACTCCTTTTTCAAAGGGGAGCAGCTATTATATTTAATTTATAAAAATGGAGGGACATAATCTTCACAGACGAAAAAAATCTTCAGATATAACATTGAATAATCCTGACATAGTATCCCATGAATTTACTGAACAGAGAGATAGAATACACTAGGAATACCTAAAGAATATCAAGTAAAGAGATTCTGGAAATCTGGAGTAAGTTCTAAACATTTGCGTATGAATGTAACTCCACACTTAAGTGATATGAGTTCTAGTGGAAAACTGCCACCCTAGAAGATGCTAGATGCAAATTAAGGAAGTTGTGAGTTACCGTTTGGAGAAATGGTATGTTCTGACTGACAACATCTACTGTGGTTGGCTACTATCACTACAACAGCACCAAAAAAACATCAGGGCCAGTGAGGGCATTCGTAAAGCTCTAGAAATTTCCCACACAACATACAGTTCTGGAAATCTGGATGTAACTACATAGCACCGATTTAACCTGGGGGCAGGCTAAGCAGCGTCTCTTCCTATGCAACTCATGAATGGCAACCATTAGATAAACCCAATTATTTCCTAGCATCTCTCTTCTTATAAAATGAAAGAACAGATCATTTCTGGCTTTTCCTTTGGGAAATCTCAAGGACAGTTTTAGGGGACGCCTGGGTTGCTCGGTGGTTGAGCGTCTGTCTTCAGCTCAGGGCATGATCCCAGGGTCCTGGGATCGAGTCCCACATCGGGCTCCCTGAGGGGAGCCTGCTTCTCCCTCTGCCTGTGTCTTTGCCTCTCTCTCTGTGTCTTTCATAAATAAATAAATAAATAATATATATATATTTTTTTTTTAAAAAGACAGTTTTAGGTGCAAAAGGTATCACTAAGGATCAATTTGGGGAAGGCAAAACATTAAAAGTTGTCAGGAGACTTAAATATCTGAATAAGGCAGGATCCTGAATTCCTGAGAAATAATACTTGGCTATGTACTCAAAGTGACAATAAAGGATTAAAAAGAAATAAACATAAAGGGTAACACGATTGTAATTATCGTAGCTCTTTTCTTAAGTGAAAAAATGTTCTCTTAAATAATCAGGTGACATAAGCAAGTCAGCGTAAACCATAGACAGTTATTCTGGTAAAGCGCACAATCTTTGTTATCTAGGCAAACTACCCAGAAGGTAAAGAATAATCTAACAACCTCCTATTCATTTCCTATTGCTGCTCTAACACATTACTGCAAATTAAAGGGCTTAAAACAACATAAATTTATTATCTTATAGTTCTAGAGGTCAGAAGTCCACAATCAGTCTCAAAGTTAAGATGTCAGCAAAGCTACTTCCTTTTGGAGTCTTTAGGAGACGGTCTGTTTCCTCGCCTTTTCCACCCTGGAGAGGCCCTTTTCACTCCTGGCTCCTGGGCCCTTCCTCCATCTTCAAAGTCATCGGTGCTTTATCTTCCAATCTCCTTTTGCTTCCTTTGTTATATGGCCTTTTTCTCATTCTGACTCTCCTGCCTCCCTCGTATAAGGACCCTTATAATTACCCTGAGCCCACCAGGTGATCCAGGATAATCTCCCCCATCTCAAGGTCCTTAACTTAATCTGCAAAATTCCTTTTGCCATGTAAAGTAGCGTATTCACAGTTCCCGGGATTGGGCTGTGGCCATTGTTAGGGGGCCATTGTTCGAGATACCACAAACCTCTTAGGAATGGCAGACCAATAATTTTCTCATTTGAACAGAGAGGAAACCAAATTCTAGTTTGCCCGGCCATGTATTTATGCTAACGCTCTTTTTGAAAAACTTCCAAATAAATCCATTAAACCTTAGCCGGCTTTAATCATGACAAAATTCTCTTTTCTAGAACCTTCTATAACTTTCTGTAGCCATTCTGGTTATGTCTTAGGCTTTCTTCTTCCTCATTCTGGAACAACCAGCCATTTTACTTTAGGACAAAACCACTCTTTTTCCTTAACAAAGAACATACTGTTTCACTCAGCCATCCTTTCCCTGGACCTCTCTCTTCTTCTTTATCACAAAGAGGGAGGCCTCCTTCTGTGCTCCCATAAAGCCTCTTCCCAATGTAAGGACCCCCTGTGATACCTTCTCCTTCCTGCACCTTTAGCTTCTTCTTTAGCAGATCCTTCTCACCAGCTTTTAAACAGGGTCATCTCTGCTCCCCTCAGGCCCTTTCTTGACCTGGCCTTCCTCTCCACCTTCCTGCCTTCAAAGTGCTACTTATGCTTATTACTTCCATTCCTTAACCTCCCATTCACACCCTAAACCCACTGCCATCTGCAGGCCTCTTCACCCATCTCTCCACTCGCACAGCTCTCTCCAAGGTCACCACCAGGGCCTCCTGTTGCCACATCCAACCAGTATCTTCCAGTCCTATATTATCTGATCCTACTGTAGCACTGGGCTGTCTGTCACCTAGCTTCTTTCTTGAAATGTGCTTGTGGATTTCTTCCTGTCCTCTGAGTGCTCCTAGATGGTGTCCCTCTAAGCAACTAGCCCTACTGCCTAGCCAGGTGCTCATGTCAAAAGCCTGCTTTTCATTCTGTGATCTCCCCATCTATATCCATCAAGTCACCAAGTACCACCTTCTAAGAACTTTTTTCCTAACTGATTCGTTCTTCTCCAGGGCCGCTGCCACCATCCTAGCTAAGGTCCCATTTTCCCTTGCCAGGATGGGAACAGCCTCCTATAATTCCACTACCTCCACCCTGGCCTTCTTCCCATCCACAACACACAGAGGGTCAGAGTGCTGTTTCTGAATCTAAAATACACATCTGAGCTCATCATTCCATGGCTTAGAGTCTCAATGCCCACTCCTCCCAACTTACCCCCACCGCCTTCCTGTTGAAACCCAGCCTACTGAGCATGGATGGTATCACTCTTTTGCTTTTCTTTCCAACCTTATCTGGTGTCAGCTCCCCTCCTCAAATCCTGTCATTTGCAACAACATGGGTGGACCTTAAGGGCGCTCTGCTAAGTTAAATAGAGAAAGGCAAATACTGTATGTTCTCACTTACAGACAGAATCTAAAAAAGACGAACCCATAGGAATAGAGAGTAGAATGATGGTTGCCAAGGGCTTTGGATGGGGGAAATGGGCAGATATTGGTCAAAGGATACAAACTCCCAGGTTTAAGACAAATAAGATCTGGGGATCTAATGTGCAGCATGGTGACTGTAATTAACAATACTGTATTATATACTTGCAAGTTTTTTTTAAAGTTTTTATTTATTATTTATGATAGTCACAGAAAGAGAGAGGCAGAGACACAGGCAGAGGGAGAAGCAGGCTCCATGCACTGGGAGCCCGACGTGGGATTCGATCCCGGGTCTCCAGGATCGCGCCCTGGGCCAAAGGCAGGCGCCAAACCGCTGCACCACCCAGGGATCCCTATACTTGCAAGTCTTTAAGAGCCTAGGTCTTAAATGTTATCACCACATACACACACACACACACACACACACACACACACACACAAATCATTAGGTGAGGTAAGAGATGTATTAATTAACTGTACTGTGGTAATCATTTTGCAATATGCACATGAATCTAATCATCACATTGTACACCTTAAACCTACATGTGTTATATGTCAATAATTTCTCAATAAAGTTGAGGAAAAAATAGCAATAAGAAGATGTCTCTTCTAAAACTCTAAGCTTTATATCCTGAGCTATTCCTATGTACTTCCTCAAATTCACCATGCTCTCCTGCTCTCTTGGTATTTGCATGGCTTTCCTGAACATTTATCCCCATCTTCAACTGCCTAAATCTTATTCATGCTCCATGTCTCAGCCTTCTGTAATTACCTGTTTATTTGTGTGTCTCTCCTGGACTACAAGCTCATTGAGAGCAGGGACCATGTATTGTTCAACATCTCATTGCTTATGCTCAGGAATTATGTGCTTTCAAAAAGTATTTGTGAAATAAATAAGGTTTCGATGACATTTAAAGCAGGTTTAGTGGGTATGAGGGTGTGGAGAGGGTGGGTAGATGGGAGGAGCAGCAGTTATGCAGGAGAGTTACAGAGTTCAAGCTTCAGAGGTAGAATCCAGCCACTGCAGAGACCAGGGTAGGGCCAACCAAGTGGTTGTTGAAGTGGAAGAGAAGTGAAGGTCACCAGGGAGGACAATATAAGAGAACAAGGATCCAGCATAGTGGATGAGTGGCCCTTACATTGCCCAGAAGTTAGGCACTGGGTGGGTTGGGGAGGAAGCTGTGAGTTAGACTTCAGAGTCCTTTCACAGATGGTGTGATGAAGGTAGGGAGGTGACTTCATCTGATGGCCCAACTTCAACGGAGGAGAGGAAAGGAAATGAAAGCGACAAGACATCTACCCAGGACCATCACTGATTGGTTTTCCTGGAACATGAGAACCCATCTATGATCCTGAGATCTGTGGATGCTACAGAAGAAGTATGGTGGGGGCGGAGGGCTTTGTGACGGGGGTTTCAAGATGAAGGGGTAGAGGGATTTCCCAGAAAGAGGTTGTATCTACAAAGAAATATATTAATAGAAAGGGCTTTCCAGAAGGCCCTGTGGAAGGACTGAGAAGGTGTCTCCTGGCATAAATTCAAGCAGTCAAGTGACATGACTCCTTCCCCTTGGGCTTCAGAATTTGTTACAAACCCTGGCTCCAGAAATTTCTCCTGTCTTGCTGCTGCAGTGGCTTTATCCCAGTTAAGAGATTAATCTGGAATCCTGATCTGACCCTTAAAACAAAGGAATCAAACCCCTACATATGGGATTATCCACCCCCATGCATTCTTGTATTCTGTGGGAAATTGGGTCCTGAGTTGTTTTTGTAGAATGTGAACACGCTAAAAGTCTCCCTCTCCCTCTGGGACCACAGTTTAAAAAAAACTCTTGGCTTAACACACACACACACACACACACACACACACACATCACTGTGGGGTAAAGTCCTTACTGAACAAAGTTTCAAAATTAGATAAAACTTGCAGTTCATACACTTGAGACTGCCGGGCACCTCCCTTCCACCGTGACCAGAGAAAAGCAAAGAGACAGCTCCAAGAACCAGCCACTCCCCAAATCCAGGGCTTGCTCTGGACCTTTTGTCGGCTTATTTCTCTCTGAGCAGAGACAGCCCTTAGACAGCTATGGTTTTTCTAATGGCTTCTAAAAATGCTTGGCCTAAGTTGTCCTAGGTTGGGGGTGGGGGGCTTTACTTTTAACATGCTACCATTTTTCTTTTTCTTTCTTTTTTTTTTTTTAAAGATTTTATTTATTCATTCATGAGAGACAGAGAGAGAGAGAGAGAGAGAGAGGCAGAGACACAGGCAGAGGGAGAAGCAGGCTCCCAACGCGGGACTTGATCCCGAGTCTCCAGGATCACATCCCGGACCGAAGGTGTCACTAAACCGCTGAGCCACCCGGGCTGCCTTCGTTTTTTTTTTTTTTTTTTTCTTTCCATTTTTCATATATATTCACTAAGAAGATTCGTCTGGTTTTCTTTGTATGCCCGAGTGTTGCCTTTACTGAAGTTTTGATTATAAGGCTATTAACCAGAGTAAGATTAATCAGCATCCTCCTCCTCCCACCCCCAACTTGCTTGAAATGTGGGATCACTGCCCCCACCCTAGGCCAAGGGCATCAGTATCTGCATTTCAACAAGATCTCCCAGGGAATGCACGGGGGGTCCTTCCAGTTTGAGAAGCTGCTCCAGGCCTTGCATTTACTGAAAACTGTTCCTCACAGAATCTCAGGGCGTGCAACCTGGTTCTCCCACCAGCAGCCCCTCTTTCCAGCTCCCTCCCCTTCCTGTGCTGATTCCTTCTGCCCTTCATTCAATTGATTCCACCACTTGTACAGTCTGTCCTCCACCATTGCTTCCACCACCACCACCCCGATTTGCTCACTCCCTTCTTATCTGGCTTGGATTCAACAGCTGGTCATTATCATTATTACTTTCTTGCGTATACATACCTCTCCTTCCTTTCCCTTTCTCTTTCCACAGAGTTATCTCACAAAAATAACCCTGGTGGAAGCCTACTCCCCACCTTCACTACTTCCCACTCCTCCCCAGCAAAATGTGGCCAGTGAAAACACAGGAGAGCCCCGCTGATGGATCTTTCTTTCCACCTTCTTCTCTTCCTTCAAGTTTTTAACACCTCCTCCCTCTCCACACCCCAAGCTGATGACCTTGCTTCTTGTTTCCCTGATAAAAAAGAAGCTCTCAGAGGGACAAGTCCAGGGACTCCTGGGTGATTCAGTGGCTGAGCGTCTGCCTTTGGCTCAGGGCAGGATCCCAGGGTCCCGGGATCGAGTCCTACATCAGGCTCCCCGCAGGGAGCCTGCTTCTCCCTCTGCCATGTCTCTGCTTCGCTCTGTGTCTCTCATGAATAAATAAATAAAATCTTAAAAAAAAAAAAAAAAAAAAAAAAGAAGGACAAGTCCACACATTCAGGCACCTCGTCCATCCGGTTCCTGCTTCTATGCCCACACTGTGCCCGCCCTCTGTTGCTGTCAGTGAGCACCTGCCTTGCTCACTGGTATCCAAGGTATACTTGCTGGTATACTTGCTCAGAGGTATCCAAGGCCAGACCTTCTCTACTTGCTCGCTCAAGGACAGCTCTCCAAAAAATGCCGCCCCACCCCCCTCCACATACCTGCATTATTGAATTTTTCCTCACCACTAAATCTTTCCCATCAGCACACAGACAGACTTCTATTCTAGAAACAAAACAAAATGAAACAAAACAAAACAAAAATCTTTGCTTTGACCCTCCGTTCCCCTCCAACTATCACCCTAATTCTCTACTCCCCTTTAGAGTGAAACTTCATGAAAATGTTGTCATGGTCACTTTCTAGAGCCCCAATTCTTTCTGGGTCTCATTCTTTCTAGAGACCACTCCAATCAGGCTTTTCCACTGGCCTCTGCTTCAATGGCGCTTACCAAGGCCACTAGCTACCTCTGTGGTGCTGATACCAATGTCTAATCACCAACACCAACCTTATTTAACTATTAGCTGCGTTTGGTGGCATGAATCCCTCCTCCATCCCTAGTCTACCAGCACATGATGCTTTCCTAAGTCTCCCTGCCACCCTGGATCATTTCTTCAGCATCCTTTGCTGGTTCTTTGTTATCTCCATGACTGACTTCTCATTATCATGGGGTCTCAGGCTCATACCTGGCCTTGCATCTCATTAACACTCACTCCCTTATGATCTCATTGAGTCCTGAGATTTTACCTATTCTGAAGACTCCCAAAATTCTATCTCCAGTTTGGACCTCTCCCCTAAACCCCAAGACTTCTGTATCTGGCTTCCTACTTGGGTTCAAACTTAATATGCCCCCAGATGTATTACTGGGTTCCTCCCTTCCTGTCTACTTCTGTTTAAATCATCTTCATTTTACCAACTGTATCTTCCAGTTGCCTGAGAAAACAAAAACCAAAAACTTAAGAAACCAGCAGAAACCTGTCAGCTCTACCTTTTAAATGTGTCTAGAACCTGACCATTTCTTTACTCTTCCACTGCTACCACCCAGGACTGAGCCTGTCTTCTCTTGACTGGATTATTATTATTATTTTTTTTAGATTTTATTCATTTATTCATGAGAGACAGAGAGAGAGAGGCAGAGACATAGAGAGAGAAGCAGGCTCCCTACAGGGAGCCCAATGCAGGACTTGATCCCAGGACCCCGGGATCATGCCCTGAGCTGAAGGCAGATGCTCAACCACTGACCTACCCAGGTATCCTTCTTGACTGGACTATTTCAAAAGCCTTCTAAGGAGTCTCTTGGCTGAAACCATCAGGTCCTTCAGGCTGGGCATTACAGCCTTTGAAAGTTTAGCCCAAGCCCTTTCTCTGCTCAAAACCCTCCAAATAGCTTCCCATCTCATGCAGAGTGAGAACCAAAGTCCTCAGTTTGTTCCATTTGGCCTCTTTCTCTCCTCCCCTCCTTCTGTGCAAGTGCCTTGTTGGGCTCCCTGGTGTCCCATCTCAGTGCCTTCCTCCTTGCTGTTCCCTCTGCCTTTCCATACACAGCTCTTTCTTCTTGTAGCTGCTCCCTGCAGGAGCGCAGTAAGTAACAGTATCTTCCCTTCTCTCCCCTCCTTGGCCTGTGTTGTGTGTCTCCACAGCCCTGGAAACCATCCGATGCCACTTGCATACAGTGGTTTATTTGTTGATTGGTTTGTTGCAGGAGCAGGGCCTGTTTTGTTCACTTCCCCACCACCTAGGACACACGGGCTGGCACACAGTGGATGCTCAAAAACGATCCATTCAATCCCAAGTTAAGAACAAAGCCACAAAATGAAACAAAAACAGTACATGCCTGGCATTTCTAAGTAGAAGACTCTGCTGTCAGAGCTTTGCAATGCATTAGCTCTTTCATTCTCATAAGCCTATGGTAGTGTGTGTGTGTGTGTGCGTGTGTGTGTGCGCGTGTGTGTGTGTAAAGGAACCCAGGCATTGGGACAGGAAATAATCCACAGAGTGGGGCTGGAGTTTAAATCCTATTCATCTGGATCATTCCATCACTTTCTGCGCGCGCTCTCAGAGGATGCTAAATGAATTGATCTGTCCCTCCCCAGCATGAAAGAATCCATCTACACAAAATCGGCCCTTGCTTTTTTAGGAAAAAAAAAAAAAAGCTTTGCTAACAGCTGAGGAAGCGGCGGCAGAAGGCGGACCCCGGGTTCCTCCCGGAAGCGCGCGGAGCACCAGCACGTGAGCGGCAGGTGGTAGCACCGCGGGCCTCCCTCCGCCGCGGCTTTCCTGGCGCGGCCCCTCCGGCTCCGGCCGCGGGCGGGGACCCCGCTGTCCCGAGTCCGCCCGGCCGCTGGGGGGCGCCCGAGGCGGAAGGGGGCGTTGCGGCACCGCCCGACGTCGCGCCTCCGGCGGCTGCGCAGTGCGTACGTCAAAGCCGGGCTCGGGCCGGGAGCGCGGAGCGGGGAGCGGGGAGCGGGGAGCGGCGCGGCCTGGGAGCCACCGAGCCTGCGGGAGCCGGCGAAGGCGAAGGCGAAGGCGGCGCGGGGCCCCGCAGCAGCAGCCGCAGCCCGAGCGAGCGAGCGAGCGCAGCAGAGCGGCGGCCGCCGCGGGAGCCCCTGGGCCGCCGTCCGCCCGCGCAGCCGCCGCCGCCGCCGCCGCCGCCGCCGCCGCCGCCGCGGGAGCCCGTCGCCGGGAGCAGGAGCGGGCGGAAGACAACGGAGGGGCCGAGCGCCCGAGCCGCGCCGCGGGGACCGAGCGAGCAGCCCGAGGCGGCGGCGGCCGAGGACGGGGACGGCGACGACGCGGAGGCGGAGAGGGAGCCGCCCGGCCCAGCCCCGTGAGTGACCCCCCGGCCCGGCCCTGCCCTGCCCTGCCCGGCCCGGCCCGGCCCGGCCCTGCCCTGCCCGCGGCGCCGGCCCGTCACCGGGCCCGGGGCTGCCTCCATTTTCTCGGGCGGCGGCGGAGGCGGCGGCCCGCCCTCTCTCCCTCCCTCCCTCCTCGCTCGCCCTCGCCGGCGCGGCGCGCAGCGGCCTGCGGCCCGGGGCTCCCCGGCCTCCCCTCGGCGGGGGGCTGGCGGGGCTGGCGGGCGGGGGCGGCGGCGGCGCAGGCGGGTGGGCGGGGAGGCGCGGGCCGGGCCAGCTGTCAATCCCGCTGCGGCCCCGGCCCAGTCCCCGGCCGCGGCCCCTCGCCCCTGAGCCCCGCTCCGCTTCCTGTGTGACACGGGGACGCGGGCAGCATCTTTTGTGATCCTCCTTTCGGGGCGGGGGCGGGGGCGGGGGCGGGGGCGCCTCCCTGACTTCTGGCTGGGAGTCGTGCGGCCGGAGCCTTCCCGGCTTCAGTTGAGCCAAAAGCCGAGCGCGGCGGGCGGGCGGGCGGGCGCCGCAGCAGGTCCGCGCCGGAGGGATTCAAAGGTAACCCCCCCCCCCCCCGCCCCCGCCCCGAGCAGCTTAGGCTCTGCCGTGGGGGAGATAAGCCCAGCACACAAATAACCTCGGTACCAGCGACGAGGCGATAAGTCCTGTGAAAGAGCTACAAAGTGCTAGAAAGGCACCCAGGGAATGACCGGACCGGACCCGATCGATCGATCACTTCCTTCCGCCTGGCAGAAATCTGGAAGGCTTCCTGGGCGAGGCGGTGCCAAGCCGGGCGTTGAAGGCCCCATGGGGTTTGGAAGAGGACGGGTGGGGACCCGGCGGTATGTGGAGGGGCAGCAAACCCAAAGATCACAAAAAAAAAAAAAAAAAGGCATGGTCTAGAAATAGTGGGTAATTAGTTCAGTTGCCTGTGGCCAGTCGGGGAGCGAAGGGGTCGGGCTCCCGAGGTGCTGAGGGGCCAGACGCTCGGCTCCTGTGTAGGGGCTGTTGGAGCGGCTTTCTAAGGTGGACTGAGCGCTCATCGCCCAGTGACTCATGAGCCCCGGAAATGTAAGCTGGGAGATCTTAAAGGCGCTCTTGGGAAAGGGAGAGGAGGAGGGAGGCCCAGTAGAGAGTCGTCGTTCTGTGCCTTGAACATAATGCAGCTCGAGATCGATTTTGACAGCTACAGATAAATTCACGTCCAGGCCAAGCGAAGAACCTTTTGCAAAAAAGCTTCATTAGATACCGGGCTCTTAAGAGGTAAGGGAAAGATGCGCACGAAATAAGCTCCTCTGCACGGAAGGCGTTTCTGTTGGTGCGGTTCACTAAAAAAAAAAAAAAAAAAAACGCATCAAAACTTCTTCCACTGTGTGTTAGGTGGCTACGCTTTGGAATTACTGAGCTAAGCGTGACTTCTTTGAAAGGGCATTTTGTAAGGGCAATCTAAATTGATGACTTTAAAAAAAAAAAATCAGGTTGTTATTAATATTCCGGGGCGGCAAGTTGGGACATAGAACCGTTTTTATGGAAAGGTAAACATTTCTTCATTAGTTTTTAGTTATGAAAGTGTAGGAGAGTGAGAAATGAAAATCTAGCTTGATTTCTGTACATTCCATCCCCCCCCCAAAAAAAATTACTAGCAGATAATTAGCTGTATTTAAAGTCTAGAATAGATGATTTGTGGAAGCAGCTTAGAACTCATGTTCGTTTCTTAAAACACTTGTTTGTTGTTTGTTTCTATGATCCGTGAATGTCAACCTTTTTCAGTCAAGAAAACCTTGTAAAATGCAAGAGGTCCTGGAAAACATTTTTTAAATGATCTTCTATAATCTTACCGCTTAGATTTGGTTGCTTTTAACATTTTTGCATACTTCCTTTTCAGTCTTTTTATGCTTATTTTTTTCTTGCATGATGAAATAAAAACTGCATGTATGTATAAATATTAACATTTTTGTTCATTGAATATCTTTATATAAAAACATTTTTACCCGAGTAAGGAAAGTCTTAAGCGTATTCTTTTTTTTTTTTTTTTTGGACAGGGTTGCATTTATTTATCTCAGATAAAATGCAGTAGTCATGCTTAATAACTGCAATGGTGGGCAGAACTTCTAAAGGTGTCTTGTTTGAAGTATATTTATTAACCTCTTTGTAGGATTTAGGTCTTATTACTTATTGAAGAAAGGTTTTATTTGGGGGGGTGTCAGCATCAGATATGGAAGAGATTACACATTTCTGCTTATATGAGTGGATATACTTTTTAAAAAAAACATGTACTTTCTAAAAAGATTTTCTTAGCTGGTATAATATCTCCCATACAGAGTGATTTATCTCCCCATCTCCCCTAACCCTCCTCTTCTAAAAAATAGTCTTTATACTGAGGCTATCCGTATAGATTAACTACTTTTTGATCATGACGTTACAAAGATTCAATATGTAGTTTTTCTGTTGGCGTTTCTTTAGTAAAATATAAAATTTGGTGAAATAATTGCTGCTATAACAAAAGGAATTTTGTTTCTCATTTCAAGACAGTTCACTTTAGTTCATTAGCATTTCAGACTACAGGTTCTTGTTTAAACCAGTTTTTTTTTCCCTTTGCTTTACATTCTAAAATCTATTAGTGGGATCTCGGTTTCTGTTTCTAATCGCATATAAAGAGATGTTGAGTTAGATTGTATAAACTTTCATAAAGCTAATATAAAAGAATAGTTGGGATGCCTGTGTGGCTCAGCGGTTGAGCGCCTGCCTTTGGCCCAGGGCATGATCCTGGAGTCCTAGGATCAAGTCCCACATCCGGCTCCCTGCATGGAGCCTGCTTCTCCCTCTATGTCTCTGCTTCTCTCTCTGTGCGTCTCTCATGAATAAATAAATGAAATAAGTACATGAAATCTTTAAAAAAAAAAAAAGAATAGTTAAGAAAGTTTAATAGGTATGCAGTTTGCTTTTATAATTTGGTTTTATTTGAATCTTTATTTTTACATTGCAAATGTATATACCACAAAGCATGATTTATTTCTTTTGAATATTTACTAAATATTTTTTCTTTGATCAACTTTCATAGTTTATGGATTTCTGTAATTACTGCCATGCATTCCCTAGAGTTTTTTCCAGGAGGGATTGATTATTGATCATTCGTAGTTTTGCCATATACCATAGAAATACAGACATAAACCCACATCCACCTTCAGCACGCAAAATATTAAATCCAGTATATGGTAGACTTTCACTTCAGGTAGTGTCTTCTGGTTACCTTTTTGATGGTGTTTCTGTTTTACAAATCTACTTTCTCCTTTTCCATGGCTCCTTTTAATTAGGAATTTGATTTTATGGTTGTTGTCTGGTAGTGATGATAGGCGGATTAGCATGGATAACAGCAAAATGTTGGTAAAACTTTGTTGTGTTATAAAATTGTAGGAAAGAAGATCAAGTCTCTGAACCTGTAGGTTAGATTGGGACTTTTGCTTTATTATTACTAAGGTTAAGGATCTTGTATTCGTGTGAATGCAGATCAAGCCAAGTAGCCTAAGACTTGTGTAACAAGTTAGTCATCAGCCTGTAGTTTGATTTTTACTGGAAAGAAGACTGCTGTTGGGGCTACCCAAGGGCCACCCTTAATTGAAGAAGGAACTGAGCTGAATGAGAGTTCTTCCTTTGTGTGTCTCATCATTCTAATGCTCTCCTACTGGACCCCATCAGTGCCTTTATCAGTCCAGAGTATTGGTGGCAGAGCAGAGTGAGGCAAACATTTACTACCAGCAGTTGAGGCAGTAAACGTTAAATATTCTGCTTCTGCTTCTCAGGCCTTTCCAGAATCATGAGAAGAGTTATTACAGGACCAGTGACAAGACACTAGACTGATCGTAAAGTTAGTATTTTACTACTAAGGTGCTCATACCGAATGCTGATGATAAGTTCTCTGATGATGGTGACGCCAGACTGACTGGTTCAAGGGGAAGAAATGTGAGAATTTTAGAAATGAAGGTTAACAGATTGTTGCCATTAGCATTTTGTTTTGGGATTTGTGTGTGTACTTGTGTGTGCATGTGTGTAGGTATCATTCTCTACCTTCCTGAGCTTCCTGGCTCCACTGTGCTTTTAGGAGTGAGGGGATGGTGGAATTGTGATTTATTAGCAACTGTGATGTTAAGCTGGCAGAGGAAGGAAGAATGGCATGCAGAGAATTGCAAGAGGTTGGTCAGGTGTGAAGTGGCCCCAAAAGAGGGAGGTAAAGACTGCCCTAGCTATTTATGTAGGCATGTACCATAATACAATGTGTCTAACTTGAGATTTTGATACTCAAAGTACAGTGGTGTTGGTTTGAGTTTGCTTATTTTTATGTATATACGTATTTTCACATAGTTAAAGAGACTAAGAACATCTCGCTAATCAATATTTAGTAGCAATGTGGTTTTATATGATAATTATTCCTTGGGAACATTATCCAGAGGATCACTTGTTGATGACGAAGTATGATAAAGTTGAAACATCACAAGACTTTATTTTGATAAAATACTCAAGAAACAAAATATACCTTTTGTAGCTTGATTTGAATTAAGTTGCTACTTTATAACATTGTTTAATGAACTATAACTTGGTCTCCTACAGGGTAGTGTTCACATGTTACTCATGGTTCTCTAGCTCCACAGTGGATTCTGTATCCACTGTATTTGGGCTCCAAGAAGAAATAGCATGAACACATTTCTTTTTACATGTCTCCAGTTAAGACCCACTCTAGGACTTACTTCTGAGAGGCAGTATTACAGTGCTTACAAGCAGTAACAGACTCCCTGTAACCAGATTACCTGGATTGTTGAATCCTCACCTGCCCTGTGGGCTCTATAACATTAGGCAAGTTCCTCCACTTCTCTGCAGTCTAGATTTCTTGAACAGGTGTGATATAGACCACATCTGAGAAAACTGTAGGGAGATTAAATAAGTTAGTACTTTACTACTAAGGTGCTCATACCGAATGCTGATGATAAGTTCTCTGATAATGGTGATGCCAGACTGACTGGTTCAAGGGGAAGAAACGTGAGAATTTTAGAAATGCTCTAGTCAGATGGTTCTTTCTGCAGATGGGGACACAGGCCCTCCCGAACTAGAGCAGTGAGTGGCTAACTTTGAGCTATAACTGGTGGGGCTTTCTACAAAGTGGAGTCGCCTGCTCAGAGTTGTGTGACTTATTAGCCACAGGACTGAGTCTAGAGCCTGCCTCTCTTCATTCTTTATCTAGCTTGCTTGAAAGAAATTGTTTTGTACTTTATGCAGTAATGTTTTCTTTGAACCTTTTCGCTAACATTTACGAAGATTGTATTCACATATTAAATGCTCTTGGCGCATAATCCTTTTTTAAAGTTGTTTATTCATGTTTGTAATTGTGATGTAGCTGGCAAGTTTCTTAGGGGTGGTAGTTTAAAGTTAAAAGTTGAAATAGACAAAGAACCAAGGGAGGTAGACAAAAATAAGACAAATATATTCCTCTATAGGGTCTTGTTTTTTTTGCTGAGCGTTTTTGATTTAGTACTTCAGAATTAAGGTTTGTAAATAAAGCTTAATGTGAATTCTAATAGGTTTCCAGACTATAACCACGTGATAGTACAAAATGAAATAGTTTGTTCTACATGCTTTGGTTGTATAGTCATCATTTGATTGGTGGTTTCTAGTTTTAGTTAGGCCAGTGGGTAGTATTTACTTCTCATAGTAGTCCTATAGAGAAATGGGGGGCCTTTGTTACCGTGCGCAACACAGAAGCCTGGGAATTGGAAGGCCTGGGCTGGGTTCTGACTCAGTGACTGGGCAGGTCACTCCACCTCTTGGGGCTTCTTCAGTCATGCCATTATCATGCTAAGGGAACCAGGCTGAAAATCCCAGGTCTCTTGTTCTTCTTCTCAGTGATCCTGTTTATAGACGTTCTGATTTGCTGCCCCCCACCCTCCGCCCCCTTATACTAGGTACCTCTCCTTTTGCTTGTGGTCTTTAAGTTAGTTTCTTTATGAGGGCTCTAGATATGGCATGTGACCATGCTTTAACATCATTGTCTTCTGGTTGGTCAGGTACTTGGTCTTCCTATTTCACAGCAGCATGTTAGTTCTCTGCTTCTTGTAATGTAATATCACAATATGTATTTTCAGATTTTCTAATGTACTTAACGAAAAAATGGTTAAGAACTAAATGTCATCTGCTTGTAAAGTACAAGCTTAGTCAATGATTAACAAATCCTCAAGCTTTACATGAGTTTCATTGTCAACTTTTAAGTATGTTTGCTGTGAAGTTTATAAGCTCTTTGTTTTGGGAAGAGGAAAAAATATTAACCAAAGGCAAGGAGAGTAGAAAAGTGGAAAGGACCAAAATGTAGAATCAAATGTAAAGATGTGAGGAACATGCTTAAGATAGTATTCTTTGGCTGTAATTGATACTAATCCTCTAAGAAAGGTGGTGTGCTGGCTTAGATCATAGGATTATTTCCAGCCCAGCGTTCTGTCACTGATAAGAGGGCAGCTATGCGCCACCCCTGAGCGTTCATAACTCCTAAACATCTATTATGAATTAATTTGTTCCACAGGCAGTTTTTACAGCCCATTATGTTGAGTCCTGTTCCATATGCCAGTTGCAAAGAGTTCCTAGTCTAGGTAAACAACTCTGCCCCTCTCTGCTGGCATGTTATCAGCCAGTTAGTTCATTTACTTCTGAATTCTCCAGGCAAGGGACAGAAACTCAGGTCACCAGGATGACCTTTCCAGATCTTTTGGCTGTTTACAATATGTGTGAGTTTTAGGTTTTTCTTATATGTATGTTTTGTGCAATAAATTGTAATTTATTTGAATTGCAGATTTTAAAAATTTTTTTTTGTATCTCTGCTCTTCCCTCTTTCCCCACTTTGTGTTTTTATTTTTTTTTATTTTTATTTTTTAATTTTTTATTTATTTATGATAGTCACACAGAGAGAGAGGCGCAGAGACACAGGCAGAGGGAGAAGCAGGCTCCATGCACTGGGAGCCTGATGTGGGATTCGATCCCGGGTCTCCAGGATCGCACCCTGGGCCAAAGGCAGGCGCCAAACCGCTGCGCCACCCAGGGATCCCCCACTTTGTGTTTTTAGACTCTAATATCATTGTTCCTGTAAATGTTCATTAAATGACAGAGCTATGTAATATTCTGACAAAACTGCTCAGCAGAGATGAGATATTAACCAAGATATCTTTTTCTGTATATTTTATTTATCTCTGCTATATTTGTGCTTATTTGAAGGTTTACATACTATAGTAGCTGAAGTTTATTAGGATCTCCCTTTTCCGGATATTGTTTAAAACCGTGTTTTACAAATTCTGTTTTGTAGAATATTAGTCTTATGAGAGGTTAATTGTTAGAGAAGTTTCATGATAAAATTTAACTTTGGGAAAACACTGGGTTAAAAACAGTTAATCAGATTTTAACTTTTGGTAGTGATTGTATTACTGTTTTTCTGCAGAGTTTGTCAGTTTTTAATAATGTACATTGTGGCTGTCCAGGAAGGAAATATAATGTGCAGCATTTCCCAATTTGCTAAGTTTATTTGGTCACAAGAACACCTCCTTCCCCAGGAAATAGTCCCCCCAAAGTCTTGAAGGAGGATTCTACTGGAATACAGTTTGAGAAACCTTATTTACATATGTTTTACATATCCATATGTAGTATGGAATTCAAAGCATTTGCTTGTTGATTGGGATGATTACTTATATCAGGTTTGGATCCAACTAAGGTTGGAATAATCTATTTTCGGTTTTGTTAAGTAAAAGAATGAGCACTTTAGCTAAGTGGCTATTCAAGCCTTTTTTTTTTTTTTCAACTTCAACCCACAGTGAGAAATTACATTTTTGATCAGTGACCCAACACCGTACATAAACACACTGTCAAAACTGAGAAAGAACTTTCACGAAACAATACTTAGTTAGGCCTTCCTGTGTACGATGCGTTCAAATACTTTTCATCCTGCTATATTTTTTAACATGTTATGAGCAACTAAACCAATGCATCATGTAATTTGAGAAACACACAGATTACATGAGTTTATAAATGTCTAAAGTGATGTTGGGAAAAGGCCCTGGAGAGACTGTTAGAAAACTAAAGCTCAGCATAGAGATAAGAAGAGAGGCTCTAGCCTTGGAATTCCTGTATTTAGATTCTGGTGGTATTTTGTTGGGCGAATGTTTAATGCCTCTTCTGCCTCAGCTTTCTCATCTGTAAAATAACAAAAGTAGAACCTGCGCAGAGTAGTTGTGAGACTTCAGTGAGAAATGCTTTACATAACATGCCTGATATGCTCTAAGTGCCCAGTCCATTTTAGCTTTTGTGATAACTGAAGTTCTAAGACTCTCTACTGCACCATACTCATATTCAAAAAGTATTTTAAGCCTTTGAAAGTGTTAAAGCAGCCTTTAGTGAACCTGGACTCTTGATCTGTAGCTAGATGTATCATTTTTTCTGATACCAGCTTTCTGGGATAGTTTTATAGTCAAAAGGACCCACTTAAAGTTGTTTTGCCTCATATTTGCAAGTGGACTCACATTTGCTGAGCTTTATGCTATGTTATTGTATATTTTTTAAACCTTTTTTTAACAATATCTTAAATTTAGAATAATCTTGCATTATAACATGTCATCAAATGTAAATATGCACATACCTATATCAGTGATTAACTTAGCATTTTATAGTTTAATTCACTAAAAGAAGGCGGCAAAATAAAAGTTGCTATTTTCTTGTTTTATGCTCATTTCTGCAGTTTTTAAAATTCCCCCATCCTCAATATTGCAATTGGGAGTTTAATTTTGTGTCCTGACCTGAGAAAAGGACATTTAGAGGGGATGAACAATGGTGGGGGCCAGATCTAGTTTTTGTTACTATTGCTCTGAACATAGCTGGCCACCTCCTACATTTATGTCACCTCCTGAGGCATTGATGTTGTCTGTCCCTGATTAAATGTTTCTGTTGGTCTCTTTTATTGCCCAAGTGTCCCTCACTAGGGCCTGGAGTTGCTGAAATGAGAGGTTTTGATGGCATCATTGAGGTATGTAAACCAGTTCAGTGTTAAGGTAGCAGAGATTTTCTACTTGTGTAAGCAAAAAAACTGAAGTAAAAAGAATAATTGCTAACATAGCACCTATATGTTACCTGCTGGTATAAATTTGAAGACCTCTCTAGCTTAACCTCATTTAATCCTATAGTAACCCTTTTTTCATCTCCATATTTCTAGGTGAGTAAATGGAGAAGAAAGAAGCCAGGTAATTAGTCTGAAGTCATATAGCTAGATTGGAAACCCTGGTCCCAGAGTGTACACTTGAAACCCACTAAACTCTGTTGCCTCCACCACAAAGTACTGGGATGTAGAATCATCCTGGAACATAGGGAATTTCTGTTACAGAAACACGACGGCAAGTTTTCTGGTCAAGATGTGTGAGATCCTAGGACACTGAGAGAATGTTCATATTACTGATTTGCTGTCAGTGACCTTTGAGGAGCTGTGAAGAGAGGGAGCTGTGCAGGAAGATAAGAGATGCTAATGTACTGTTTTTCCAAAAAAAAAAGGGAACGGTGTAATCCACAAATCATAGAGACTGAAATTGATGTTGATTGCTGGACATATTCCAGAAGGGAGTGAGTTCTTAGCAAAGTGTTGATTTCTAGAAGCTACCAAATACAGTTTATTAACTATTTCCTTTTGTAATAGAATTCTAAGTGTCTTAGATAAGGATGTAGGCAGGATACAGATATCTGTAAGGATTCATAATTTCATTCATATTTGAGATTACCTGAAAAATGTTAAAGTGTATGTCAGAATATATTTTCTAGGACTTGAAGTCATTTTGATGTTTTTACAAGATTATTTTACTTATTTTCATTGCATTAGAATATAAGCTGTATAATGTTTTTCCTAAGTGCTATATAGCACATTAGTCACAGATTCAGTGGCCCACATCCCCGTGCCTTGCCTTCTCAAGTAGGCAGGAAGGAACTAGAACTGGTAACATCTTCCTGGTATGTACACACAGCACAATAAATACTTTCCAGCTTTATATTGTTAAAATTATTCATCCTTATTCTTTACAATTGGTCATAACCCATTTGTTTACTCAAGAGCTAGTCTTGCTCTTATTCCCGAACACTACGTAGTGTGTGATTGGAAGGTGCGTTGATGGGAAGAGGGCTGGACAATAGACTGCATTCCTTCTTCACACAAGGTAAAACCTCAGGGGGATGGTGGTGAGGGTGAGGCATATTCGTTTTTTCTTGTTTATCTTATAAAAGCTGCCCCACTTTTAAATATAGTGAAAGGTGGGACTCCTGGGTGACTCACTGGTTGGGTGTCTGCCTCTGGCTCAGGGTGTGATCCTGGAGTGCTGGGATCGAGTCCCATTTCGAGCTTCCTGCATGGAGCCTGCTTCTCTCTCTGCCCCTCTCTCTCTCTCTCTCTCTCTCTCTCTCTGTCTCTCATGAATAAATAAAATCTTTTAAATTAATAAATAAATAAATATAGTGAAAAGACAGAGAGATGAGTCTGCTTAGCTTAGGCTATTGTATATAAACACCCCATAGGTGTGTGTGGAAAGGGCAAAACTGTCTTTGATAGAGGCTTTTGTTGTTGAAAGGAGGAAGGAATAAGACATAGAAGGAGCAAGACAGAAAAGAACATCCAGAAGGAATTGACCAGAGAAACATTGGGTCTGAGTGTGTCATGTACAACTTTGAAAGATCTAATGATGAAAGTGGAACTCGTTGCTTTTCAGAACTGTCTTAAGAAATGGAGCACTTGAGGGGCACCTGGGTGGCTCAGTTGAATAAGCGTCTGACTCTTGGCTTCAGCTCAGGTCATGATCTCAGGGTCATGAGATCAAGACCTTTGTGGGGCTCCAAGCTCAATTGACAGTCTGCTTCTCTTTCTCTCCTTTCCTCTCCCCTGCCTCTCTCCCCTATACTCACTCTTCCCCCCCCAAATAAATTTTTTTTAAGATTTTATTTATTTATTCATTAGAGACACAGAGAGAGAGGCAGAGACACAGGCAGGGGGCAGAGGGAGAAGCAAGCTCCATGCAGAGAGCCTGACTCCAGGATCACACCCTGAGCCAAAGGCAGACTCCACCACTGAGCCACCCGGGAATCCCCCAAATAACTAAGTTTTTTTTTTTTTTTTTTTTTAATAATAACTAAGTTTTTTAAAGAAGTGGAGCACTTGAATAGATTACTAATCATGGAATGTATTAGATACAGATTAAATGCCATGGCCTCCCAACCAAAAAAGTGAGTGGAGCTCTGAACCTGGATGATACAGAAAGTCTAAGTTCTCTTTAAAAATTTAAAAAGACTTTTCAGTACACGACCTCATTTATTCTAGATCCTAGAAGAATAGAAAAAGATAACAAAATCATATTTATTTCAAAACTAGCAAAAACTCTTAAAAACCTGATAGAATATAAGATTGGCAACCTGATATAAGACATTACAAAGGAAAAATACGATGTCTCAGTTTAATTTATGGAAGTAGTCATGAAAATCCTAAGCAAAACATCAGCAAATGATTGAATAGGAAATTCTCTTAATTCAAGAGGGCAAATAACATGTAACACTTGGTATTTACTGTGTGCCAGGCATTCTAATTATCTCAATTAATCCTCCCAACAACCCAACAAAGAGGTTGTTATTAGTATTATTATTACCCTCATTTTACAGTTGAAGGAATTTAGATCAAGAGGTAAAATAATCTGCCCCAGGATAAATTGGTAGTAAGTCACAGAGCCTGGGGTTTCGAACCCCTGGGGTCTGGCACCAGGGTATATTGCCCCTTTGTGCTGTATCATCTCAGAATTTGCCAAGATAACAATGCTAATATACCAGTTCTTGATTATGAGGTCTTTAAAAGCTGGTAGGAGATAAAAGAATATCTGTCTTAAACCAACATCAAACAGCCTACCAATGGAAAAACTGGTAGAATAGAAAGTGAAATAAGCATGCCCAGTAACATGTCTGATGTTTGATACCATCCTGGCCAATGCAAGAAAACCTCAAATAAAATGTAAAACTGGTAGGAAGAAATGGCGGAAAATAGCAGTATGTGCAGATGTTACAATCGTAAACCTAGGAAAACCAACGGAATGAACTGAAAAACTGAAAATAAGAGTTCAGTAAGATAGCCATATGCTACATATTTAAAAATTGGTAGCAGTTTTCTTTCTAGCAATATCCAGTAATAAAAATGAAAGATCTTACTATACAAAAAATGAAACACCTAAGGTAAGGGAGATCTATATAAAATAGTTTGGGATCTCTATAAAGAAAACTATAAACTTAATTGGAATAAAGATCTGAGTAATAATGGAGAGATACCATGTTCTTGAATGTTAAGACTGAATGAATGGTAGGAAGCAAGAAAATTTCCAAAATTAGCATATTGTTAGCCAGAAAGTAAAGTCAGATTTCTTAAAAGTTAACTTAAGAAGCTCAGTAAAAAGTATGTATGTGACTACTACACGATCTTACACTGAGGAAAGAAGAGGGGTTATTTGGCATAAGATTTTTAGATAATTGGTTATCTGTTCTTTGGGAAAATCAATTTTGATAAGCAAGCTGCACTTTATGAAAATTAATTTGATGGAAGAATGAGTTTAAAAACATAGATTAGAAGAACATTTATATGAATATTTGTCAGACCTTTGGATGAGGAAATATGCTTATTTTCATTGCTATCAAGTGATTAAAAGGGAAAAAAAAAACCTGAGATAAAGATATGAAAAAAATTTTGCATGATGATAGACCAAGGGTTAATATTTAGTTCAGTACAGCAAAAGCTCATACAAACTGGCAACTGCTGTTTATTAGTAAATGCTACCCTGGATGTTTTAGTTTGTTAAAATTTTAAGTCCTGCTGTCATTTTATATATAAAGTGTTTTGCTCAAAGGTTTTAGTATATATCTCTTCCAATGGCAAAACTGGGGTTCACACTTGGGTGTGCTGAGAGCTTATCCTCTTAGCCCTTGAAACATGCTGTTTTTCAAACATGTCAGATGCTAAAACTGGGTAAATGAACAGTGAGCTCAGGTAGTGGCTAAATAAAAACAAGTAACAAGGGGGATGTTAAAGTGTTTTTTTAGGTGGTAATGCTTGTGTTAGTAGAGGTGCAGTGGAAGGAAGATAAGGCAATTTCATATACTGCCCATTTGGCCTTTCTGGGAAATATTTTGGTCCAATATATGTCCAGATTCTTAAGATGTTTCTTTCATGTAAGCCAGGAGAAAATAAAATAACAAGTATTTATGTTTTATCCTTACTATAGGGAATTTCCAGTGTCTTTTTTTTTTTTAAGATTTTATTTATTTATTCTAGACACAGAGAGGCAGAGTTATAGACAGAGGGAGAAGCGGGCTCCTCATAGGGAACCTGATGCAGGACTTGATACCAGGATCCGGGATCATGCCCTGAGCCAAAGGCAGACACTCAACCACTGAGCTTACCCAGGCGTCCCTTCAATGTCTTAAAAAAAAAAAAAATCCAGTTATTTTATTGATTATGGCAATGGCTGCACAATTCTGTAAACTGTTGAAACTATTGAATTATATACTTTAAGTGAATGGCATGTAAATTATATGTCAGTAAAGCTGTGATTTTAAATTAGCTATTTTAGCTATTACGTAGAAGAAGAAAATGGAGTTTGCTTCTCTGAATCACTGAATTGTGAAAGATGTTCAAACATATTAGATTCTTCCAATTGATGCTGCACTGATTTTATTGGAATGCCTTGTTTGATGCAACATGATAAACCTGAAGAAGGTGAAATTAGTGTTGAGGATACCCTAGTGGTCAAAGTAGAGAAAGCTGGTAGTCCAGTGAAGTCATCTTTTAGCAGGAAGCTCAGAACTTTTATGGTTTCAAGTTTCTCAAAGTCAGCCTTAAGATCACATGCTTGGATTTTAGGAAACACTTTATACCTCATTTTTATTTAAAAGTCATATGTGCACACAAACACACTATCTCACTGTCAGTTTTCCTGTAGTATCCTGCCTTGTGAAGATTATATGAAGATTGCCCTTGATCTCTAGGGACATACATGAAATGTGCTTTTTGTAATTTTCAAATGCAGGGTTACATAGGTCAGGGTAAAATAGCTCAGAGTTTGGGGCAGGGATACGGAGCAGGGAGTGTGTTGCGCTCCTGTTGAGGTGTACTGGGCTCTTGCAGAAGTTAGATCAGTTAAATCAGCCTGTTCTGATCCTTTCAGCAACAAGAGCATGGGGGGATGAGTCAAGATAGTATTTCACCTGTAGGGGAATTGGCAACTTGTTGACCACCTGGCCTGAAGCAAAGAATATTTGGTGGGAAGTGAAGAGTTAAGGTTATTCTTGTGACATGGGCATATTCCTCTATAAACCCAGTGAATTGTAGATGTTAATTGAAATACCAAGTATTGCCAACACAGACTTATTTTCATCTCCACTAATAAATATTTGTGTGCAGATGACTCTGCTGTAAGTGGAGGGAGGGTGCTTTGCCCTTGATCAGGGGAAGTGAAATAGAAAAATTGGCTGGTCCTAGAGGAGGGAAGATAGCTACAGTTTAGTATAGGTGATCAAAAGCCCTGTTTGGCAGGGAAAGTCCAGGTTTATGCCTCTTGTCCCTATGTAATTATTCAGTGCATCCCCCTTCATTCCCCAAATTGTCCTGGTTAGAATTACGTCATCTAACATTTAACAGTTGCCAAACTAGCTGATTCTTGACACACACATCCCCCCCCATCCCCCCCCCCTTTTTTTTTTTGACGTTTTAGAGCACAAATCTGTCAGATCCTCAAGTAGCTTCATTTTGAGGCCCTAGTTCTGGAGCCCTGGCAGTTACCTGGTCCCTCTGGAACCAGGAGGATTTTTCATTAGATTGCCTTGACTTTTCTGTCTGAATGAGAGCTATGATGTTCTAACTCTAAAATGTTCTGCTTTGCCTCAAGTCAGACACTGAGACTGTCTGAATGTAAACACCTTGTTTTTTCACCCAGATGCCCTCTTCACTCTCCCTCCACTTCTCAGGAACTACTACAGAAGAGAAGTTACGGAGTTCTAGTTGTTAAATGGTGGTTCTTGGGTGCCATTTAACTGCTCAGGGAAGTGATACACCACTCTTCGTACACTTACGTTTATGTAATTTTTCTAAGTCTTAGAGCAGCGATATCCAAAGGGAAAGATCAGGAGTTACACAGAATCATCCTGAGAGTTCAGTTTAGGATGGCTAGGGAAAAAAATGCATTTAATTTGTATTTCCTTGAATAACCTTGAACATTATTCTCAATTTGTGAGAATAAACAGATACACCTGTTTTCACGTTGTTATTTTTTTCCATATTTCTTCCTCTGTCATTTAATGACACATTTCAGATCTTCAACTCTGAATGCAGGTATGCAGACTACATGCAAGAATAAAAGACAGTGCCGGTCTCAGTGTTCACGAGTTGGGTGTTGGCCCTCTGAAAGGTTAAGAGAGAAATGTCTGAGTCCTGCCCTTGTTAGAGCTGCCTTTCTGGGGCATAGGACAGGAGCACTGATAGCTTACAGGTAGCCCCCGTGTTACTTGGAACTCCTGTTTGTTCCAACAAGGTAGGGATTTAGTGAAAGCTTATCTCAGGAGTCAAACACTGGAAGTGTGGGGAAAGGCAGCAATGCACCCAGGTCTTCACCAGCAGTCAGGACCAGGAACACAAACTCCATTATGACTATCCATTTGCTACTCCATTTCTCTGCTTACTCATCTTCTCTGTGCAGACCAGCCTTCTCCACCTGACAGAAAGCCTGGCCACCGACATTTTGTAAATGTTTTTCATGTAGCTTCAGCCCTGCCATAGAGACTTTAACTAAGGAGAAGTCTCTCTTCCCCTCTAGGTTCCTTTGTTTGGGCCCACAGGACTCTGGTTCTAACAGGGACTACTGCACCTCCCATGGTAGCCATGTTAGTGGTTGGTAAGGCCCGGCAGTTGCCAGAAGGAGATGGTGTTTTCCCAACTGTGAAGATTATTGGGGTTCTTATCCTCCTCTCTGGTTTGTTGAGTTCAGATGAACTTCTTGATTATTGTCTGCCCTCAGGCCACATATTCCTTCCTATTCTCATTTTGTCCTTTTATCTCATTTTGCCCTGAAAAGCATGCTCTTTTAGCTCTGCACATAGATATCCTCAAGGCCCAGAGGAGTCTCTAAAGGACTGGATCCCAGAATCCCAAAGGAATTCCATCCCTGCCTAAAAGCTATTGCACTGATAGTCCCTCAGCAATCCCAGAAATACACAAGAAGGGATTGGAATGTTTGCTACCCAAGGGTGGAATGTGCTCCCTTGTTAATCTGCTTTTAGTCTAAAGTACCAGGATTTGATTGGGTAGCATTTTGGTTTCTCATCATGTGCAGTTTGTTTACATTTACTTTGTGCCCTTTGCCTGTCACCCTTCCACCCACCCTCACCCCAACTCATATTCTTATTGTTTTCCTGATTTCGGAGAAAGATTAGGATAGAATATAGAAGTTTGAAAATACAGCTCAGCTCTTTTAACTTAGGAATGGTATGTTTAACACTAGTTGAATACACTTTATATAACTAGTTTAAAAATATTTTTCTCTAAAGGCAGCCATTTAGATCTTAATGTCCGCAAGGCCTCACACATAATAGAGGCTTGAAAAATATGTTGAATATACTTGGAAATACTTTTATTCATTATTACTTACTAAAAGGGCCAATGGCAGGGATTAAATAGGTCTTGTGCACTGGAGTAGGAGCTGCTCTTGAGCCAGAGTCGTGCTTGACACCCCTCACATTACAGGGGAGGCTGAGGCCGTTGTTACCACAGGTAGGAATTATTTGAAGAAAAATGGTAGAAGCCTTATTTTACTGTACTCCATACATGTTGATTGCCCTGGTACACTGTCCCTGTTTGACTTAATTTAGTAATCTCTCCCAGACAGGATGTCCCCTTTCAGGATCATGTATTTTCACCTGAACAGGAGAACTAACACACTAGGTCATACAGTATTTAACAATTTTATCATGGTGGTAAGTGTTAAAAGCCACACCTTCATGCCAGAAATAGTTGTTCTTTCATGTTCCTTGCTTTCCAGTTGAAGGAAATAAAACAAGTTAGGGGTATGTTTCCTTTCCTTTTCTTTGCTCTTATGTCCCTTCCCCTTCTACCTCCCCACCCCCAAAGAATTTCTTAAGGAGCAAAGGAAAAAATAATGAAAGGCAAATAGAATGATTCCTGGGGCAGGGTGAGTACACAAATCAGTGCATGTCTTTGACACTAGCTGGTTGGGGACCACACCTGTGGCTCAGAGTTTTAGTGGCCAGAACAAAGAAGAAAACAAGATTGGTTGCAAAACTGTTCATGAGATAAAAAACAAATCAGGGGGATCCCTGGGTGGCGCAGCGGTTTGGCGCCTGCCTTTGGCCCAGGGCGCGATCCTGGAGATCCGGGATCGAATCCCACGTCAGGTTCCTGGTGCATGGAGCCTGCTTCTCCCTCTGCTTGTGTCTCTGCCTCTCTCTCTCTCACTGTGTGCCTATCATGAATAAATAAAAATTAAAACAAAACAAAACAAAACAAATCAGGGCAGCCTGGGTGGCTCAGCGGTTTAGAGCGCTGCCTTCGGCCCAGGGCGTGATCCTGGAGACCTGGGATTGAGTCTCGCCGCATCGGGCTCCCTGCATGGAGCCTGCTTCTCCCTCTACTTGTGTCTCTGCCTCTCTCTCTGTGTGTCTCTCATGAATAAATAAACAAAATCTTAAAAAACAAAAACAAATCAGTCACTTAAGAGAAATAAAATCTTTCCAGAAACTGAGACCCTGTGGATCCATTAATACAGATCTTAGTACATTAGTACTAATGTACTTAGTACATTTCTCTCGGTTCTGTATGGTGCCTGTAAAAGTGAAGTACCTGAGTTCAAGTTTAAGCTATCTTAGTATAGAAACATAAGGAATAATATTAGGCCAGAGTACAGTTCAGTTAAATCATTACTTTCTGATGCTCTGGAGCTTTGGAAGTAGCCCTCTGTAATTGTTCATACCACTGAACTTTTTATTAAAATTGGATACCAGAGAAGTCCAAGGTTATAGTTTTCTAGTAACCACTCCGCTTTAACAGCTGGCTTAGCTGGCCAACAGCACCGATATTGGCCTTTGAAGATTTAAAGAGCTTGATTTCAAATCTGGTTTTATAAATTGACTTGGAGGCCAGGTCAGTGTTTTCCTTGGAAAATAGTTTCTGTATTTAACATGCAGATGTATTTAATGTCATAAAGTAGTAGTTTAAAATTTTTCATTAAATTTCTAACACTGAAGTGCAGTATAAAAAAACTAATAGGAATGAGATGTTTAGGCTCAAGAAGAGATGGACCCTCACTCACCTTCCTTGGACCTTAGAACAAGGTTTAAAGGCCACTGTCATTTGCATAGCTAATGTCCCTGTAGTCTGGAAAAATTTCAAAGCCTGCATCATCTGTCTACCACTGGAACGAGCTCACCCTGTGCATCCCCCTCCCCACAAGAACAGCTGTAGACAGCCTAGTTTTAATTAACATGAACTTCCTGTTTGAACCACCAAGATTTGACAGGTTGGCAATATAGTTAGCAAGAATCCAAGCATTTGGAAGATAAAGTTAAAAACTAAGAAGAAAGATTTTTGAGGCCTGCACAGAAATAATAATTTCTGCATGTTTGTTGGTTTTGTTTTGTTTTGTTTTGTTTTCAGATTTATAGAGCACTTTCACAAATAATATAGTTACCACATTCACTTGAGTTAGTAGATTATTCTGCCAAAATAGTAAAGGAAACGGAATCTCCTATTCAAAACTTTTGTAGAAGGAAATACATTTTAAGTGTTAAGTAATTGCTCCATCTGAGCTCTTCTTAAATTTTTGGGTCCTCTACCTAAACCTTAACTTTTTTGGACTCCCATGGATATAAGATGTTTTTTTTGTTGTGTATTTTAGATACAGCTTTCAGATTAAAAAGCAAGTTTTCCATTGTGACTGTATTGTGATGTCAACACTCACCTGGAAAGCACCACTCCATCAAGTGTGGAATGTTCTTTGGGCAATAAAAGAAGGCATGTGATTATTCTGTAAACAGCCCTTGAGTTTACAGTAAGTTTTTTTAAGTTCTGCCTTCCTTGTCACTTGATACTTTATTATACACCAGCCCTGGATAAAATTACTAAATAATTTTTCTTTTTTTTTAAATTTTTTTTATTTATTTATGATAGTCACACGGGGGGGGGGGGGGGGCGCAGAGACACAGGCAGAGGGAGAAGCAGGCTCCATGCACCGGGAGCCCCATGTGGGATTCGATCCTGGGTCTCCAGGATCACGCCCTGGGCCAAAGGCAGGCGCCAAACCGCTGCGCCACCCAGGGATCCCTAATTTTTGTTTTCTTAATTCAGATTGTTGCATAAAGCTCTCCAGTCAATTGTAATACATTTTCTGACTCTTACTCAAATTTATCCTGTCTACAAAATGCAGCTCAAGAAGCATCTCCTCAGTTGAAGTCTGAGATCTTCAGCCCCCAGTACTGTGTCTGTCCTCTGAATTTGCTGCTCCTGTCACTTATTTGGGTGTTTTAAACGGGGTCTGGGGGCATGCAGTAGTCTTCCATAGGTTTCAGTCTTTCTCTGTGTGTGCCTTGACTCCTCAGTCCTTGAACAACTCCTAATGAATGGGTACCACAGGATGACAGGTGGAAAGGAGGTGCTGACTCGTTCACAGAAATCCTCTTTGAGTGAGATGTTCTACACAGTCCTCTAGGAAGCCCTAGAACTGTGTATTCTGTGACTCTAAATACTTCTGCTAGAAAAAGCCCATTTACATTAAATACCACTGTATGGTGGCCTTTGAGCAGTTTAAAAGGAAACAAACTTCAAATCTCCAACTATGGTGCTTCAGCTCAGGCTGGTTTTGTGGCATGTTTGTGCTTTCATGGGCATTTGGCCAGAACAGAAATAGCAATGCTGGACCTTGAAGGAAAGTGATTTTCCAGGTTTATTTTTTTTTTCCAGGTTTATATCTGATCCTTTAGATAGAAGTTTGAAGGTTATAAATTTTTTTTTCTTTATTTTAAGATTTTATTTGAGAGTGCACACACAGGCGCTTGTTGGGGGAGGGAGGGAGGCAAGGCAGAGGGAGAGAGGGAATCCCAAGCAGACTTCTTGCTGAGCGTGGATCCCATGACCCTGAGGTCATGACCTGAGCCAAAATTAAGAACAGGTCCCTCAACTGACTGAGTCACCAAGGTACCCTTGAAGGTTGTAAATTTTCAAAAGGAAATTGTTCTTTTAAAACACAGTTCTTCATTAGAATGACTAAAAAGAAAAAATAAAAATCATTTCATCACTCTTAGGTGTACCTTTTTTGAACTTTTTTGTTTCTTTTGCTTTTCCATCTATCTTAATCTTTGACACAAAAATAATTTTCTGAAAGACTTTTTTTTCATATTTGAACTTTGTTTCAAATTTTCTCAGTTGTTTACAGTTCAGTTTTGAATTACACATCCTTTTAAAGGAATTACCATCTTTTTTAAAAGAACAGAGTTAGCTGTTTGCTTTTCTTATTTACCAAAATGTGGGTGAAATCATGATGTTTGCCCATGATCATATGGACTATGTTTACACAACCCTGCAGCAAAGTGAGCAGTAAATTTAACTAGAAGAAAAATGAATTTATAAAGACTGATGGTTTCACATTTTAAAATGTGGACATTGGGATCCCTGGGTGGCGCAGCGGTTTGGCGCCTGCCTTTGGCCCAGGGCGCGATCCTGGAGACCCGGGATCGAATCCCACGTCGGGCTCCCGGTGCATGGAGCCTGCTTCTCCCTCTGCCTGTGTCTCTGCCTCTCTCTCTCTCTCTCTGTGACTATCATAAATAAATAAAATTTAAAAAAAAATTTTAAATGTGGACATTGATTAACCTTTTGTATTAAAGTACCTTACTAATTTGTAAGGAAATAGTTGTGAAGTTCACGTTTTCTGGAATTAATTCTAAAACTGTAACAGTGTCACTCTTAATTCCTGGGGATCATCTGTAAATTAATCAATGTAGGTAAAATTAAAGATGGCACATTATAATGATAAAAAGCCTTTAACATATTCATGAAATCAGTTAATTAGCATGTATTACAGGTGTTTCTAAGTAAGGCTTTGTAGTATGTAACTGTAATTTCAGACCTTAAACCAAGTTGTGAAATCGTTTTGCCTCATGATAATCGGAAAAGTTCAGCATTGTGAATAAGTTAGCTGTCATTAGTAAAAGAGCTACTCAGATTGATTCTACATCTGTTTTACAAACTGTAGGTTCCATCCTATTAGTTGTTTGTGAAATCAGCTTAGTGGATTCTGAGTAGCATTTTAAGAGGGAGGAAGGGAATGGGAATAGAATAGAGAATATCACTGTAATTTTAGTTGGTAAGGATAAGTACTGTTTGGTGGTACTGCATGTGTGTGATACTTATTTTTTATATATGAATATATGTATGTCATAAGGTCAGAGAAATCTAAGCCATCACTGCTAGTGGTAATGCAGTTAGGTGGCCTGGTGGCCTTGTGGTTGTTTAAATGGCTGTATACACAATACAGATGGATGGCATGCTTTAATTGGAAAGCTTCAGTAGTTTTTTTTTTTTTTTAAAGATTTTATTTATTTATTTATTTATGAGAGACATAGAGAAAGAGGCAGAGGGAGAAGTAGGTTCCCTATGGGGAGCCCGATATGGGACTCAATACCAGGATCTCAGGATCACAACCTGAGCTGAAGGCAGATGCTTAACCCCTGAGCCACGCAGGTGCTCCCGGTATTTGTACTTTTAACAGGGAGTAGAGGAAGACCTGTATGACTTGCTGATCAGATTAATAGTTGATAGGAATCTGGTAGGGAAAGCTAAGATAACAGACTCAAGATCCAAGAAAGAATTTGAATTGTTGGGATCCCTGGGTGGCGCAGCAGTTTGGCGCCTGCCTTTGGCCCAGGGCACGATCCTGGAGACCCGGGATCGAGTCCCATGTCGGGCTCCCAGTGCATGGAGCCTGCTTCTCCCTCTGCCTGTGTCCCTGCCTCTCTCTCTCTCTCTCTCTCTGTGACTATCATAAATAAGTAAAAATTAAAAAAAAAAAAAAGAATTTGAATTGTCCAACTGTAGACTGATTCTAAAGTAGAAGCAATTTAATAGGAATACTTATTCAGTCCTACAGACATTTCCCAAAATGCAGATGTAAACAGTAGATGAAGATGTGGCTCCCTGTAGAACACGTGGAGAAGACTTAGGTCAATTAAACCGCTCAATAGAAAGCAGCCATGTATGTGACTATCAAAGCTCTGGATGGAGTCTATGACTACATTTAAGAAATATATGTGTAGGTAGTCTTGGCTGGTCAGGTCACATACAAGAATTAGGGTTCAGTTTGAAACGCTATACTCTTAAGAAGGAATGCCTGGAGAATAACAGGGATCCTCTAAGTTGGCTCTTCCATGGCTCATCTTTATCTGTAACAGAACCCAAACTGGATAAATTGTATAGGAATTTGGTTACCAACTGTGCTCGGTGTAGTGCACATTGAAGGTAGACCCATGGCTTTTGCACACGCAGCTCACAGGCTAGTGTGGTAATGGTAATTTACATAATAGCATGTCTAATAAGGCTGCTCATAAAGCTTTGAGTTTCTTCTTCACGAATCTCTCTTTCCTTTTACCCTTGTCCTAGATGTGTCAGTGCTTAGGGCATGAAGATACGTGTCTACTCTAAAATATTCCTACCTGATGCTCACTGAAATTGCTACTGAAGTCTGATGGCATATTATCAGTTTACTTCTAGTATTTACCTCTGGCTTGCTTAGATTGGGATAAAGTCTAGGAATGAGGAATTGGTCACATCATGTTGGAATCCATGTCTAAAAGGCATGTCTATAGAGTCATCTTAAAAATATTCTCAAGTCATACACCTGTAATTTTGGGAAATATCAAATTTAGTGTTTAATATTGTACTTATTTAACATGTATTTTTAGAATAGTTATAAATAAAGAATGTATTCTGTGCTGCCCCTCTCCCAGATAACTTAGTTGGTGGTTAACTGAAGAAAGGTCATGAATTTGTGTTACAGTGAATTTCTTGATTGACTTTCCCACAACTAAGCAGCGGTAATGTAAAAGTTGACTTACTTTGTCAAACTGGATAATATAGTGAGGTTTGTTAAATTAGATTCTCCTAGAACATTATTTCAGAAAAGGATATTCATTGCTTAATTGTAAATAATATCTGATACCTGTAAGTATGAAATCTTGCATTCATATTCAGCATGCAATTATAAGCCCAATAGAAAAATCTGGAACTCATAAAGAAAAAGGTTATAGATAAAGCTATAAAAAATGATTTTTGTACAGCAAGTTTAAGAAGTTGAAATGCAAATGGCAAAGTAGGACATTTGAAAAAAAAAAAGCCCAAACCAGCTAAAGAGATAATATTCATAATTATATAGTATCCTACAAGTCAATAAGAAGACATACTCTAAACCCAGTAAACTAATGGGCAGTAGAGATGTACAGTTTTACTAAGGAAATGCAGACGGACACTAGGCATGAAAATATGTTCGTTGTTATCAATGATCAAATATGAATTGTAAGGATGAGAGGGGTAGGGAGAGGAGGTCAAGAAAATAGCATTTTTAAATCTAACAGATTGGCAGAACTCAAAAAGGACTAATGGAGCCTCTTATTGGTTAGCTAGTGCACTGTTGATGGCAATGTAAATTGGCCTAAGCTTTTGGTACAAGTTAAGAATCTTCACATTTCAAGTCTCAGACTGCTGCCTTACCTGAGTCTCTCAGAATCTCCTTGGCTTCTTTTATTCTGGTACCTGGCATCCAGAACCACACAGAACATCATGTGGTCTTTTTGTGGCCAGAGCAGCCCATTATTTAGTCATTCTTTATGAGAAATTGCTCTCTAAGGTGGGCAGGTCAAGGATCATTTCTATGGTGTTTATAAAAAACCGATAGTTATCTTCAGTGATGATCCTGAATCAGATACATCCGGCTATTCAAGAGAAGACAAAGAGTTTCTTTACCTTCACTCATTTTATATAACTTCCAGGGACAACTGGCGTGGTACCTCTCAATACAAAATAAAACTGGGCAGATCCTGCACAGAAGGGAAGAGTCATCCATTAGAAATAAGACCCAAAGCCTGTGACCTGAGTATTTCTGCTGAAGACATTGCAAAACAGCACGTCCTTTGGAGAAATGCTACAGTGACCCCTTGCTGACTCAGAAAAGAGCTGTGTTGATCCAACAATTTCAGCTCTGAAGTGTGCATGGAATTATTGATATAAAATATTAAGTTTTGCCAAACTGTGTTCATGCAGAATGTTGAAACATAAAGACACAGACCTTGGTTTTCAAAACAACTTTACTTGTAATATTACTAAGCTGATTTAGAATTTAATATTCATTTAATCTCAACTAGAAGAAAAAACATTTTTAAGAGTACTCCCATTCAGGGCTTCTTGCTTTAGTCTCCAGCAAACTACTTTTCTTTTGAACAACAAAAGACATTTGAAAACTGCTTCTGGGCCCAACCCTCAAAAGAGGATTGTAAAGAGCAAATATGTATATAAAGAGCACACTTTTTTCTGCAGAAGTGAAATTAGTACGTGTGTGTGTGTGTGTGTATTGAAGTCATGGAGCTCTAATCCATGATATATTCTTAATTCCTAAGAGTAACTTAGCTGTGTGTTCAGTTAAAATACTTCCAACTGTGTCCTTAAAGTGAATTGTAGAACTATTTAAGTGGATGTTTAAATATGCCCTGCCTTGTTCCAGAAAGGATTTAAGGTAGCTGGAAATATTCCTTTGTACCTAATTATCTTAACTTCAATCTTGAAAGTCTGTAATGACTGCTTGGTACGCTGAAATTATCGCAGTAAAACTTGACACTAGTAGTAGATTCTCTCAATTAGTGTTTGAAGTTTAACATGAAGTTCCTGTTTGTGAAGCTAACACAGCCTTTTTTTTTTTTTACATGAACTGATGCTTTAAAACAACTTCTTGTAAAATTACTTTTATCTAAAAATCAGCTACTAAAGCAAAGCCCTCTCCTTTAAGTATGCATCTCTTGCTTTGTTGCTCATATATAGAATGAACTTTACCAATAGAGAATATTTCATAGGCATTCATAATTTGACATTCCCATGTTTAGTGTGAGTGAAAGAAACTCTCAAGGATTAACAGAAAGCCTGTTTTAGAAGAACACAACAGTGAAATTATTTCTAAACATCATTTTCACTAAACCCATTTCATTAAGTACTCATTCTGTAATTCACTTAAAAGGATGAATGGTTGGAGAAGTTGATGGTCACTCAGAACTCTGCATGTGTTTAGACTTAGTTGAAACTAGAAAGGAGTATACAGTTTTCATAGCCTAGTTCTCTATGCAGTGCATTTCTGATGTTTAATAGAAAAGGAACTTGGGTTGTCAGTAATGAGCAGTAAAAATCCTTTCCAAAGTGTGTGAAACAGAGGTATAGGCCAGTTTTTGTTTTGTGTGTTAGTGTGTTTTGTGTGTTAGTGTGTGTTTAGTGTGTTTGGTTTGTGTGGGATAGGGGACATTCAGGGCTATTCTTTTCATATTTATTTAACTCAGGAATCTTAGAAATTGGCTTTTGCCTATTTGCTCAGAATTTTAAAAACCAATATTTTTTAAAAAGTCACTTGGTAAACATTTATTCTGGATACTCTGATAATTTAATACTGTTGTACATTTTTGTAATACTTGATCTGTATGTAAGATGAAGGGACAGATAAATACAAAGAGAATTTGGAGTCAGTAGACTTGTCTTCAATCCTTATAACATCCACAATCATTATGGGACCTCAGGGCCAGCATTTTCTGTGAATCTAAAGATGTGTATAGGAAGTATTTACCATACGAGTTTGAGAAGGTGGAAAGGAATAATTTCAGAGATAGAAAGTGTTCATAGTAAAAATACAAAAACACTAGTTTTAAGGAATATATACACCCTCATGTTTATAGCAATATTATTTATATTGACCAAATTATGGAAACAGCCCAAGTCTCCAGTAGATGAATGGATAAAGAAGATGTGGTATATATGCAGTGGAATATTGTTCAGCCATAAAAAAGAATGAAATCTTGCCATTTGCAACAATGTGGATGGAGCTAGAGAGTATAATGCTAAGTGAAATAAGCCAAAGAAAGACAAATACCATGTGGAATTTAAGAAGCTAAACAAATGAACAAAGAGAACAAACCAAAAAACAGACTCTTAACTATAGAGAACAAACTGATGGTTACCAATGGGGTGGTGGGTGGAGGGGATGAGTGAAATACGTGAAGGGGATTAAGAGGACACTTATCTTGAGAAGTACACAGAATTGAATTGTTATATTGTACACCTAGAAACTAAAATAACTCTGCATGTTAACTAAAAAAAAAAAAGTCTGTAGACATTGGTTTAGAGAATATTTATCACAGTTATATAAGTGACCAGTGCTGATAAGTTCATTCTAATTTAACAATAATAGAAGCAGCCCATGTGAAAAAAGTTGTGAAGACCCAAAAGAGGATATTTCTACAAACTGTGCCATGGTCTTGGGAACCCTGCAGTATTCCATGTTGGTCAGCTCCCTGAATCCATCACACTTTAGTCAGAATTCTTCATATTTATACTCTTGGCACAAACAGCATGCAGATGGACAGATTAGAGTTGCTTAGCAAATAGGGGTGCAGCCTTGTGCATAGCAAGAGGTAAATTATAGGTGCTTTCCTAAGATTTCCTGCTCACTTCACTTATAAAACCATTCAGGTGATGGCCCCTGACCCCTTTCTGGTTGGGTTTCAAATTAAAACTTTCTAGTTAACTCCTGTTTGTTTATGTATCAGTCATACCTGTGTCCTTCTTTGTATTTGTTTTGACAAGTGTTTTTCAGTCCCGGTCAATAAATGTACCTGGAGTCTTGTAGGAAGCGTGTAACATGATGGCTAATACTTACTTTTGCCCCCACAGGGCTTGACTCGTTGGGGGTGATACATACATAAATAGCAATAGCATCATCAAGGTTTTAAAAGCTTAGAAGTGTGAGGGAGGAGGGGCAGCTTCCATTGTGGGGTCTTCCTGGAGGGGCTAGCATTTAGACATTGGTGGGGGAGAGGTGGTGGACCAGGTTTTGGACAAGTAGAGAAGGTGCTCCCAAGGAAGGGCTGTCCATGGTGGTATTGGTGTAGTTTTCAAAGAATTATTTCAAGGAGGGACACTGTACCTCAACGGTTAATGGCCTTGCCCATGTACTTATGCCTCTGTAGATGCTCTTCCTATCTGCTGTCAACAGAAAAGTTGATTCAACTGCAGTGAGCAAAATGAATATATGTAGATTGGAACAGTGAAGTAAGAGAGCTATGAGGCTCAGTAGAGGAGAATGGGTCATTTTTATGTCAGAAACATGGGTTATGGTGGTTTTGTAGTTACACATAAATTTTAACTTTGTACATTTTGGCAAATAAAGAGACAAAGCAAAGCACAGTAGACATACCAATTAAAAGAAACCTACCAATTCTTCAGAATAGGAACTTTTCCTTATTACTGATTTTTTTAAATTATGAAAATGTTCAAGCATATACAAATAGACTCCAGTATAATGAATTTTCAGCTTCAACAGTTGTTAATGTTTTGCTAGCCTTGTTTCATCTGGCCCCCTCCACCTTACTCTTAGGGAGGGGTACTGGAATATTTTAAGGCAAATCCCAGATTAGTCATACTTTGTTATGTATGTCTAAGAACATTTTTTTTCATATCTATTCTAGTTCGTTATAATACCTAACAGAATCAACAGTGATTATCACATCTATTGTATAATTTTTCTGATTGCCAAGATGTCTTTCTGACAGTTGGTTTATTTGAATCCAAGTCCAGAGAAGATCCATACATATGACTATGACTTGGGAGTCTCTTAGTATTTTCTGCTCCCCACCCCACCCCACCCTGCCTTGTGCTATTTAACCTGTTGGAGAAACCTAGTTATTTGATTTGTCTCTTGTTCTGGGGTTGACTTACTGCTCCCTAGTCATGTTCAAATTGTTCTTAGATTTAGAAATTTTGTTATAGTGGGGGAAAGGAGATCAAATATTTATAGATAGAACTTTGTATTTCCTATCGCATTATATGAGACAGATTGATGTCTGGTTGCCCTATTTTTAGCCATAGATCAGTGTCTTCCAAGTTGTCAGCTCCAATGTGAAGTTCTCAATCATCCTTTCACCTAGGATTTTAATGGCCATTAATAATTGTTGCCTAGATCCTTAGATTCATCAGGGATTGCAAAATGATAATTTTCTGTTTTTCTTCCTGTGTTTATTAGCTATGTAAATCTCATATAAAGAACTTTTCCTTGTCACCTATTTGGTTACCCTCAAACACAGGCTATACAGAAAAGACAAGATAAATGTGCTGTTCCTTTCCTTTTATGTACCAGTTTTGAGAGTATTGAGTTGTTGTTCACACAAACTCCAAGGTTACCAATGAATTTTCTTTTACTACTGTAATATTCATGAATTTTAATGTTTTACTTATACTGACTATATTAAATGTACTTATATTATTATTAAATATATGTGATAATTTACATATTAATGTATGCAAATGTTTAGTTTGTATGTCAATTCATTGTGATCATTTTTCTTTTTTATGCCCAGATTGTATAATTTTAGGCCTGTGGGAGCCTTTCAAATTGACTCCTTTTTTGTCATGAACCCATTCATCTTTGCTTACTGAAGTAATTAACATGCCCCAGTCTCATCTTGTTTGTATATTTCCTGCTCCTTCATGGAGACCTGGTTCCTTTCATGAGGAATGATCTTGTATTATTTTTTCAAAATAGCACTTTTATCAAGAAAAAACAGTATTACAGCACATTATAGGTACTTAACCTTAAAAATTTGATATACAACTCATTTTCACTACCTTTGTTACTAACCTTTGATATTTTTTCTCTTAGCATATGTATCTGCACATATAGATCACACATGGGATTACTTTATACACACACACAATGTGTATATGTATTTGCAGCTTTGTACCTTTTTTTTTTTTAAGATTTTAATTATTTATTCATGAGAGACACAGAGGGAGGCAGAGACAAAGGCAAAGGAGGAAGCAGGCTCCCTGCAGGGAGCCCAATACAGGACTTAATCCCAGGACCCCAGAATCATGCCCTGAGCTAAAGGCAGACACTCAACCACTGAGCCACCCAGGTGCCCCTAAAGCTGTGTAATTAACCACTGTGCTTTAAGTAATTGCCCTGCACCAACTGTATGGATAGTTTTGTACCTAGCACAATATCTGGCATGCTGTAGATATTTATTTATTCGAATTGAGGAACATTAGCCTAGAAGCAGGACATTGTGGGTCAGAGCCAGCTAACAGTGGGTTCAGGTATATACTACATTTCACACTTTCCGTGACTGCTTTTAATTAAGTACTTCAATCTTATTTTTGTATGTGGGGGTTTTTGTTTCCAGTTTTTGCTTTTGACCACCAAGTTTATGAGTCAGATCTAACAGATATGTTAGTGTAGAGTCCTGTGAAATCAACTGTCCAGGAATGTGTTGTCATTCAGCAGCTTTTCGTTATTGTGTCTACACACATACGCCCACATCCATGCACACCAGAGTGTTGTCTTCCTAAGAGCAGGTGCCCTTGCCCTGATGCCTTTAGTTTATGGCGTATGGTGAGTGCATAGTTGGAATGTGAATGGTTGAATGTCCTAATGAGTGGCTTATGGACCACTTGACTACTTTTCAGTATTTGTCAGTACAGAGGTGAATAGAGTTAGTTGCAGTTAGGAGGGGATCACGCAAGCCAGAAGCAGTCAGATTGCCTAAGAAAGGCAGTGCCTACCAATGCGGACTCTAATTATGTTAGACTTTTATTTTCCCAGTGGGTGTTCTGTATGTTCTCCAGCCCTTTCTTGGGGTGGAGCTTTGTGCTCTTGAGAGTATTCACATAACAGAGCAGTAATTTGCAGTTTTTGTTCTTTGTAAGATATTAAGTGACCACTTCGAGTATCATCTGGTCTCTGTTTTAAAGAAGAGAGGAGACTCCCAGTACAAAAGACCACAGATACAGAGCATAAAAAGAATATATATACAACTTTAACAGATAACTGTTAAATTATCTGTAATTAACAGATAACTGTTAATACCTGTTATCTCTGTAGGCTTTGCCCGTGGTTTTCACTGTCTACCTTGTGTCGTCCTTTAATATTTGAATTTTGCATAGTGAGCAATGTCACCATTTCTTAAAAACTAGAAGTTTAACTCTCCGTGATGGAAGTAGATGCAGAAGTAAATAGAAAGACTTTCATTATTCTGACCCCCAGCCCAGCCTCCCCGCTTCCCCTCAAAGTATATAGAAGCTCGCTAAAGGCTATGCTTATGTGAATAACAGCACAACCAGTGTTTTTGGTAATTTCAGTGGTCCCAATGATTATGTGAACCAAATCTCCTAAGGGTGATATTGCCCCCGTTGACAACCACTGCCCTATGTGGAGGATAGTGAAAGTCTACATTTGGTGTCTGAAGGATAGAGAGTTTGAGAAAATAGAATTTTCTGAATTTTCTGAAATTGTGAACTAATTATATATGGAAGAGCTAACAAGTGGAAAGGGTTTGGTATGATGACCAGGGTTTGTGATTGGATGAACAATGGAAGCATTCACTGTGAAGGGGATCTTTAAAAAAGAAGCAGGACTTAAGGATGAGGTTTGAGTTGCCTGGAGGACATTTATAGAGAGCAGTAGTTGGAAATGTAGGCCACTCGGTTGAGGCAGGAGGTGGATTCCAAGTTATTGAAACCATGGGTAGATGAGATCAATCAGAGAATATAGAGTAAGAACACAGCCAAGGGTGGAGCCCAGAAGGACATCAACGTTGGAGTAAAGATGAGTCATTAAATTAAATGCAGAAAGAAAGGGCTTTTGGAAGAAAGGGAAAGCAGTGCACAGGAGCTAAGGGTGTGCAGGACTCAGTGTTCACACAGATGCCTTCCATGCATCTTTAGCTTGCAATTCTATAAATGTTGATTTTAATATGAAACTAGTGTGTTTAATTATTTCCTATCCCCACCTTCCCCCTCAGTCCCTCAGACTTTCAAGTTAAATTTCCCATCCAAGGCTTATCTTTGGGATTCAAGCATATACCATGGTTTACCATCAGGAACATGCTTACCTCCAGTTTGAGAATTGTAGGGCTGTTTCAGCAGCCCTCTTTAGAATCCTAACAGTGGGTAGTTTTCTCCCAATTGCATTAATAATTTTGATACAGCCCGAGGAATCCTGCTAAGATATATTATGAACCAAAAAAAAGCAAAACCTTTTTTTGAAGGGATAGAGGAAATTGGTTGTATTTGAAAGCTAACTAGATTTTTCTATTATATATATTTTTGTCCATTTTCTTCATGAACTCCAGTTACATCCAAAACATAGTTTAGGCAGTTTTAAAACAGTATTAAGAAAGAGGGGTTTTTTGTTTGTTTGTTTGTTTTTTAAAGATTTTATTTATTCATTCCTGAGAGACAGAGAGAGAGAGAGAGAGAGAGGCAGAGACACAGGCAGAGGGAGAAGCAGGCTCCATGCAGGGAGCCCGACATGGGACTCGATCCCGGGTCTCCAGGATCATGCCCTGGACTGAAGGTGGTGCTAATCCACTGAGCCACCCAGGCTGCCCAAGAAAGAGTTTGAATACAGAAAAGTTGAGTAACCATGAAAGCCCAAAAACCCACCATCTAAATTTAAAAATTAAGGTTTTTACCCTATTTGCAAACATGGTACTCTGGCTTAGAAGTAGTTGGCCTATTATGGGAACAGAAAGGACGTCAGTGTGGCTGGACCTCTGTGATAAAGGCCAGTGCACTGGGCCATGACTTGGAAGTGGGTAAAGCCTAGGAGGCCATGGTAGGAATTTAGATTTTATAATAAGGGCAGTTCAGAATTATTTTTTTATAGAGATTTTTATTTATTCGTTCATGAGAGACACACACATAGGCAGAGGGATGCGGGACTTGATCCCAGGACCCCAGGATCACAACCTGAGCCAAAGGCAGATGCTCAGCCACTGAGCCGGTGTCCCAGCAGTTCAGAATTATTGAAGAGCCTTCTTCAGTGGGCTCTTGTTACTGATCCCTAAAACTCCCTCAAATACTTGTAATGAAATACTGCTGATGGTAAAAAAGAAGGGGGAGACTGGGAAAGGCAAACAGGTTGTTATGGTAAAAGGAGTCTTTTCACCATCTTAATCCTTGTTTACCATTGCTACTTCCAGCTCGGGTATCTCCATACTCTTGGGATTGCCAGTTCCAAAACTCAGACATGTGCCTGTGTGTTTCACATCCTTAAAGGATCATGCTCAGGAATGTCCTCTTCTTGTTTTGAGTACTTGTGACTAACTGTATTTCCTCAGTCTTACTAGTTATATGTTCTGCAAAATCTTGGCTGCATAGTATATTAATTAAAAGGAATGATTGTGTCATGCTTCCTCTTTCCCTCACAGAAGCACTTTGTATGGGTTCTCTTCGGCAGCTGTACTCCTGCTATGACGAGTATTTGGTTTATGGTAGAACCTTTTAGAACCCCCTTTGCCCTGGAAAGTCATTTCTTCCACCATTGAGCTAGAGCTGAAAATATCTCTGTTGCATAGCACCATGGCACTTCCTGCAAAATACCATTAAACATTGCCACCCTCCACCCAGCATTGGCTTGTAGCATCGTTCCTATTATTTGCAGAATACAAATAGGAAAGATTGTATTTTTCAAAGGATTTATTGTGATTGTGAATCCACTATGTTTATGGAAAAGCAACCTGTATTACCCTCTACTCCCTCCAAAAAAAAAAAAAAGGTCAAAAAGAAAAAAAGTAGTAAGAAAGAATAATCCAGGATTTGTGTACCATCTAGCCAGGTAATCAGATAATGTAAGAGCCACTTAGGATAACTCACTTATAATTGACAAATTTATGCATCTTTGGATTTTGAGAACCTGTGTTTGAGGACAATTCTCTTTGGTCCTGTGATCAAGCAGATTTACAAGCTGATAGAAAGAAGATGAGCTATATGGGTGATATTTGGGTGTAAAGATTGGTCCAAATAGATCATATCAAAACATGTCGGAAATAACACCTGTTGATGATTTAATTGTAGGCTTAATGATAGTGCTAATTTGCATGCTCTTTCCTCGAGTGTGTTTGTAAACAGGTATGCAGGTCACTGTACCTCAAACTTTAGAGAAAAAACATTCAAATACTTTATTCAAGTGAAGTTTTAGGCAAAGTCCAAAAGAAGTGTTAATGATGCTGTGCAGTGGAGATACTTTATGTTGACATAGGGGAAAAAAACTTCAGTGGAGATGGGCAGTGCCGGGCACTCCCCACTCCCCACAGTGGGGGTAGTTAAATACAGGAGTTTAGAATTCAGTTTGAAAACCACTGACCTAAGTGATCTGTAAGGTTCTTCTAAAAATGTTCTCTTTTGGTATCTTTTTATGAGGCTAGTATCTGTGATTGTAACTTCTTTCAGTTTATTTAGTAAAACTAATTATAAGTTCTGACACATTCCCAAGTTACTTCCATTGTTTGTCTTAACTTTGTTTTTCGTGGTGACTTCTTGAAATAGTTGATGTGCTCCCTTTATATGATGTAATATTGTGGTTTATGTGGTTGAAGTACTGTTTTCTGCTACCCACAAAAAAATTAAGAACTTCCAGAAGTTCATTATCCCCAGGGTTACCAATGAGTTTCTTCATAGGAGATGGTCTTATCCAGGCAGAAAGAGTACACGTTGAAACTGTCACTTCAGGGACTTGAGGATCTGCTGGGAGATTTGCCCAAGGCTCCTCCAAGATTTTCTCCAACTCTGAGACCCTGACTGAGTGAGGAGAAGGAGGTGTGTGCCCACTGGGTGCTTAGGAGGAAACTGTAAACACTGGCCAAGGCGCAACTAGAGAGACAGAGAGTGAGCCTGTTGCTAGTACTGGTTGGCTGAGCTCCTTACCTAGCTTTTTGCCTCAGTTTCCTCAATGTAGAATAGAGATGTCTATTAATTAGAGGTATAGTGCAGTGATTATAAGGACCCTTTGGATCAAGACAGACCTGAGCTGGTTTTACTGCTTAGTACCTTGAATCAGTTTCTTGACCCCATTTAAGTTTACTTGTAAATGGGACTAATAATGTCCCTCAGGGAATTGTTTTAAAAGATCCTATAAGATGATGAATTAAAGTGCTTAGTGTGGGGCCTGGCAGTACTAGTTGCCCTGCTCATCAGCACCAGCATGTTCCTCTTCAAATGGGTGGTTAGGAGAGCAGGTGATAAAAAAGGTATTTTAAAAAGTCCAAAGTGTTCTATAATTCTAAGATATCTCTGCTTTATCATTTCCCTGGTATTTTCCCTTTTATATTTGTGGGTTTCCCAGTTCCTGCTCATTTTGAAAGTCTTGTCATAAAAAGACTTTCTCAAACACTGATTTTCTTCCCAAGTTAGAATTCAGAAAGTATGTCTTCTACAGATCTCACTTCTTCTCACCTGTGCCTTGTGCTGTGTCCACAGGTAAAGCAGGCAGAGCGCAGCGAGGCGTCTGTCGCTGCCGCCATGCCGTTCCCATTTGGGAAGTCTCACAAATCTCCAGCAGACATTGTGAAGAACCTGAAGGAGAGCATGGCCGTTCTGGAAAAGCAAGACATTTCTGACAAAAAAGCAGAAAAGGTATGTATTTGGCTTTATTTTATATTTTCAATCTTTTGATTAAAGGAAATGTAAGATTGTGAGGTGATTTTAAAAGATCCATAAATCCCAATTTGGATTTATTTGGTGCTTTTAAAATAGACTCCTAAAGTGGCATTTACTGCTGCTTAAACACCACATGTTTTCTTTTGTACTGCCATCTAACAGATTGATTTCTAACTTTTTTCTCAGTTTTTCATTTCAGGTCTTCAAGTTTGTTTAAATTTGGGGACTTTTTTTTTTCATTGTTGAAGTGGTTTATCTGATTCCTGAAATCATTGTTTCCACTGGTAGTCTTGGAGAGGCATGTCTCCTGTGTTCTCTGTAGCCATGACCAGTGTCTCCCTCTACCCTGTCACCATAGTCCAAAACCTGGCTTTCATCCCAGTTGTCTCCTTCTTTAAAATGTGATCTTTCATGAAATAGTATGAACGCGCCTATTTCCTAAGGGTTTTATGAACTGATCCTGACTTCCATTTCCACTTGATGAAGACTCTCATGACCTTTCTTAAGGACCTTAGCAGTAGCCTCCTTAATGCTCTTTCTAAAATACTTCCCCTGCTTTAAACCTTCAGTGCAGACTTTTCCCGTAGCACACAAGACCTTTCATGACCTGGTCTCTGCCTCTAGGTGATTTTCAACCCTCCTCCCCCTTATCCGGTGTGCTCTAGCAATCTCAGCTTGCCTCTTCGTTAGAGCAGATAATCAGCTATTCTGTTTTTATTGTCCACCCCTTCCATTTCCACCTCAGCCCCCATTCATCTTTCAGTACCACCCTATACCTTTCTTTTTCCTAGGTGGCTTCCCAGAATACTCCTTTTCCTACCTCATCCTTGCCCCCTAAAACAAATCTCTACCTTTTGGGTACTTCCTTTGGAAACTCCAACACTGCTGTCATCTTGAATATGATTTTATTTGTGTCAGGTTTTTGGCTCCCTTATTAGAACATGAGCTCTCTGACCTATGTGTTATTTCTGGTCCACGTGTGCCCTCCACAGTACCTGACTCCCATGGGTTGGACATCTACTATTTTTTGAATGAATGTTTCAAACATTCATTGGAATGGCATTTTCCACCCTGTGTTTATTTTAGAAGGTTGTTTCATGTCTCCTTGGGTTGTTGAATATTAGACTACTTAGCTACTACCATCTTTTTAGGTGGAAGGCTGTGCTTTACCTGTGTTCCTATGAAAAGTTCACATTTATGGAATTAAGATTTGTTACAGGCTATTCAGTTAGTATATCTTTCTGTCACTGGAAGCAATCTAAAATTAGTAAAATTTTTTATAATTCAACTTTAGATCTTCCATGGACATTCTAGATAGAGTCTCACATTCCTATAGTAAGATATAGATAAATATTAATGACATGATTAAACTTTTTTTTAAAAAAGTCTGATGTAACAGATGATAGCTCAATTCTCATATTTGTGTTTGCATTCAGTCTGCTGTTATATGTTTTGGTTGAAGTATATAAAGAAAATCTAGCCTTATACAGATGTATAGGTGAAAAAGGGAGGTGTATTTGAAGAGAAGCCTTTCAGATAATTCTGAACATTTTTTTATACCAAACCAAAATTCAACAACTGATTGTTCCCTTGGTTGTAATAGAACCTGGAAGCATATGAATAAACTTCATACTCTGCATTTTGAAAACATTTTTTATCTACGCATGATATTGTAATATTTATTGGTCATTTAGAAAGTATTGGATCACTGACATATACACATCTTTCAAATGCTGACACAGTATATCAGAAATTGACATTTTTAAGTATTACCACTAATCCCATCAGAAAAGTCGAAGTATTGGGAAGTGGTCAGACTTATTACACGTGTTATATTCAAAATTCAAATTTGGTAACAAATACCATTGGATGTTTTTCCTAAAGTGACAGGTTTACTTCATTCATTTTCAAGAAAACGCCTGCCTAATATCCAAGGCTGAATGATTTGTCAGTTTTCCTTTCACGTAGAAATGATTTTCCACTTACAAAGTGGCTTGTTCAGCTCATAGCTCAATCATACAAGTATTTTCCTCAAGACAGCCAGTTATACTTCAGTAAGGGGCAGAAAGTGTCTTATGCATACTCTGCATTTATCACATTTATCACACCAAATGTTAAAAAAGATATGTGTGTACTCAAAGATCAAAATTTAACAAAATGAATATTTTTTTCCTGCTTCCTCATGACATTCTTAAGTGAAACTAACTTTTTTTTTCTTTTTTCTTTTTTTTAATTTTAACTGAGTGCTTGGTGATGAAAACTACAATGATGGCTAGTACAGTTTGTTGTTCCTGCCTTGACTCAGGCTAGGAGGTCAGTGCCATCAGTTCAAATGGCAATATAGTAAAAAAGGGCAAATAATGGTAGTATTGATTGAAAATAGTTTTGACCTCATGGTCCCCTTAAAAGGGTCTCAAGGATCCCCAAAAACCCATGCTTTGAAATCTGTGGTAGTTAATGGAAGATGTATATGTATATATGTGGGTGGCATCAGGTAGGGGGAGTGTCCTAATTTAAATGGTTATATGATGAACCCTTATTAAGGAGGTGGCATTGGAGATGAATTCTGTAATTATAGAAAGCAAGTTTATGGGTTTCTGGGTGGCTCAGAAGGTTAAATGTCTGACTCAGTTTCAGCTCAGGTCATGATCTCAGGGTTGTGGGATCAAGCCCTGCTCTCTCGTGCACACTCTTGCTCAAATAAATAAATAAATAAATAAATAAATAAATAAATCTTTAGAAGCTGAGTTTAGTTTCTAATGGAATCCATATCATCTACTTTACTGAATCAGTGGTTTTCAACTAGGGGCAATTTTCCCCTCTAAGGAATGTTTGACAATGTCTAGAGACATTGTTGCTTTTAACGCTGGAAAGAGGGCTGCAACTGGCATCTACTTAGTAAAGGCCAGAGATGCTACTAAACATGGGACAGCTCCCCACAGCAAGGAATTATCTGGGCCAAAAGGTAACACTGAGGTTAAGAACTCCTGCTTTAAACTTTCACAGGCATAGACCTCCTGCTATTAGGATAAACAAAGCAAAGAAAAATAGTTGAATTTATGAAAAATAAATTTTACTTCAAAGGAAAGGGACAACTCTGAGAAGCAATCCATAAAAATTACTTATTCTGAAATAGATTTTAAGAAGAGGGAGGACCCTGAATTTTCTGATGTACCTTGTTAGCAAGATTCAAAAGCAAGTAGCAACTGATGCAGATGGTGAAGGAGGGAACTGAGACCCGAAAACAAAGGAAAGATGAAAATTGGATCACTCGATTAAAAACCATGAAAAACAACTGACCTTATATTTAAGACTGAAAACTTGGAGATAGTCCCATTGAAACCAGAGTGCTTACTGTGATTTATTTAGCAGTGTTCTGGAAATCTAGCCAGTGCATAAAGAAATGGTTTAGAGGTGAAAAAATACAGCGACTGTAAATAAACAGGAAAAATTACATTGTTGAGATACTTGTATGTCTGTATAAAACACAAATGAACCAGTGTGAAAATGTGAATTCACAGGGCAGCTATATCAGTAGCTATATTAATATCCCTAAATACCAGTCAGAACTATCTAGAAATTTTCTTTTAAGAAAATATTTCATTTACATTAGCAACAAAACTACAGCAATTTAATTTAAATTACCGTAGGATCTTTTTGTAACTTGACAAAAAAATTATTCTGAAGTTCTAGAAGAATAAATAAAATAACAAAGTTGTGGCAGGATTGAAGGAATATAAATTCTACTTTGTTTTGAAACAAAACACACACTTCACACATCCACTCACAGTCTTTCCAACCGTAATTAATGAAACTCTGTCCTTGTTTTTTTAGGCCAAAAGTCTTGCGTCATCCATGACTCCTTTCACATTTCCCAAATCCAGTTCATAAGCAAATCAATTCCCTTTATCTGGGGGGAAAAATTAAAAGCCAGAATCTAACCATGTCTCCCATTTTGCTAGTTCCAACTCTCATCTGAGCTACTGTTATCTTTGCTCTGGATTACTACAGTATCCTTTTAACTGGTCTCTCTTGCCTCCCTACAAGCATAGTGGTTCTTTCAAAACATGAGTCAAACAATATTACCTTAGAATAAAAGAGTTCTTACAGAGATCTGAACTAAGTTCTACAGGCCAAATCCTTGCCTAGGCCTGTTTTTGTAAGGCTCGTGAGCTAAGAATGGTTTTTTATGTTTTGAAAGGATTGATTTAAAAAGCCAAGAAGAATATGCAACAGACCTTATATGGCATGCGAGGCTTAAAATATTTACCGTCTGCCCCTTTAGCATAAAAATACACGATGACCCTTGCCCTGGACAGTCAGGCCTGTGGCTTCAATGATCCTTTCTCCAAGTGCTCCCCCCGCTTTGACTTCCTTTCTTCATATGCTCCAGTCATGCTTTTGCCTTTAAGCCTTCACATTTGGCTGTTTCTTTTGCCTGGAATGTTCTTCTCCCCAGCTTTCTGCTTGGCTTACTCCCTTATCACCTTCAAGTCTTTGCTCAAATGTCACTTTGCACCCAACCCCCTATTTAAAATGCAACTCTCCTCTCTGGCATTCCTGTTCCCCTTGATCTTACTCTATTTTCCTTTTTAGCACTGAATATATGCTAATATACTAATGATGTTTGTTTATTCTTTCTTCCCCATGTTAGACTATAAACCTTCCAAAGAGAGCTCAGTGACTATTTACATTTCTTAAAAGTGGAATACAAAGCACAGTTAACTTGAAATGCTGTCACCTTGTGACTCTTCTGAACTCTTAATTCCTACAGAATGGGATAAAACAGGTATTACTAAGAATATGTAAGTTTGTATTTTGAGTTTGTGACTAGTAAGAGGGTATAATAGGTATCTTCTAGATTGTATGATGTTGGCCAAATATCACATTCCCTTTTAGTGCTACCAAACACAGAAGTAGTGAGATAAATGACTTCTCAAGAGATCTACCCTGTTGGTCCTAGTATCTTCCATATAATTTTATATTCATTAATTATCTTTCTCTGTAGTTCAGGATGTTCAGAGGACATTTTTAATGATTGGATGAATAATTATACCCAGTGGACATGATTAGTGGATCACTCAAAGCTTCTAGGCAAGGTTCTAGTGATCTCTTATAAGATACTGTCCTCAGGGATGCCTTCGTGACTTAGTGGTTGCCTTCGGCTCAGGGTGTGATCCCAGAGTTCCAGGGTCGAGTCCCACATTGGGCCCCCTGCGGAGGAGCCTGTTTCTCCCTCTGCCTATGTCTCTGCCTTCTCTCTGTGTCTCTCATGAATAAATAAAATCTTTCAAAAAAAAAAAAAAAAAAGGATACGGTCCTAAACTCTAAGCTGTTGATTTGTTGTTATTGATTTATATGAAGAGAAAGGGATTGTTAGCAGAGTTTGTGAGTGACAAATATTGTAGAAGGATAATAGAGTCTATAAGTAACTGAATCAAATACCAGAGGAGCGTTAGTTAGCTAGAGGTGGTGCAGCAGGGGTTGAAGGAAAGGCATGGTCTTAACTGATAAAATGCAATACAGATAAAAGTATAGCTTCGTACTAAAATCTGAAAAAAGAAAAAAGAAAAAAAAAACTACCTGCCAAAGGAGAAAATAGGATCACTAAAAATGTTTGATTAAATGAAAGAAGACAGAAAAAGAGGAAAAGTGGGGATTAAAGAACAGATGTGACAAATGGAAAACAAACAGCAAGATTATAGACTCAAATATACCATGTCAATAACCACATTAAATATAAATGGTCCGAATACCTCATTTAAAAGGCAGAGATTATCAGATTGAATGAAAAAGTCCTAACTTTATGTGCCTATAAGACATGAACTTTAAAGATAATAACACAGGGAGCCTGGGTGGCTCAGTCAGATGAGGGTCAGACTCTTGATTTCAGCTCAGGTCGTGATCTCAGAGTCATGGGATTGAGCCCTGCATCAGGCTCTGTGCTCAGCATGGAGTCTACTTGGGATGCTCACTCCCTCTCCCCAACTTGAGCTCACTGGCTCACGCACTCATTTACTGAATAAATAAAGATAATGCCACAATTAGGTTACAAGGATGGAAAAAGATATACCATGTTAATATTTGTAAAAAAAAAAAAAAAAAAAGCGTGAGTGTCTCTATTATTATCAGCTAAAGGTAGATTTCAGAGCAAAGAGTAATACCAGGGGTAAAATCATTTCATGATAAAATAGAGGTCAGTTAATCCAAGGATCATAACAATCCTAAATATTTATGCACCTCGTGACAGAGCCTTAATATAAAGCAAGAACTGATAAAACTGCAAGGTGAATCAGTCAAATCCAGAATTATAATTGAAGATTTCAGTACCCCAATCTCAATACTTGGTAGAACAAGTAAGTAGAAAATCAGCAAGGATTTTCCAGTAGACCAGAAAGATATTATCAACCCACATGACCTGATTTGATATTTATAGAATGCTCCTTCCAACCACAGCAGAACACTCCTACATCCTTTTGACATGAGGCATATTTTTAGTAAATGTAGACCATACTTTGGGCCTTAAAAGAAGTTCCAAAACTTTTAAAAGGATAAATTTATATAACTTATGTTCAGTGACTACAGTAGAATTAAATTGGACATCAATAACAGCCTTTGAAAAATTCGACAATATTTGGAAACTAAACATACTTCTGAGTAACTCATGGATCAAAGAAATTAGAAAGCTATTTGAGTGGAATAAAAATAAAAACATAATACCAGGATTAGTGTGATATTGTTAAAGCATAATACCAGGATTAGTGTGATGTTGTTAAAGCATTGGTTGGGGAAATTTTACAGCACTAAATGCAAATATTAGAAGAAAGGACTTCGGGCTCCTTGCATGGAACCTGCTTCTCCTCCCTCTGCCTGTATCTCTGCCTCTCTTTCTGTGTCTCTCATGAATAAATAAATAAAATCTTCAAAAAAAGAAAAAAAGAAAAAGAAAGGAAAGAAAGGCCTTAGTCCCCACCTTAAGAAACCAAAAAAAAAAAAAAAAAACAAATTAAACAGAGTAAGAAGAAAGGAAATAAAGATCAAAACAGAAATCTAATAAGTAAAAATCAGAAAAAAAGTAAAACCAAAAACTTGTTATTTGAAAAGATGAATAAAATTGGTAAACTCTAGCTAGGACTAACAAGGAGAAAACACAAATCACCAGTATCTGGAATGAAAGAGTTGACATCACTACAGATTCTACAGATATTAAAAGGATAATAAGGGGATATTATTGGAACGACTTCATGCCAGTAAGTTTGACAACTTCGATGAAGTGGACATATTCTTTGAAAGACATAACTTGCCCAAGCTCACTCCAGAAAAAAATGGATAACTTAATAGCCCTATATCCATTAAAGTAATTCCAAATTTAGTTAGTAATTTTCTCCCAAAGAAAAATCTAGGCACAGATGGTTTCACTAAAGATTTCTACCAAACATTTGTGGAAGAAATAACACAATTTCTACATAAGTTTTCTAGAAAATTTAAGAAAAAATAGTTCTTAACTCATCCTTTGAGGCTAGGATTATCCTGATACCGAAACCAAAGACATTATAAGGAAACTAGACTAATATCCCTTATGAACATAGATGCACAAATTATAAACTTAATTTTAGCAAACTGAATCTAACAGTAGGACAGTACATCATGACCAAGTGATGTATTATTTCTAGAACCCATGGCTGGCTTAACATTCAAAAGTCAATCAATTCATTGTATTGACAAACTACATGTCAGTAGGTGAAAAGAAAGAAGGGGGAAAAAAACACAATCCTGATAAAAACCCTCAGCAAATTAGGAATAGAACTTCCACAACCTAACAAGGGTATCTACAAAAAACCCTACAGCTAGCACTATATACATAATGATAAAAGGTTGAATCATTTATCTCCAAGATCGAGAATAAGAAAGGAGAAAAAGGAAGTCTGTTCACCTTTACCACTTCTGTTCAACTTTGCTCTTGGAATTTCTAGCCTGTGCAGTCAGGCAAGAAAAAAAAAGGCATGGAAAGGAGGAAGTAAAACAGTCTTTGTGGATGATATGATCATCTACATAAAAAAGCTGAAGGACTTTACTAAAAAGCTAGTAGAAGTAATACATAGGTTCAGCAAGGTTACAGGTTGCTACATCAATATACAGAGAACAATTGTATTTCTGTATAGTAGCAATGAAAAACCCAAAATTGAAATAATAAAAATCATTTGGAGTAATATCAAAAAATATGAAACATTTCACAAATGAAAGACCTGTACGCTGAAAACTACAAAATCTTGCTAAGAGATGAAAGACTTAAATAAAATGAGAAATACCCCCGTTCAAGGATTGGAAGACTCAATATTGTTAAATGTCAATTCTCCCCCAAATTGATTTATATAGATTCATTGCAATCCTAGCAAGCTTTTTTATAGCAATTGATGAGCTTGCTCTAAAATTTGTGTGGACCTGTGCAAAGGACCTAGAATAATCAAAGCGAATTGGAATAAAAAACAAAGTTGGAGGGTTCATGCCATCTGATTTTAAGAACTATAAAGGTAACAGTAATCCAGTGTGGCATCAACATAAAGAAGACAGGCTAGTGGAAGAGAACAGAATTAGAAATAAACTATTCTACCTGTGTATGAAAAATTTTTGACAAAGAAGCAAATGCAATTCGATGGAGAAAGAGTAGTTGTTTAAACAATTGGTGCTAAAACAATTTGATAGCCACATATGCAAAAAAAAAAATTGGATCCATAACTCACGCCCTATACAAAAATTAACTCAAAATAGATCACAAAACTTAATGAAAACCTAAGATTATGGGCCGCCTGGGTGGCTCAGTGGTTGAGCGTCTGCTTTTGGCTCAGGGCATGATCTGGGTCCCAGGATTGAGTCCCATACCAGGCTCTCTGTGAGGATCCTGCTTCTCCCTTTGCCTGTGTCTCTGCCTTCCTCTGTCTCTCTCATGAATAAATAAATAAGATCTTAAAAAAAAAAAAAAAAAAAAAAACCTTCTAAAAGAAAACAGGAAATCTTTGTGACCTTGGGCTAGGCAAAGAATTCTTAGATAATGATAGTTGGGATTCATCAACACTAAAACTTTTTGCTCTTCAGAAGGTACTGTTAAAAGAATGAAAAGACAATCCACAAAATGAGAGAAAATCTTTGCAAAGTATGTATCTGATAAAAGATTGCATCCACAATATATAAAGAACTTTGAAAATGTAACAATATGAAAACAATCCAGTAAAAAATGGGCAAGAAATATGAATATATACTTCACCAAAGAAAATACACAGCTTTCAGGTAAGCACTTGAAAAGATGTTAATCATTAGGGAATTGCAAAGTAAAGGCACGAGGAGATACCACTACATACCTATTAGAATGGCAAAAATGGAAAACAGGCTATGCCAAATGTTGATGATTATGCAGAGCAGCGCTGGTGGCAGTGTAAGATGATAAACCACTACCAGAAACAGTTTATTGGTTTCTTAAAAAGCTAAGTTTACCTCTAGCCATCCCATTCCTAGGTACTTACCAAGAGAACAAGAAATATATGTCCACACAAAGACTTGTACATAACTGTTCATAACGATGTTATCTGTAATAGTGTAAAATAGGAAATAGTCCAGGTGTGTGAATAAACATCCATAGAATGGAATACTACTCAGCAATAAAAAAGAAGAAACTTTTGTGTACACAACAACATGAATGAATCTCAAAATAATTATGTTGACTAAAAGAAACTAGACTATAAAGAGTACATAATGTATGGTTCTATTTCTACAAAACTCTATGGACAGCCATAATGGCAGAAGCAGATGAGTGGTCGCTTTGGGATTGGCAGGGATGTGAATAGTCAGGGTAGGGTTGGCAAAGTAGGGGACTGCAGAGGACTGTTAGTGGCGATGGGTGTGTTTAATGTCTTGATGGTTTCATGGGTGTATACATAAGTCCATACTTATAAAATTGTACACTTTAAATCTTTGTGGTTTCTTGTATGTCGATTACAATTCATTAAAGAGAGTAAGAAAAGACTATCCATAAACCAACTGAGTTAGAAGTGGCTTACAAACCATATATATTTGCCCTGAGACTATATATCATGTAGTAAAGCACCCAGAAAGACCATTGAAAGCCTAGGTGGGAATAATAGAAATATTTCTATTTAAATCAAAGTAATCATCTTCTGTTCTGTATAGACTGTATAGACTTCTCTGTAGAGTCCATACTTGAGGATGTAGAGAAACTAGAATGTGTTGAGAGGAATGACCAGTTGGCACAGAAACTAAGAACTCTACCATGAGGAATAATTGAATGAACCAGAGATGTGAAGTAGAGAAAGAACAAAATGTGAGCCCTAGGTTCTTGGTAAAATGTTTTTAGAGGATCGTCTAACATGAGGAAGGAGAAGGTTCCAGATAGTGGTAGGAGATAGAATTAAGACCTGTAAGTGGAAGTAAAACAGGGAGTCCAATTTCATCTTGCTGCTTGGAAAAAATAATAGGTGGAAATTGGCTTCCCTGCAAGAGAGCAGATTTCTTTCTCTGAATATGTATTTGGCACAGGCTAAGAGCCCACTTAGGTCTTGTAGTTGGAATACAAGCTTTACATGGTTGACACATCCTGACATTTGAGACATTTTGCAAGGTGCCTTCATAGAGAATAGGCATCCATCTTATTTTAAGTTATAATAGTTTCCTGTCATTATTCTCATAATCCATATAAAGAAAGCTATTGTTTCTAGTATAACCCATTGTATTGGAGTCGGGTGAAATTCACTCCCAGCTCTGCCAAACCCAGGGTGAATTATGCCTATTAATGCCTTACTGATTATATCCATGAGCATTTTCTCATTCATTTCTTGTGATTTTGTAGATGAAATGATAAATACAATATTTGATGGCTTATTCCCTTATTTGTAATATATATTGGTATTTTTACTCATTTTATATGGTACACAGTTGCCATATTAAGAATTGTATAAAATACGAATAGATTAGTCCCTTAGGAACCATGCCACACCATTTTAAAAGTATTTGAGAACGACTTTCCATATACTTTTAGGGAAAAAATGGTTTATCTTACCACTCTTATTTTTAGGTGACTGGGGCATGGAGGTGGAGTGGGATGGGGTGAAATTTGTTCTTTCATTGCTAACAGCCACATAAATCTGTGTATGTAATAACTGTTTACACACTCTTTGCCCACTGCATGCTATATAAAGAAGGTAGGACTGCCTTGTTCAGCTTATACTTGGTTCTCTTCATCACTGTGAATGCATGTGTTCATAGTGTTGAATGGCTATATTCACTCATTTCATGAGAGGAATTAGTTTGCTCTATCTTGGCATATTTAAGAGGGGTGAAGGGAGTAGCCTTTACTAGCATAGCCATTTAACAGTGACTCATGGTTACTCAACTTGTTTAGAGTAATCTTTGACACCAGGAGGTTATTAATAGGTTATTCTTAGTCCATGATCTTTCAGCTTAGACTACTCAGACATTTTCTTTAGTAGAGAGGTGTGTGTGTGTGTGTGTGTGTGTGTGTGTGTGTGTGTGTGTAGGAGTTTTTTTTTTAATTAACACAAGGATTAATGTAAAAATAGAATTACTTTTGTCAAATGTTTGGTACCAACAATATTTCTCAGTTCACTTTTAGATTCCATCTCACATCCTTTATCTTAAGTTACTTTGATTTAAGAACTTCCTTATTTTCAATGAGGTCATTTACTAGGTCCCTTTTTGAGAATGAATTGATATTTAAGGCATTAAATATAGATTGGTTGGTACATATTTAGAGGACCCTTGTTTAAAATGATTCTTTTGCTAAAGAATGGGTGTAAAGAAATTCAAAAAAAGAAAAATATAACACAAGGGGCACCTGGGTGGCTCAGTCAGTTAAGTATCTGACTTGGTTTTGGCTCAGGTCATGATCTCAAGATCCTGAGATTGAGCCCCACATCGGGCTCCATGCTCAGTGGGGAGTCTGCTTCCCTTCCCCTTTGTCTCCCTCTACCCCTCCCCCTGCATGTGTTCTTGCTCTCTTGTTCTCTCTCTATAAAATAAATAAATCTTGGGGCACCTGGGTGGCTCAGTTGGTTAAGTGACTGCCTCCACTCATGTCATGACCTACGGTTCTGAGAATAGAGCCCTGCGTTGGGCTCCCTGCTCAGTGGGAAGCCTGCTTCTCCCTTTGCTCCTCCCCCACTGTTCATGCGTACTCTCTCTCTGTCTCTCAAATAAATAAAATCTTAAAAATAAAGTGAAATAATTCTTTAAAACATAAGACAAAATAATAAATGATTTAAGCCTCCTTCTCCCCCACCAAAAAATCCAAGCTCTTTGAGGCACTTCTCAATAATAATAACTAGTCACATGTAAATTATAATAAATTCAATTATATAAACTAGTGGTGGTGAACAGAAGCATGGAAAATTCTGCTTAATAGATCACTTCAAAATTGTTTCTAAAAAAGATGGCCTTATAACAATGATTCCCATCTGAATTATGTTTCCTTATGCCAAGTTTCATGTACATGGTGGTTGAAAGGGCAGGCTCTTACAGTGGAATTGTTACTTCCATTGTCATCTTGGTAAAAAAAAAGATTCCCAACTGGAGTGAATCCACAGACATTTTAGTGCTCTCATTTCTGTGGGTAGATACATGGACACATATATCAAATTCTGTCCCTGTTTTTAAGGAGTTTATAATCTACTAGAGAATATAGGTATATAAATAATATAATGTAGAGAGACTTAGAGTTCATGAATGAAATTCTGTGGGAGCCAAGAGGATAAAACAGTACTACCTCTGTCAGAGATAGATACAAATACAAGTACAGAATTAAGTTTGAAGTGACATTTGAACTGGATTTTAAGGTGTTGCCAGGCAAAGAATGAGAGGGAATGGAATGTGGAACAGTTTATGGTATGTCTGTCCAGAACATGGTGATAAGTTCAGGGTGACGTTATTGGGGTGACTGACTAGAGGGAAGTGGTGGAAAGTGAGGCTACCGCTGTAGGCTGTGGTGGTTTGAAAAAGGCCTTATATACGACCTTATGATACACACTGAAGGAGCTGCAGAAATCTTTGTTGTTATTGTTTCGCTTTGTTTTGTTTTAAATCCATTTTTAAATAATTATAAATTCACAAGAAGTTGCAAAAAAAGTATACAGAGAGAGCCCATGGGCCTTTCCCCCAGTTTCCTCCAGTGGTAACATGGCACATAACTATATCCAGTTATCAAGACCAGGAAATTCATGTTGTTCACATTTCACCAGTATTACGTGTGTGCGTACTTATGTGTAGCTGTGTGGTTTCTTTCTAACCACCACCACAATCAAGACACAGAATCTATCACCCTTGCTGTTCCTTTATAACCACACCCGTCTCCTCTCCCCTTTTCCTAACCCTTGCTGGCAACCACAAATCTGTTCTCCAAGTCTATAATTTTGTTATTTCAAGAATATTTTATAAATAGAATCATACAATGTATAACCTTTTGAGACTGACTTATTTTCACTTAGCTTAATTCCCACGAGATCAATGCATGTAGTTTTCAGTGGTGATAATTCCTTTTGACTGTTGAGTTTTAGTAGTCCACTCTGTGGATGTACCCCACTGTTGTGTTTAATCAGTCACCTACTGAAGGATATCTAGACTGTTTACAGTTTTTGACTATTACAAAAGAAACTACTGTGAACATTCTTGCACAGGTTTCGTGTGAACGTAGGTTTTTCATTCCTTTGGGATAAATGCCCAAGAGTACAATCCTTAGGTCATAAGGTAACTGTGTGTTTAGTTTGCAAGAAACCACCAAACTCTTTTCCAGAGTTGCCGTTCCACTTTTCATTCCCACTAGCAATATTTCAAGTCCGCGATGGGGTGAGACTGGAAGTGTGTTGGAGATGGATGTAATGGCAGATGAACTTTGTGAGAGATCTCTGATGACAAGGAAAGCTAAAGGATAAGAAAGAGAAGCAAGATATGAGACTAGATTTCTGAGGGAGGATTAAAAGGATTTGATGGTTGTATACAGCTAACTCTAGGGTCACATACCCTTTGGCCTATTTTCTACTCACCAAATATTTTCCAGTGCATGAGTCAATAAACTGTGGCCCAGGTCAGCCCATTACCTGGTTTAGTAAATAAAGCTTTATTGGAACACAGCCATGCCCATTCATTGACATGTGGTCTGTAGCTGCTTTCCTGCTGCAGTGGCAGTTAAGTAGTTGTGACAGAGACAGTATGACCCATGTTTGCTGCCTACTTATCTAGAGGAACTTTGATATTTCCAATGAGGTAGATTAAAGCACGGATTCTTATTTTGGTTAGAAATGGAGGCCAAGGATAGTGTGTGTTTTGTATATGTGTTTGTTTGCTTTTAAACCTAATGTTCCAAAGGTGTGCTCTAGAGAAGCCGGCCATGGTTTCAGGTGCTCCTTCTTCCTTTGTCTATTTTTTTTTTTTAAGTTTTACTTTTATCCTCATTTGTATATTGAGATTCTACATAAGATTTTCATTTTGAAAAATGGTGATGGAGTCTGCTCAAAAGTCTGTCTCCCTTTCCCCTCAACCCAACTCCCACATGCTCCTTTTCTCTCTCTCTCTCTCAAACAAATCTTTTTTTAAAAACCCACTTACTTGGATGACCTCTGATGTTCCTTTCAATACTTAAGATGCTCTCATTCCATACTGCAACATTGCTTCAAACGTAGCATTTCAATTCCTATTCATTTTCTCTGAAGAGAATTGGTTGGTCTCTCTCCTCAGGACCAGTTTAAGAAATAATGTTGTCTTGGGGCTCCTGGCTGGCTCAGTCGGGAGAACATGCAGCTCTTGATCTCAGGGTTCTAAGTTTGAGCCCCATGTTGAGCATAGAGATTACTTTAAAATAAAATCTTTTAAAAGAAAGAAAGAAAGAAAAAAGTGTTGTCTTTATATTCCTGGCTCACAAGCTTAGTCGTCATATTCTTTCTCCTTACTTCAGCGCCTGTTTGCCAAAGCCGTGTTCATCTGAAGTCGTTTGGTGGGGGAAAAGGAGGCTGATACCTGTAACTTCTCTCTCTCTCTTTTCCTAAGCACTTTGTAGATCACACAGAAGTGCAAGGCATCTAGGGGAAGTGTGTGAGAACACTATGCTCCTTCCATTATGCCTAAAATTGTAATTGATTTCTCTATATGTATGATTATTGTTGATTTGGTAGGATATCCGTACAGATTCTCATTCATACTCCAGTGTTCTCCCTCACTCCGGGGCAAACAAGTAAATGAATGTGGGATCATACTATTCTGTAACCTTGTTTGTCTTGCAGTTTTAATGTTAACATCTTTGCATGTCAGTAGAGATCTACTTAATTATTTTTAAAGCTTGCCATGGTCTTCCATTTTATGGGCACATTGTAATTTAACCGGTTCAGTGGGATAACTTTTCATCTAATTCTTTGCTCTTACAAATCACACTGCTCATACTTATATCTTTGTATAGTTATCCATTTCCCTAAGATAAATTCCTAGAAGTATAATGTGTGATTTATAGAGATTGCACCTTTTAAAGATTTTTGATACATTTCACCAAATTGCCATCTAGTGTGTTGTACCAATTCACTTTTCACTCACCAGACTTCCTTTAGAAGTCTTTGCCTCTGGTGGGAGGGAAAAAATATTGTATCGTTTTTAACTTTATTGTTATTATGAAATAGAATATATTTTTTAAAGGGTTTTTTGCCTTTTCATTTCTAAATCAGGCACATCTGTACTTTAAACATACTAGTTTTGCTGTGTTTATCCTTAAGTGTGCTTTATATTTAAAGCTAGGCTTACCTAGTAACCTTATTAAAACTTGAGGGTAAGGGACGCCTGGGTGGCTTAGCCGTTAAGTGTCTGCCTTCGGCTCAGGGTGTGATCCTGGAGTCCTGGGATGGAGCCTGCTTCTCCCTCTGCCTGTCTCTGCCCACCCCCCTCTCATGAATAAATAAATAAAATATTTTAAAAATACATATCTCTTAAAGATATTAATTGAAAATAAGGTTTGTTACCAGTCAGTTGTATGTGGAAGTCAGTGAGGCTTCCGACATAGGATCAACATGCCTGGTCCTCAGCAGTTAGCGACAGAGCTTCTCACCTTGAAGCCTTGACCCTGAGAAGCTCTGCCAAGCCCCACATTCTTTTCTTTGTGACTTTGCTCTGTTGGGTATCCCCAAATTCCCACTGTGTGGGAATGCCTCAAGAAAACAACTAAGAACTTAGAGTTCTGTGCTTCTTACCTAGACAGGGCAACAGCAGGATTTGCAGCAATGTGATGAGTGAGGCATGATCCACATCGCTTCCCAGGCACATGAGGGGGGCTAATTCTTTGATGTGCTTCTCTTCATGACCATGTATTTGTAAAACAATTGGCTGCTGTTAGTAATCTGTGTCCATGAAACTTAATACGACCAGCTCACTGGCCACCTAAGGGAAGCATCTGTGTCCCAGAACACCATGTTCAACTGATGAAATGTCTTGGACAGTTTAGTCCATTAACGAAATCATGAAGGTTGAACCACGTGTAAGTCACCATCTTAGTGGAGTGAGGAGGGAATAAAAGAGTATAAGCAAGCCTTTTCCAAAGCTCTGGAATAAGGCAGGGAAATGAGCGGTAAAAATGGGAAGATCTGACCCTACAAGGCCAGGGTAGAAGCTGCTGTGGCATCAGAAGAGGAGAGTGGGAAAGTGAGGGAAGGCTTTGTGGGTGCAGGGGCTCCCAGGTAGAGAGGAGTAGCATGAGCATTCAGGGTCGCTTGAGGAGAGCCAGCGAGAGAGTGAGGAGAGAGGATGGTCCAGTAGAGAATTAGGAGAGCCTTTATTTGGAATTTGAGATCTCAAGGTATGGAATCTGTACCTTCACAAGGCCACACAACTAGCAGAATTGCATGTGGGAGACCTGGAAGCAAGGGGCCCTTTCCTCCAGCACACATGTATAGAGCCATGAGCCTTGGAACCAGGAAGGGTTGCCTCTTACCTGTGAAGAAAAAGCTAAATGAGAGAGTAGGTGAACTTTTTAGACTTATAAAATGATTGCAAAAAGAATACCTTTCACCCAGTTTCCCCAGATGTTAACATTTTTCATAACCAGTCTAATGATCAGAATCAGGAAACTGACATGTTTATGATAATATTAACTAATCCATGGGTCTTTTTCAAATTTCATCAGTTGTCCTACTCATGTCCTTTTTCTGGCCCAGGATCCAGGTCAGGATGACACACTGTGTTTAGCTGTCACATCTCCTTACTCTCCTTTAATCTGAAACAGTGTCCCAGTCTTCCATTGGCACTATGACCTTGACGGTTTTGGAAAGTACTGTCCAGTTAATTCTGTAGACTGTTCCTTAGTTTGGGTTTGGCTGATGTTTTCTCATGATTCAATGCAGGTAATGCCTTTTCGGTGAGAAAATCACAGAAGTAATGCTATACCCTTTGCTGTGCCAGGAGGCTTGTGAGGTCAATGGTCCCATTACCATTTACTCTGATCCCATGGTTACAGTGGTATCTGCATGTGAAAGTATTATTTTTACTTTTGTCATTAATGAGTCTCTTGAGGGAGTTCGGCATCTCTTTAAAAAGTACCCCCAAGTGATTCTGGTCTGTGTCCAGGGTTGAGATGGAGGAAGCTGAGGATGATTTCATTATGAAATCTTGTCACAACATGGAAGGAGTGAAGCTAGATGTTCAGTTAGGGAGCAGAGATAGAGACTGAAGTCTCTTGAGGAAAATAAGAGTAATTTTGAAAGCTCTGCTGCTAGGAGTTACTGGCTGGATATAATCCAATTTGAAGAAATGTTTCTGACTGGATTGAAGGCTGTCGAACAGCATGGATTTTAGCAAACTAAGTGTGCACAAGTTTCCAGCAGTTTCTCTGCAGTGCTCAGAACCCTGGGAGCTGAAGTAAAGAACGTTTCAATGAAGGACATCCAACATATAGGGGAACAAGAGACTGTTGCTGTGGGCATGGGTAGCACTGAAACCTGGTGTCTTAGCAGGACAGGTGATGTGCTCGTTAAGGAGCCCAGTGGACTAGGTGACATGATGGGCTCAGCATCTTGAGAAGGCATAGTGCTTAGAGAAGCGGTAAGTGTGACTCGCTTATTCATTAGGTGTGAGGGGACAGACAGGGAGGTGCAATCAGGGGATGTGGTCAGAAAGGCAGAGAACGTGTTGACTTAATGCCAGCAGGCCAGAGACCAGGGACGAGGCAGCCTCCCTGCTGTGAATGCCGAAGAAGGATGCCAACCCAGACCTACACAAGAACAGACAAGTTTATTTGTTTTCTCGGCTATCTTCATTCAGTAGACACTTGCCACATCACCTTTTCTGGTAAAATACTTCTTAAGGTTTTCTGATCATCTTTTAGTAAAATTTGGACATGTTTCTTTTTTATTTTTTATTTTTTGATGATTTTATTTAATCAGCTTATAATTATCCATGTAATGGGGAACAGAAAGCACAGAAGTAGTTGAAATATGCATAAAATTAAAAGTCATCATTTGAAATATGAGCTTAATCTCCTGTATATCAGGACTGCTAATAAGTAATAAGGTTGATGAGTTTTAGATTTTTATAAAATCTAAAAAAAATCTATAGATTTTTTGCTGCTGATTATCTTCTGTAGATGGCAACTAACCATGGATGTAAAAGTAAAATGTGAATTGTGAAACATAACATCTGAAGTAGAGCAAGTGAAAACAAAATATTCTTCTTACCTGTCTACAATAGGAAGACTATGCTCAGTTTGGGGTGTCTTCTTCCAGATTATTCTCTGTGAGAACACCAGGATTTATGTTCATTGCTTGCTGCTGTAGCTGTCACGTAAATTGCCTTGCTTGGATACACTGTGTATTTTAGGAATTCCTTGCCTTCATGGTGTGATAACATCACATTTCTCTACATCCAGTTTTCATCTGGATCTTTTTTTAATATCTCAGTGATTGAGTATGCGGATTTTCAACCATTTGTCAAGCATGTATGGCAACACTGCAAGCACTGGGCTCCTGATGGAGCAGGAGGAAATACATTAACCTAGAAATCACAAGGAAAAGCAGAACTACAACTGTGAGAAAAGAAGTATGTGGTAGTGTCGAATGTATTATAGAATTTAACAAGAAAGACTCCTCTGAGGAAGTGATCATTGACCTGAGCAATGAAGGAAGAATGTGAATGGCCAGGAGGTGGAGGCAGGGCATAGGCCTAGGAAACCACATGTGCAGGTATCCTGAAAGGATACCAGTGTGACCAGAGTAGTGGCTTAGAGATAGTGGGGGAGGAATTGTAGTGCAGACTAAGGTCAGACAAGGAGGGTCAGACATTGCAGGGTTTTACAGACTGTGTTAAGAAATTTTCTCTATCCCAAGAGCATAGGTAATTGGAGCATTTTTGAAGCAGAGGTAACAACAATCCTATTTGTGTTAAGAAAGGATCATTCTGTTCTTAATATGGAGAATGGCTTATAGGGAATCAAGGAAGTCAGTCAGTGGACTACTTATAGTAGTCCAGGCAAGAGTTGTGGGGACTCTGACGTGGGGGGTCATGGTATGCGGATAAATGGATGGATTTGGGAGACATGGTGATTAATTAGATATTGGGGTGGAGTGAGAAAGAGGGGGAAGGGTTGAGGATGGCTTCTGAGTTTCTGACATGCATAAGAGCATCAGTAGTGGTATCGTTCCCTGAAATAGAGACCAAGGGAAGAGTATTAGGCATTAGGGCAAAATCATGAGTTCTGTTTTTGATTGCGTTAGGTTTGAGGTACCTTGAGACATTCAAGTGGAGACATTTCAAGTAGGCTGCTGAATGTACTAGTAAGAAAACTGGATTAGAGATAGGAATCTGTGAGGCATCTGCATTGAGGTGTTAATTAAAGCTGTGGGTGTGGATGACATCACTTGGGAGAGATGATAGAATGAGAAGAATAGGCCTTGTACCCTGCCTTGAGGAATTCCCAATATTTAAATGGTCTCATCAAGAGGGATATGAGCCAAGAAGGAGGCAAAAGGAGCAACCAAGGAGACAGGCAGGAAAAATGAGGATGGTGGTGAGTCACAGAGGACGAGGGAGGAGCAGTTTTAAAAGAAGGGTGTAATCAGCACCTTCAGATGCTGCCAAGAGCTAACATGTACTAAAGACAGAGAATTGTATTTCCTGGCGGGCAAGTCATTAGTGACTTGCTAAGAACTGTAAAGTACTAGGTGGAGAAACCACGTGGGATTAGGCTGGGAGCGACTGGGAAGGAGATGTGGACTAGAGCACACACAGGTAGATGCTTTTTAACGGTTTAATGGGAGTCTTGACCATATTTAAAACTGATTGAAGGGGAAAAAATCAAGTGAGGGAGTTGGCTATATGAGAAGGAGGTGAGAAAGCAGGTCAGGTCCTAAGAAAGCCAGAAAGTGAACGGAATCCAGGAGGATCAACAAAAACAGACATAGTACAGTGGTTAGCAGATATGGGAATGCTATTGGTGTCCCAACCCCCCAGCCCATAATATAGGTGACAGTGTTGTCTTCTGAGAGGAAAGAAAAGGGCTTTACATGGGGGTCCAGGTGGCCATTCATCTGAGAAATGCCATAAGTTGCTTTCTGTTTCCTTGTTTCTCTCCTCCCTATTTTTTAATAGCTTTATTGAGATAACTCACACATATAATTCATCCATTTAAAGTGTACATTTCAGTGGTTTTTAGTTTATTCACAGATAATGTGCAACCATAACCACAGTCAATTTTAGAACATTTCATCACTTCAAAAAGAAACCTCAGGCCTTTTACCTATCACCTCCCTCCTTTCTTATTCATCTTGCTGTCAGAAGAGAGCACAGAGTATGGTCTGAATTCAGATCTAAAATCCTGTCATGATTTTGGGACACCTGGGTGGCTCAGTGGTTGAGCATCTGCCTTTGGCTCAGGTCATGATCCCGGGATCGAGTCTTGCATCAGGCTCCCTGCAGGGAATGCTTCTCACTCTGCCTGTGTCTCTGCCTCTCTCTATGTTTCTCATGAATAAATAAATAAAATCTTTAAAAATAATAATAATAAAATTGTATCATGATTTCAAAGAAGAGGCTATGTAAGCTGAGGCATATGAAAGGTTGCCAAGAGACTCAAAACTGTGATCTAGTCAGAGAAGCACTGGTATAAAATCAACAGATAATACACACAGGAAACACACTAAATGCCGGGCTCTTCCTTGTCAGAGAAAATCATCTTAAGAATAAAGTTGGTAAAATGAAATTACAGAAGTAACATATGTAATAGTTTATAAGAGAACATTTTCTGTTGATAAATGATTTTATCTACTGGCTCCCAAAAAGTACATTTTGGGGTACTTTAACTTGGTATAAGGGATGAACTGCTGTTAGAAATCTAAGGTGTTGGGCAGCCCCGGTGGCTCAGCGGTTTGGCGCCTCCTTCGGCCCAGGGTGTGATCCTGGAGACCTGGGATCGAGTCCCGCGTCAGGCTCCCTGCATGGAGCCTCCCTCTCCTTCTGTCTGTGTCTCTGCCTCTCTCTCTGTCTGTCATGAATAAATAAATAAAATCTAAGAAAGAAAGAAAGAAAAAAGAGAGAGAGAGAGAGAGAAAGAAAAGAAAGAAGGAAATCTAAGGTGTTGAAAGAATAGGGTGGTAACAGCTTGACGGGAGAAGGTAAAGATTCTGCTGAACACTGATAATGGAAGGTTTTCCATAGGGATTATTGGGATGATTTTAAACATTTAGAAAAGAAAGTCATAATCCTAAGCATATGCTTAGGAAAAAGGACTACCAAATTAACTTTATTTCATTGTCTTATATTCAGGAAATGTGGAAGAAATAGTATATAGCTGACCCTTGAACAACACAGGGGTAAGAGGCACCAAGCCCCCCACCAGGTCAGAATCCACATACAACTCTCGACTGCCTTAGAACTTAATACTAGTAGCCTACCTACTGCTGACCAAAAGCCTTGCTGATAACATAAACAGTTAACACATTTTGTACACTACATATACGGTATACTATGTTCTTACAATAAAGTCAGCTAGAGGAAAGAAAATGTTAAGTAAATCATGAGGAGAAAATATAGTATTGTCCTATGAAAAACACGTATGAGTGGGCTAGCACCTTGTTCAAGGGTCAAATGTTAAATTATCTTATATCCAAGTATTTAACAAAAAGCCTTTTGAATTTGATTTGGAAATAGGTTTATATATAAGTGGCTAAGGGACCGTGTGCAAAGATTATTAGTAGATCGTAATGAAAAGCATGATGATTCAAAGGCATAATGGTAGGTTCCATTTAGAGTTATTTCCTTTTCGATGTCTTGGTTAATGATTGAGGCCGTGGGAGGTATACTATCAGATTTGCAGAAAATGCAGATATGAGAATGATAGCTGGTATGTTGGATGTCCTTCAGAATCTAGAAATACCTCCACAGTGTTGAACAATGGGCTGTTAATGAGGTTAAATGAAATAGTGAAAAGAGTTAAAGCCTCCATTGCAGATCACTCAAAGACCTGGCTTCGAATGAATTCTATGAGTTAATTGCAGAAATTCTTGATGGTACCATCAGGCTACATTAACATTTGTGACATTTATAGGGAAATCGTGATCTAGTGTCTTGTGCATCATTCCATCCTAATGGGATTGGAACATTAGCCCTCCTTTTCTTAAAAGAATAAAGAAGCTGAGAGGAAGTTTTTCTGGAAAAGACAAGAGATGGGCAGGTCACCCTGAAAGAGCTCGGCTGCTCCCTGACTTGGGTGTGTTCCTCACACACACCGGCTTCTCAGTACCCTGCTGAAGAAGCAGTGTGTGTTTGCACACCTCTCTCCTCTCTGGTACTCTGCCCTGCCGAGTCCCAGTGCTGTCTCAACCCCTGGAGACCGCATGCCCTCCCTGTGCTGTGGCCTGGAAGCTCTCCAGGTGGTAAGCCAGGGCACTTGTGAATTAAATTCATTTGTTTCCCTTCTCTCAAGGCTCACCATCCTGTGCTGTCTGAAGTTCAGTGTTTAAGATGCATTGTTTCATGTCACTTCTCCTGTTTTTTTATCTTTTTCATGGAGGAGGGTAAATCTGGCTCTTGTTCCTCTCTCTTAGCCAGACGTGGAGACTCTTCAGTGTGTTTTGTTTTTTTTTTTAATTTATTGCTAATATCTCAACTCTGCATTCAGAGCCACCTTCTGTCATTCCCTTGTTCCCTCTGCACCTTTCCTCAGGCAGACTCTGTGCTTGTCCCCTCCCTCATCTCCAGCTCATGCCATTCCTGTCCGTCCATCTCCTCCTCCCTCGTTCTTGCTCATCAGTGTCTCTCCATTCTCAGGCTCCACTTTGGCCTCTTCTGTGACGTTGCTCTCCCATGGGAGGCAGAGTCGAACCTTCTCTCCCTGGTCAGTTTCTACCATAATAAACTGTTGGCAGCATTTAGGCATATATGTTGTGTATCTGCTGGCCTTCCCTCTTGAACACATATGTCAGTCTCCACATGTGTCATATGTGCACAGTGCTCAGCTCCCAAGGGCTGGGACGGGGCTTGCCCACCTTTGTGTCTTTTACATAGCTCTGTGGGTATATAATCTAGAGGGAAGGTATTTTACAAAGGTAGGTTTTTTACATATTTTTTTTTTAAATGAATGGTTTTTCTCCTCTCCCTCAAAATTAGGCCACAGAAGAAGTTTCCAAAAATCTGGTTGCCATGAAAGAAATCCTGTATGGCACGAATGAAAAAGAGCCGCAGACGGAAGCAGTGGCACAGCTCGCTCAGGAACTATATAACAGTGGGCTCCTGAGCACACTGGTAGCTGATTTACAGCTCATTGACTTTGAGGTAAGAAATCAAATTTTTTTTTTTTTTTTTCCAAAAATGGTGCCTTCTTCATGGTCCTTTTCCTGGTGTTCTCGCCTCTGAAAGATCCTAAGATTCCTGCCAGGCTCTTGGCTCCAGGGTTATTGACCTGTAAGCATGCCCAGGCTGCCTGCCTAATTAGCAGAGCCGGGCAGGAGCTCAGGGCTGCCTCAGGCTTAGGCCAGGTCGCCTCCTGTTTCACCACACTGTATATGAAGTTTCTTAGGTATTCGTTGTGCCCTTTTGTTTACATTATATTTAATAAATAGCTGCTGTTTTACGTAATTCACTGGCCTTGGGTTCTCAGGGAGTCAGCAACCTAAAGAAGACCATAGAATGTTAGAGGTAGAGAGATCTTAGGAGATACCCAGTTGTGTTTTAGGGTTTTTTGTTTTGTTTTTTTAACCTGCTGAGAACTCATTACAGCAGAGATGATATGTTCTGTTTGCTTGTGCTTAGCTCTGCTTTTAAATGTTTAAATTAGCATAACGGTTAAATAGCAGGAGATTTTTTATGCAGTTTTGAATTTCTCTGGCTTCCCTTGAAAATTTTGACTCTGGCAGCATTGAGTCAGTGTGCCTATATGGCCCCTCAGCTGGAACAGAGCAGCTACCACCCCATGGGCACACTTGGGTGTGCTGCAGAGAGCAGCTTGCTTTTCTGTCTCAGGGCCTGCTTTACCCAACATACTGTCTCTTGCCTGGCCCTGGTGGGCATTTGATATTATTACCCAAGTTTATATAGCTGAATCATGTCATATTAGATATTTAGTGAATTTAGCAGTGAGAATAATGGTCTTTGATACCAGTCTGAAAGGTAGACTGAGAAGTATATATGGTAATGAGGTATATATGGTAATGAAGGGCTCTTAGCATGGTTATGAATGAGCAGGTTCCTCTGAGTCTTTGTCATGGCTTTGTTTTTAAAGCCCCAGTGTTTTTCATCCTGAGTGACCAATTAGATGTCTGTGCAGGTGCTTGAAAAACCAGGGGAGAGAATGGCAGACGTATAGTCAGATTCAGTTTTGGAGAGTGATGGGAGGGTGTGGTTCCTAGGTTACTTGAGAATAATATTGATAATAAAGGACAGTAAAAATTGACTTCTATAGAACAGATAAAAATATTTCCCTTTATATGGATGATTATGTATTTCTAATAGTGTATCAGATTCCACCAACAACAATCTTTATTTCCTCTGCAAAGTTGCCAGTGCACTAGAACCTCCACTTCCTTCAGCTTTGTCCACCCTTCTCATTCCCCGACCTGAACGCTGAATTTAATATTCAGGACTTTAGAGGCTTAAATTTAAAAGAAGTGTGTGTCCTTGAGATGTGTTCTTAGAGATTGCTATTGCTTCTCCTCACCTAGCACAGGCCCCAGGATGATCTCTAGCCCTGGAAAGCTAGCATTTCACTCACTTTCCTACAGGCTTGTCAGCCTCTTAACAGGTAGCCACTCTGAAAAATCTCATGGGGTTCTGTTTTCCATTTGGTAATCTCTTGTGCAGTTTTCTGATTATAAGATTCACTGTATAGCAGTAATGTCCTATTTTGTTTAGTAAAGTACAGTTGTATAATTCTGATGTCTGAACTGCTTCATCATGTGGTACTTGGAGCCTTCATTACTAATCTATATAAAATCTCTCCTAAGTAGACCTAGCTTAATGAGATATGTCTACTTGCCATGAAAGCTCAGCTTCTTAGAGAATCTTTCGTTTTTTTAATACTAGTAGAATGCAGCTTCTCTTCCTTTCATCACTATAAAAGGAAATTATATGTATTGTTTACAATGTGAGCATTTTATTTGAAACTGCTTATTCCATATGGGTGGGAATTGGATCCCTGAACATTGTAAGCATATAGCAAAGTTTAATTTTTCCTGAATCCACATGATTCTAAGGGTTAGAAATGGCTGAAATTTATATGTAGTAAGATTTCATTTTGTGAACATTCTGCTCATGTTAAAAATAGTGTACTATTAAAACTTCGAATTTGGATTTGTAAATAAAGAAAATTTAATATCTGAACATTTTAAAGTCAAATATTGAGTCATAATTAAAAATATGCAGTGCCTTAATTTGAGTTTATTTGGGAGGGTGGATGGGCTTTTTGGTGGTTAGTCGGGTAAACATTTTAATGATTGTATTCCTAATAGGGCAAAAAAGACGTGGCTCAAATTTTCAACAATATTCTCAGAAGACAAATTGGTACAAGAACTCCTACTGTCGAATATATCTGCACTCAACAGAATATTTTGTTCATGTTATTGAAAGGGTATGTACAATGTAACAAATGTATATTCTCAGTTGAAAAATAAAAAGGAAAGAAGTCTTGGGCAAAAACAGGATGGTAAATGTGGGAACGTGTTTTCTCTATGGTTCAGTCAGTCCATTTTTCCATACATCTTAAACACATTTCCCTCCTTAAAATTCAGCCAGTGAGCTAAATTGAATTCGAAAATGCCCATGGGAATTTCAAGGTTGGTGAATTGTGAGCCTTTAATTAAATTCTCAGATCCTATATAACAGAAGGAAAAAAGTCTTCTGTGGTTTTATTCCTATTCTCTGGATTTTAAAAGTTTATTTATATGAACTATCAGTTAAATGATGTGTTTAAAGACCTCTTGTTCAGGGAGACATGCACACTGTGAGGCAGTAGGAGCTGCCTAGGAAGTGGATCTTGAGTACTATGTAGCGTTACTTTATTCCATCAACAAAGAACACATTTATGAAGTCTACCCTTTGCTTTTTACCTGTGTGTATCCACTCATTAACCTGCTTAGTTGGTAATTCACAGTGCATCTTCCAGGAACTAAGGAGGCATTTATTGGTAGTCTGTTGGTATCAAGTCTGTTGGTATCAAAAAACAAAAACCAAAAAAGCCTAAAAACTCAAAACTTTAAAACGAAAGAAAAATCCTTTCCTCCCTCAATAGTGATCCTACCCTTGGGGCACCTGGGTGGCTCAGTGGTTGAGTGTCTGCCTTTGGCTCAGGTTGTGATTCTGGGATTGAATCCTGCATGGGGCTCTCCACAGGGAGCCTGCTTCTCCCTCTGCCTGTGTCTCTGCCTCTCACTCTCTCTGTCTCTCATGAATAGATAAATAAAATCTGAAAAAAAAAAAAAGCCTTCCTGATTGGCAAGGTCACCCCCTGTCGTTTCACACAAGAGTTGTTTGCCAGCTCTGGGTCTGGTGTGCATCTGTTTGTCCCAGCATTGGTGCTGTTCTATTAAATTGGCGGACAGGCGTTTTAGTAGCATGACTATTGGCGTGAATCAGCTTGCTCTCCTACCCCTTTGCTTTATAGCTTGCCTCTCTCTGATTCATATCTCTGTGGTTTAACACTTCCCCCAAGTTCAAACTTGTTTAGACAAAGCATGAGTCAGTGCATGTGTTTGATGCCAGCATTCTATTTCCTTCTTTCTATTTCTAAATATCTATGTTGCTTCTTCAGACTTTGCCATACAGAACTTTTGGCATCTAATTTTTTGTTGTTACCAATCCACAGTTGCGTGTGTAAACGTGTAATGAGTAGTTTGAAATTTTGTGTTCTTAGAGCACCTTCCAGATGCCTTTGTGTATTTTTAAACTATTTCCTTTTCCATAAAAAGCAGTGGTTATTAAAATCCATAAATTAGTTTTGCTTATGTTTTGGCTTGAGAGTAGCCAGAGGAATGATAAACATTGTTAAACATCACGTAAAGTCAGAATTTTAAGGTATGATTTAAAGAAAAATGAAAGCTCTCACATGAGTTGGCCAGAGCAGGAAAGTCAGCGAGAAAGGAGAGGAGGAGAAGCCTGGAGAATGCAGCTGGTGTTGTTCTCCACCAGCGCCCATCTCCCCATCCTTTCTAGCCCTTAGAGTGGGAAATATACAGAAAACTGGAGGGAAGAAAATAACCAGCCTTTTGTACTCATCCTTCAGCTCTGACAGTATCTCTTCCTTCATGCCCCTGGCCTCCTCCTTTCCCTCACACACATAATATTGCTTCAGTATGCATCCCTAGTACATAACACTTTGAGGACCCTTTTTTTTTTTTTTTTTGTCATAGTCATGATATCATTTACAAACCCAATGTTATCTTATACTCACTGTTCAGATGTCCCTTTCACATAAAATGTCATTTTTCAGTTAATTTGTTTAAATCCAGTTCCAAGCAAGCAAGGCCCATAAACTGCATTTGGTTAATAAGACTACTATGCCTTTTGTTTTGAATACCATTTACTTGTTGAAGCAACTGGGTCATTTGTTCTATAGAAAAAATCACATATTTTGGATTTTACATCCCTGTGGTTTCATTTAACATGTTCCTTTGTCCTCTGTTCTTTTAAATTGGTAAATCATTATGAACTCAAGTTTTGGGTTTTTTTTAAAAATATATTTGACATGTTTCAGTCCATTGTAGCCATTATGTCCACATTTTTATATCCAAATTGTGTCATCTTGGCCAATTGGGAAGCTCCTTCAAGTGGTTCCTATGTCCTTGTGGCAAGACCCCATTAGTCTTTGATAGCTTCCTTGCTTTCTGGCACAAGGTGTCCCTTACTATATTGTACAGGTTCCTGCTCCAGACCTGGAAGCAGCCATCTCTTCAAGGAGCCTTGTGAGCTGCCTTTTAAGATTTTTGTACCTTTAGTCCATCCAATGACTCTCATGCGGTGTGATGATCCACGTAGGCTGTAAGCACTTCAGTGTCAGCTGTTAGGGATGTTGTGCTGCAGGTGACCATGTGCGTCCAAACATATTCTTGTAGCTAGTGTTAGATGCATCAGAGGCAGTCGTTTTTCCTCTGGTGACTTAAATGTTCGTGTGCTTTCTACTCTAATGCTAACAGGTTGTACAGCATAACTGTTTGCCCTGTACTTGGTGGTTTATGGCTTAATCGTTTAAGACGAGCTTGACAAACCACCATCAAAACCTGCCCAACTTGTTGTACCAAACTGTCTTAGTCTTGTCTTTCTAGTCTCCTGCTTATTGAATTAAGATCAGTGAAGGTGAATTGTACAATCAGCCATTTTGTGAACAGACATTGTAATCACCTAAGCGCCTGTCAGCGCTCTAGTTACTGTGCCATAAGTGATACAGAAGAGCCATTTGGATCTTCTTGAGGCTCTGTGATGAACCCAAATACAACAAAAGGGTAACACTGCTAGAGAATGATTAGTACTGCTGGATTTCAGGAAATAAAATGTGGGTTTAGTCAATAAGGCAAGTGTTGATAAAAGAGGTGAGACTAGGGATCCCTGGGTGGCGCAGTGGTTTGGCGCCTGCCTTTGGCCCAGGGCGCGGTCCTGGAGACCCAGGATCGAATCCCACATTGGGCTCCCGGTGCATGGAGCCTGCTTCTCCCTCTGCCTGTGTCTCTGCCTCTCTCTCTCTCTATCTGTGACTATCATAAATTAAAAAAAAAAAAAAAATTTAAAAAAAAGGAGGTGAGACTAATGATTGAAGTTCCAGAGGGTTTGGAATTTGCATAGTTAGGAAAAAGGAGAGTCAGTCCAGGGACAGGAATGAACATAGTGATGGGAAGCAATAAGGAGATAATTGGAGTGAGTGCTTGATGGCAGAGTGGGAAAGGACATTGTATGGTAGGAACATATCTCATGAGGAGAAGCCTGGACATTAAGCCCAGAAGTTTGTCTTTATTTGATGGCAAGAGGAAATCGTTTTGAACTCCTAAGCTGGAAGTGCTATTGATACACTGGTGTGTCAGGTTAATTGGTTAAAACCCAGCTTAAACCAAGATGCTAGTTAGGGAGCTCTTGCTTTTCTAAGTGTGAGTTAATGCAACAGTGGGGATGGATGAAAGGAAACAAAATTAAAATATTTCAGAGAAGTCTTTAAAAGGATGGGTGGGGACACCGAAGATGGGAAGGTTGGAGGTGCTGAAGGGGAGAAGATGTAAACTGTTCTGTCCAATGCAGTACCTACTAACCATACTCTATCATTTCGTTTTAAATGAGTTAAATAACATTTAAAATTCAATCCCTCAGTCATACTAGCCAAATTTCAAGTGCTTAGTAGCCACATGTGGCTAGTAGTAACTACCGAAGTGGACAGCACAGGTATAGAACACTTCCATTGTCAGATGAGAAAGTTCTGGAAGACCTGTTTTAAACCTGGGCATCTGAAACAAAATCGTGGTGCCAAATTAGAGAAATGGGGAAGCAGGGGAGGGTGGCTGTTTTGCAAAGGGAGAGAAGATTTGAATTTAGATAGGGTAGTGCTTATGGTAGACCTTTAACTGAAGTTGTCCAGAGGCAACAGAAAATGCCTAACTAGAGTCCAGGAGCAGATGAGAGTAGGGGAATTTAGTCCCGGTGGGAGCCATGAAGTGCTGTGGCTGCTCACTAGCAAGCTGGCAGCCCTGGAGGAAGGAATGCCCTCAGCCCTGCAAGAAATAAGAACAGTTCGAGCAGTAGAAAGAAGAACTGAGAGAGCTTTTTCTTTCCTTTTTCAAAGACATAAATGCAAAGGTCGGCACTGTTGGGACACTAAGTAAAATTTATGTTGTGAGAGAAGTTTGGCTTAGCCAAGAGAAGGTGTTTTGCAAGTAGAATGTTGGGAAAGGCAGAGAGAATGCAGCAGGAGGATTGGAGGAGACTCTATGTTCGAAAGACACAAAGCTGCACCTGCAGCCCCAAAAGGCAGTGGAGGGGCCAAGGCCAGTCTGCACCCCTCAGAGAGGAGCAGGCGGCTGGGCTAAGAGGAAGACGGGGGTGGAGGGAGTGGGGGCTCCTTTCTGACCGAGCTGAGCCACAGACGTGTGTGCGTGACTGATGCCAGGGTGTCCCCAACACCCACCACAAGAGTTCTCCAGGCTCTCCTTGATAAGCACCTGGTAACCTCCTCAGAATTAGGCTTTCAATTTTGTGGGGTTCACGTTGCCAAGAGTCTTGAAGGTTCTATTTTGAGTATAGAATTGAAACAATGAGGTATAAATGCTATATATTTGTTAGACCTATTTAGGTACCATGAGTTTGGGAAACGATTTTATTTGTTTCATAATAGTTTTTGATTTCTGAAGTCTTAGAGCACCACATGTAAAACTAACCCCTGTTTGGAGGTGTGACCCTAAATACTCAAATCTTTTAGCTTTAAATAATAAATGTTTATTTATTATTATTATTTCTATATTTTTGTTTTCCTTTGGACTGCAGCAGTTGTCACCAGCTAATGTGTGTGTGCATTCTAGAGTAAATTCACCTGAGCATATATCCTACTCTGAGAGAGATGTCTTTTGTAACCTGCTCTAGTCACTTAATTAAGACACATCTGAGACATCTATTTGAAAAATTTGAACTGTTCAGCATTAGAGGAGTTTTAAAACAGCAATCATGATTTATTTTTTTCTTTTTGTAGGTATGAATCTCCAGAAATAGCTCTAAATTGTGGAATAATGTTGAGAGAATGCATCAGACATGAACCACTTGCAAAAATCATTTTGTGGTCAGAACAATTTTATGATTTCTTCAGATATGTCGAAATGTCAACATTTGACATAGCTTCAGATGCATTTGCCACATTCAAGGTAACATGAAACTATAGAATTCTAAATATACTTGTAAGTCCAGTTAACTGGTTTGCGGTTTTTCCCTAAACTTCTAACCTCTAAGTCTATACACGGCTGCCCTCTAGCGGGAAGAGAGAAGATATGTTTTATGTGTGTCCATGCGACTTAGGCTAATGCAGTGGAGCCACAGCTTAAAAAGGATGGAAGAGATAGATTCTAACCTCTATCTAAAAGTATGGTCTGTATGGTCAAAAGTACACTTTTCTGTTAAATTACTTACCAAGTGTGGTATACTGATATACAGTACGTCTAATAAACAGGTTTTTCTCCTGTGTTGGAACATACTACAGCAATTTCTTTGGTTAAACACCAAAGTTGTCATCTGTTCAGAGCCATGCTGATTTGGAACAGGCATGTCTTTTAATACTAGAACCACAATCAGGGCAAAGAGATTATGTTGTAGTTAGGCCCAAAGGAACAATGGACTTAGGTCTCCTACTCATGCCAAAACTTATTTATCAAATACTTCAGGAAAGGGGAGCAGAATCACCTGCCCTATTCAAATTATTATGTAGCCTCCCTTCCCTGTATACTTTATCTCCTGTTCTGTATTTGTATAAATTAAATACACATATGATATGATACTGCTGTACAACATGCACATTTTTGCTTTGAATTGTAAGGTTCTATGCTGTTTATGGTATATAGGCAGTAATATTTATTAGTGTTCTTCATAATTAAAGTAAGCCTTTAGATGTTCCATTCCCTTATGTAAAATGACCTTATGAGTGAATATTTAGAACTGCTACTTTACTGTAATCAGAATTTAATATACTAACCTGAAGACTACTTTGCTAAGAAACCATGAACACTGTTTTAGTGAGAAGTAGCCACTTTTCTCATGAGATTTCAGTTTTATGAAGGTAAAGAGCCCTTGAGATAATGAGCACACGCCTTGGTCTCTGGGTAAAATACGTTCCTTACAGTGAATGAACACCCTTGAAACAGGATGAAAACCTGGGGACCTGGCCATTAGGGTTTCACATGGAACGAGAATATGGTAATAGTGTGAGAGGTGCCTAAGGATTTATTTTCCTGAAACCATTAAAGAGGATATCGGAAGCCCTAGGTAAGATCTCAGATGTTTATGTGTCAATGTACAAAGCTAAATGAACTGAATGCCAGGTTCTAGCAGAGTAATAAATGTGGTGTCTTTTGTATCTCTGCATTTTGGGAATAGGACTCATAATTAGGATATATTGGTGGAAGGGGATGCCCATTCAAAAGCAGCAGGCCTGTTACAGAGGGAAGTATGGTAGCACCATGTGTTGTGGTGAGATCCTCCTGTGTGGAAAGCAAGCCATGAGCCAAGAGTAGCCTCTGGGGGAGAGGCAGGTGGAGGAAGAGGAGAGGAGCGGCCACAGTGTTGGGAGCACAGTCAGACCCTGACCCGGGGAGGGGCGTGCTCCATGCCATGCTTCTGGCCAAGGTAGCACACCCAGCCAGCAGGTGGGAGAGATGTGTTAACACCTTGCCAGAGATGTGATTCACAGTATTGGACAGTCTTGCTTGGCCTTACTGATAATTTCGTTATCAGCCCTCGGTTAGGGCTGCTGCTTTGAATTACATCCTCGCTAAGGAGAAAGTGGTGGTGATGGAATCACTGTGGGTCAGGCAATCCTGCCAGGTCATATTAGCCAGAGAAGGGGAGAATGGGGCAGTGCTGGACAGGTGGTGTCGACCTAAGGAAGGAAACTTGCAGACACAGTGCAGGATTCGAAGGATGGACTTGGGAAGAGAGAGGATGACAGTAGGAAAGGGGGATAGATCTGTGTCTCATACTCTCCTCAAAGAATATGACCATACCCCGCTCTCCAGAAACGGTCTCTGCACTTTCAGACAGATGCAGCTCACCCGCAAACCCAAATTTAAAGTCTGTGGAACAGGTGCTGAGTCTCAAAAGGAAATTAAAACTACCTGCTCCAGGGGCACCTGACTGGCTCAGTTGGAAGAGTGTGCGACTCTTGATCTTGGGGTCGTGAGTTCAAGCCCCACATTGGGTTCAGAGACTACTTAAATAAATATTAAAAAAAAAAAAAAAAACTACCTGCTGTAAATGTGTCCAAGATTTGTAGGTTGAATGAATGTGTACTAAGACAGTAAATCAGTGGCCAAATGTTGTTCGTGTTTTCTTTTTTGAGGACTTAAGGAGATGGGGAGGGGCATCAGAAGGCCAACAAATATATTTCCAATTTTTCCAGAATAAAAGAAGGTAGATTCCCCAGAGAGGCTGGTGGAGCTTGGAGCTCGATGTTATACCTGTGTAAGGTTCTAGAAAGTATTTCTAAAGAGATGATTTCTGAGCATTTTGGAAAGGAAACCGTGTACCCACAGCCAGCATGGATTCACGAAGAGAGTAAGTTCAGTCATATTAATCTCATAGATGCCAGTAGATGAGGGGACTAAGAGTGTGTGGCTGCCTGGGTTCATTTCCCAGCTCTGCTGTGGATTTCATCTCAAGTTCTTCATCTGTTAAGATGGAGGTGATAATGCTAGTATGTCAGGGTTATTGTGTCTACACACAATATGTGTGCAGCAAACAGTAGCTATTAGAATTATTCCTTTATGGCCATGAGGATATGCTGAATGTTGAATAATTGTATTTTCATGGAATCAGTGAAGATAGGAGCTGGAGTTTCAGTGTAGTTATTTACATCTAATTGAATGCCATATCCATAAGGTGCTAGGGAATGGATTGCCATCACCCTGGAGAGAATTTTCTGGTGGATTTCCACTGGGCTTTATTTCAGCCCAGCTGAACATTGTTAATGACTTAGATAAAGGGTGACAAAGCCTGCTTATCAAATGTGTAGGTGATGGCTGTGAAGGAAAAGATAGCAGACAATGGTGATCCTAAAATAAGGCTTCGTAGAGATCCAGAGAGGTCAGAATGGAATAGGACGATGATTGAGGTCCCTCCACTTGAGGACCTAACTGTAAATAAGGGATGTGGGAATAAGGTATAGTAATACAGTTATTATTAAATACAGTAATTGCCAAATATAATAATTACTAATGTAGGCAATTTCATATCCTACTCAACCATCTCCTTTACAGATAAGGAGTCTAGAAATATTGGGTGAAGTCAGGCTATAAAATGGGGAACCCAGAATTTGAACCCAGGCAGTCTGCCTCCAGAGCCCACTCTGAGGAAACAAAATTCTAAATATGTCCTGTAAAATTAAATAGTGTGATGCTGCTGCCCCAAAGCTACATGTGACCACATAGTGTGTGACCTAAAGAGCTGATGATGGTCTCACCCCACTATAAGCCATTAAGGTAACAACACATAAATGTGTTCCATTCCAGGCGCTACACTTTAAGAGGCACATAGACAAATAGATGACTTTCAGAAGACAGTAGATGGTGAGGGGGACTCAGAACCTGTCATGCGAGGAGTGGTTAAAGGAACTTGGACGTATTTAGCCTGGAGAAGAGAAGACTCGGTAGGGACTTGCCGTGAGAGCACTACATGTATGTGAAGTGGGATCCTATAGAAAGTGGGTTGAACCTATTTCTGTCGGCTCTGACAGTTTCTGAAAATAACCTGGGGATAGGTTTGACTCTAGCACAGGGAGAACTTTCTAACCCTTAAGAGTTCCATAGGTGAGCCACACAGTTGGAACAATTGAGTCCCTTATCCTAGGACATGGTCAAGCATCAAGGACGAAATTGGGCCGTACAGCTTGCCAAGGCTCTGTGAAATCGAGCCCTGGGCTCAGTGGCATTTCTTTGAAGACCCCAGGGCCGTCTTTGCCACAGGGTGTTTGAGGCCCCAACTTACTGACTTTTAGGAATCTTTTTCAATTCAGCATACCCTAAAAGTTGGCTGCTCAATCTGCTGGGCTCGGGAGATGACCCCTACCTTTCTCCCAGTCCTCCCAAGGCCTTGGATATACTAGAATTCAGATAGGTTAGAAAGCAGAGATCTTGTTCCTCTCCACTGCTAGCTGACCCAGCACCTCGTGTTCTGGGACACATAGCACCCTGGAAATTTTGCACATTTCTGACCACTGACTGCCTGACCTTTTCCCTTTGCTCTGTTGATTTCTGCCCCCACCATGGTTTGAACTCTCTGAAGCTCTTGGCTCTAACCCGTGGGGTGAGGTTTCCTTTTCATCTCTCAGGTAGAGGCTCTGCCCAGGTCCCCACCTCCTCTTTCCCTGCTTAGAATTGGCCATTTTGGGTACTGACTGTCAGCAGTTGCTCCTTTCCTGCCAGCATGTCACTCCTCTCCAGGCCCTGGTGTGGCCCATCTTGACAAGGAGCTTTCATTCTGCTGTGCATTGGAGTCCAGCTCTTTCTTCAGCAGTCTCAGAGTACCCCCTCGGTCTCTCCTAACTCAAGGCTGTTCAGATTTGATTCCTAGATTGACAGTGGTTTCCTGAAGTTTCCTGGTTTCTTGAAACCAGATGGTAATAGAATCTTTCCTAGACGGAGAGATGTTAGAGGTGTGTCCCCCCCCGCCCCCCGTTTCCTCTGTGGCCCAGCTGTGAGGCTCTTGCTCCTACTTGAGACCTTTCAGAGTGGTTTCCTTACTCAAAACTTTAGTAAAAATCTGTTGCACCACGGGTTTAGGACTTTGCTTTCTAGAGCAGTATTTTCTACCTGCCTGTCCCTAAAATCAACCCCAGTTGAGGAGCCATTGTAGCCATTGACTAGCCCAGCAGTAAGGTCCCTTCCAGTTTTTGGTGTTCTCTTCTGTTAGATTATGGTAGAACAGTGAACACTGTGTTCCTTTTGCAGTACTTCCTTATATTGGTCTCCAGAGTGATTTAGCCACAAAAAAAGTAGAAATGACACTTAGTTTTGCATGGATCCTGACACACTAATCCCTTAATTCGCTTATTCACTTGTTCATTCTGCTTACTCCACAAGCCTGAGTGCCGACCCCATGTCAGGCACCATTCTTTCGGCAGTGGGATTCAGCAGTGAACCATGCACATCCCTGCCCTTGAGGCTCCTACACAGGGGAGGTCACCACACACAGATTACAGTCACATATAGAAGGAGGAAGTGCCCTTCACAGGCTTGCTTGACATTCCCTTCGAGTTCTTGTGTACCTCTGCCCCTGATAGCTGACCCCTGTGGGCCAGTGTACTAAGATAATATAAAGTCTCCTTTCCCTTCTCTGCTCCAGCTCCTACCCCACATAGGGAAGCTTCATGGCATTTCTTTTCCAGCTTCTTAAGGATGCTCAAACTCCAAATTTTCTAATTTTGTCGATTTAATCCCCAAGGGAGATTTGGAAAAAATTAGATAGGTCTTTCCTGGGTATACAGTCTGTACCCTATCCAGCAGTTTGAACACCTGTAAATCTTTGGGGAGGATTTAGAAGCCTTCTTAAAAGCATACTTTGAAGATGACTTGTGATGTTTTCCCAAACCTATTCCCTGATTTTGTTGGTTCATTCATTTATTTGTTAAATATTAAGCTCTTACTATGTGCTGGGCCCTGCATGGGTGCTGGGAATTCAAAGATTAGTAAAAATAGACATGACCGTTATATTTATATTACAGTCTAGCATGAGAGAGATGGTAATCAGATAATCCCGCAGACGTAGAGACAACTCTGTCCATGCTTTGGTGCTGGTGACCAGTCTGGAAGGCTTCTCTATGATAATGATGTGGGAGAAAGATTCCAGGGTGGTAGTTAGGTCAGCTTAGGGGAAAGCCTGTGTGAGGAAAGGCTTTCAGGAACGGGCAATCACAAAGTAGGCGACAGAAGAGCTCCCTGCAGGATCTCTTGAGACCTGCCAGATCCCTGCAAGGGAACCAAAACTTTAGTGCCTCCCACATGTGTTTGTGCAGCATTTCCTAGAGCATTTCTCAGGACCAACATTACACTTGGACATATTTCAAGAAATACTAGTTCATTGTGACCTGGGACCCTCAAACATAAACAGCTAAGGAAAGAGGGAGAATTGGTTCAGAGAAAGGGGATCGTTGGCACTAACCTTTCCAGTAGGCGGCTCTAAAGGAGTTGTATTCAGTAATTCACCAAGTAGTGGGACCACATGTTCCCATTCTCTTTCCCACCTGGTGAGACCAAAGGCTAGTTCGTTGCTAACTTCTAGGTCCTGAAAGGCAGAGACCACCACATCTTTTTGTCTTTGTAGCCCCAGCACCCAGAACTTTACCCGGCACATAGTAGATGTTTTCTGAATGAATGACCCTTGAGTGGTTTCCTGGGCAAGCCATATGGTGAGGCATCAGCTCTAGTGTGTAGTCATGCAGAATTGGACTCAAGGACATTCTGATGTTTGAATCTACATTTTTGTAGCATTAGTCTACTTACTTAGGAGCTAATGTTTATAACATGATGGGGTTTTTAAAAAACATTCTGTCTCTGAAAGCAAGATTGCATTAGATATGAAACTGAATATAACAGAATTTAGGAGGAAGAAAAGGGAACCACCAATACTTTTTCTAATGAAAGAAATTTCCTCTTTCTCTACCAGGAGCAGTATTCTATTTGACATTTTACCACAATCATTTACTTTTATTTCACTTTATTGCTTTATTCCCTTTCTTTGAATTTATATTTCTTTGAATTTTTTGTTTTTATATTTTTCCTTCTAAGAACTGTAGACCTGCACTCATTACAATCACAGTTTCAAATTATTAATGATTTTATTTGCTCTTACCTAGAATCAACATTTTCAATATAGTTATGTTCAAATGTTTTTAAGTATAGTGATTTTTAACAACAGTTTTTATCAGGTAAAATGGCGTGGCATGTTTTAGGATTCTCATTTCTAAAAGAAGTTGAATGCAAAACAATTGTAAAATAGTGTATTTTCTTTCTCTAGGATTTACTTACAAGACATAAATTGCTCAGTGCAGAATTTTTGGAGCAACATTATGATAAAGTAAGTATATGAAGTACTATTTTAAAATTGTACGTTTTGGGACACCTGGGAGGCCCAATTGTTTAAGTGTCCAGCTCTTGATTTCAGCTAAGACCATGATCTCAGGGTTGTGAGATTGAACCTGAGTTGGGCTCAGCCCTTGCTGAGCATGGAGCCTGCTTAAGATATTCTCTCTCTCTCTCTCTCTCTCTCAAATAAATAAAATTGTAAGTTCTGTACCAGAAATGAAAGATTTAAATTAGATTTTTATGCCAGGTACTTACTTATATTGCATATATAGTGGTTTTAAATGGTGCTATGATCATTTCTCTACTGAAACAAGGTATAGAGTGTTAACTTGGTCAGAAGCAGAATTTTATCTTTTTGATTGACACACTACCTTTGCATCTTTTCTTGCTTTAGGGGAGGAAATAAAAGTGCTTTGATGCCAAATGACAATATACAGTTAAGACAAAAAGAAACTTATCAGACTTAACTTCCTCTTCCTTTCCATCAGTTGCTTACATTCCTCCTGTTTCCAGGAGAGTGAAGGGTGGGTGGCAGCTGCGAGGGTGAGAAGAACACTAGGCTCAGAGACTCAGAAGTCCATCCTCCTTATAAAGTGAGGACACTGGACTAGCCCAGCAGGAAGGTCCCTTCCAGTCTGAGTTGGTGTCAGACTTCTGGTACTAAAACTCCCAGAAGTTCATGAACAATTCCGAGTGCCCTTGATCCGCACAACAGCCTTCAGGCCATAGTATCACATGCTCTCCTCCACTGCGTGCCAGCTCTGCCCACCCCCCCCACCCCCCCACCCCCCCGCCCATGGGTGCTTCCTTCTGCCAGACTGGTTTTACTGATGTGCTGTCCACAGTCCCGTGGATGCTCTTAGAGAAGTTAGGACACTAACAATCCACTTAAAATTCCCGTCTAACCCATGAGATTTGGCTTAGGTTTTCATTCTTCCACTTAGTCATTTGAATTTTGGAAATTCTAGGTGTACACTGTTGATACTTCATTGTTCACACAAAGATTTTGCATGCAAAATCTGTGCTTTTGAACTCTTTTCTGTTCCTCTTACCCTCCCACTCAGTAACATCCATCATGTAATGCTGAGTGAATAGGAAGTCCCTCATAGAAAGCCTCATGAGTGGCTTAAACATTGCTGGTCATATATTTTTAGTTTTCCATTTGGATATAGTACATTTCTTTGCATGCATGTTGGTTTAAAATGGTAGCACGGTTATCTCAGGGGTACCTTTCTGTAGCAGTTAGAAGTGTGGGCTTTGGCACCAGACTGTCCAGAGTCTGGCTTCAAGTCCCAGCCCCACCTTGGGCGGCTGCCTTCAGAATCCTCCGCCCTAAAAGAAGGCTTGTAGTAGCACCCTAACTGTTGTTGTGGGTTGTTGTGAGGATTATTTAAGAATGTGTGTGTCGCGTGCGTGACAGCAGTGCCTTGAACACGGTAAGCAGTTAGTAAAACATTGGCCAGATTGTTTTATTGACTGGCCTCAAAGATTCTGTGACTTAACATACTGGAGTCTTAGTTTTAAAGCCCATCAAAGATACAACTAACAATGACAGTGGTTCAGTTTTGTAGTAAAATATTTTTCTACATGTTATTAATGAATGACATTGGTTAAAAGAATTTTAGGAAAATTTATGGGAGGCAGCTAACAGAAGTGTGTAGACCTTGTGGTCAGATCTGAGGAAGGAAAAATAAATTCAATAGATAGATAGATAGATATTTAAAAAAAAAGATATGAGGAAGGTAGGAGAGTGAGGAGCCAAGGAAGTGTGATCACACAAAACTATGTGATCAGAAATCCTGTATACTTGGGCCTTGAGCTTCCTAATAACCAAAAGCATAGAGGGAAACAGAATTAAACAATCACAGTACCTGTAAAATAAAACAAATTTCTCCCATTGGCGCTCTCAGGGGAATTCAGTCAGCACGGCATGTAGTGGACACATCCCTCGGGGTGACTGCAAGGCTGAACTGCAGTGTAGTTCCCTGAGCAGATCTTCAAGGAGCCCCAGCGGTCCCTGTCCTCGCCCCAGACTCCTAACCCAAGGACAAAATCACACATCCCTGGAGAGCACGTGGATTTCATGTGTACTCTTCAGGCGCTTCTTTGTCAGGAGAACCTCTCGCCCCTAAGCTTACTAAGAATTAGGCAGCAGAAAATTTTATCCTGCATTTTCTGTCAAGAGCTTGAGAGGTCTGGGCAGCCCCGATGACGCAGCAGTTTAGCGCCGCCTGCAGCCCAGGGCGTGATCCTGGAGACCCTGGATCAAGTCCCATGTCGGGCTCTCTGCATGGAGCCTGCTTCTCCCTCTGCCTGGGTCTCTGCCTCTCATTCTCTCTCTGTGTCTCTATGAATAAAGAAATAAAATCTTTTAAAAAAAAAAAAAGAACTTGAGAGGTCCATATTCTGTGTCACTGTCTAAAGGCAGTTCTAGTTTTAATCATTGGTTTGATGATTCTTTGAGGAGAAGGTAGCATTCACATCCTCTGAAGAAGTTGCCATCCCACCTCTGCCTAGAGAGAAACAAAAGAAAGAATGCATAGGCAGTTGTGGGCTAGCTCTCAGGCAGGGGTCAGGAGACTTTTTCTGTGATGGGCCGGATAGTAGATCTTTGAGGCTTCCTGGCCATGCAGTCTCTCTCGGCTCTCCTGTCTGTTGTGTTGAGAAAGCAGCCATAAGCAATACATAAACTGACAATACGTGAGTGAGCACAACTGTGTTCCAACAAAACTTTACTCATAAAAGCAGGTGGCAGGCTAGATTTGGTTCAGGAGCTGCAGTTTGCTAACACCTGCTCTAAGTCACAGATGAATGGCTGATAAGGACCCGTGGTAAAGCATAGGTACAAATAGTTTTAGCAAGTGTGTCTTGGCCCCTGTGTGTCCCTCATTTCCATTCCCTACCTCCTGCTTCGATCAGCTTCTTACCATGCCAGTGACGCCACACTTGTTAGTGAGCACCATTTTGTAAATCTGGTGGACATGTGTCACTTCCTGAGTGTGTCACGTTGTGCTTTCTCTGGTCTTCACTCATGCTGAGTCCTTCCCCATTTATCTCTGAAGAATACTCCTCCCCTTTCTAAAGGCAATCCCTGCCATTATTTAGGATTGGGCCCAAGTCCCAATTTCCCTAGGATACCTGCCTGTTCATCAGTGCTAAATTTCTCCTCATCTGTTTTTAATTATTTTCTCCTCTTGCTTGATGCATTGAAAGAACTGGTAACTTTTCTCTTTGTGGTTGTGCTTTGGACTCACCGAAGTACAAAAAAAAATAGGAATTTTCTAATTAAGAAATGAGAGAAACATTTTGAGACACTTTGAGAAACAGTTGGAGGGTAGGAGTTATGTTCTATGCATATGGAGTTTGGATGACAGAAGAGGACCAGATTTAAGCTGTATGGGCCTGGCTAGCACTGGGTGAGAGTGGGTCCCAGGAGCTGTCCTCCTGGAGGTCATCCTCGGGTGCCCTTGAGGAAGGCTGTGTGAGTGCATGAGACAGATGGGCAGCAAGTGGCCTTCGTGTGGTAGAAGTTTGTGTTCAGGAGCACCTGGGTGGCTCGGTTGGTTAAGCACCTGACTTCTGTTCAGGTCATGGTCTTGGGGTCCTGGGATCGAGCCCCACATTGCTCAGCCCCTGCTTCTCCCTGTCCCCCCGCCCCTCCCCTACTCACACTCTCTTGCTCTTCTCAAATAAGTAAAATCTTAAAAAAAAAAAAATTTGTGCTCAAGCTTTTTAATGTTCTCTAACCGATCTTTAAAATAGTAACTACTGATATGTTTTTTTTTATCTTTTAGTTCTTCAGTGAATATGAGAAGTTACTTCATTCAGAAAATTACGTGACGAAAAGACAGTCACTCAAGGTATGACTCATTTATTTTTACGTAGTTCACTTTTCTTCCCCTGTGTCTGAAATTGATGTGGGGAAAGGAAGATGTGCTGGTGTGAGTCTCACACCTTTGAGAGGAGATTACATTTGTTCATGGTCAAGATTTTTGTGGAAAGGAAGGAGTTCAGCCGTGGTCCACATAGGCCACCTGGCCACCTGCCTGTTAAGTAGGGATACCAGAATGGAATATACAGAATTTTGAAGAGGTCTCCACCTCTTAGCAGTGCAGTATTTTACATTTGGAATCCTATTTTTTGGAATTTAGAATTGCATCCACCAGAGGAAGGCCCAGTAGCTGTGGGACAGCACAGGCTTGTAGCATGAGGGTGGTTGGGGGTGGGGGGGTGCTGATCTTTGGGACACACAGGCCACTTTGTATCAAACTAGGGTAGGGATGGTTCCATTTGAAATTTAAATTTAAGATTTAAAACTCTGGAACAGAAAAAAAAAATAAAATAAAAATAAAAATAAAAAAATAAAAAAAAACTCTGGAACAGGGTCTGGCAAACTATAGTTCACGGGCCACATCCAGGTCCCTGCCTGTTTTTGTTAATAAAGGTTTATTGGAACACAGATACATTCATTTATTTACATGAGGCTATTTCAGAGAATAATGCAGATTTGAATGGTTGCCGTAGAGACTATATGACCCGCAAAGTCTAAAACATTTCCTATCTGGCCCTTTACAGAAAGTTTGCTGACCTCTGCTCTAGAAAATTCTCATTGCAGTTAATAAAAGCATACACCTCACTCTGTCAGTAAGTGGTCCTGACAGGAACTATAGAGGAAATCACAGAGGATTTGGGGGGGACATCCTAATTCCATTTATACTTTTTGCCATGTCCACTTTAAATTCTACTCTGCCCAGAGTTCTTCCTGTCAGAGCTGTCTGAATTCATCTGATCAGGACTGCATTCCTGCTTCCCTTCCTGCCAGGGAGAGAGCACTCTTGAAGACCTTGTCTTTCTGTGAGAATGGACTAAAGGACATCAGGAGCATCTTTTATATTTTGTGTCCTTTGATAAGAACACTCTCTACCATCCACATTTCCAAAGCAGTCCTTTCCATATGGCCAGCTACTTCCTTCCTTTCCCTTAAGGCTGTAACTCTTACAGTGGGGACCAGTCATAGTCACAGTTTGGAAATGTGTCCCTGCTGAAATGGTCTGGTCAGGCTGGGGCACGTCCCACTCATTGCTGCTGTTCGGACCTTGCCTCCCAGCCTGGCCCATAGTCCAGCATCCAGGATCCTTAACGCCTTCCCTTCTCCAGGTGTGCTAGCTAGCGATAGCTGCGATAGGTCAGTCCTTTCATCGGGGGGGGGGGGGGGGGGGGGTGCCTACGGTACTTCTGGCAGCTGTTTAAGGACGTTTTCTTTCCTGTACATCAGTGTAATATATATTTGTAAGATTTGTGATCTAGTATAGGCTTCGCTGTGATTCTAAACACAGTAAAGTAGCCTCTGCCAACAGCCCCTTTCTGTCCAAGGGCCATGACGCCCTGTCTTCCCAGCATCACGTGGATGTGAGCAGCTGGATGGAGCCTGCATCTTCTGAAGCCAAGGATGGCAGGCAGGATTACCTAGGGTAGTAGCGTCTAGGGCCAGTATCTCTTCCCGGGAAGGGGGAGCAGTGTAGTTTATTTGGCAAATCAATAGACTTTGACCAAATTCTGAATATTTGGGCTGCTTAGTAAGGAGAAGGGCTTTCAAGACCTTTCTGCCACTTATGAATTGCCAACATGAAAAGGAAAGTTAAGACTGCCGTTTGCAAGACCTTAGTCGTGGACATGAAGCTAGGCTTCAGCTCCTACAAGTTTCATAATACCTCATGAATGCATGGAGCAATTTTAAGGACCAGTAGTCCTTTAAAAATGGATTTTAATTTGTACTTCCCTTTTTGTAGCTACATTGGCATTTATTCACCCTATATTTATTTTACCAGCAAATGTGAATTCCCTGTTCAAAACCTCAGACTTTTATTTTTATATCTAAAGAAATTTTTTGAGTTACCAATTATCCTTCTCCAGATAACCAGATGAGCCATGTTTGGTATGTCTTTGGTTTCTATGATAGAACATGAACACCAGTAAAGCTATAACTTTCACATACTGAATAATAACTTTTGAGTCTTCATAAGAGTAAATACTTGTTGCTGCTTACCTTGAAAGTTGTATATTTCATGATTCAGATTAATGTGAAGCCTGAGCTTACCCTTTGCATTCTTTCTATAATTTCTTTATAAATCCTAAGTAGAATAGGTTTGTTCTCCTGCACCTCAGGTTATTCTTGATTTAATATGATGACATGTTGCTTAAGGATAAGTGTATGGAAGCTTTGGACCTGGAACCCTCTGTCCTGGGAAGTCCAGATAAATCACTTTTTAATTAAGATTTATATTTAAACAAGAATTATCAACTTCAAAAAAAAAAAGAATTATCAACTTCTGACCATTTTCTTTGCTGGGTTTTTTTGTTTGTTTTTTGTTTTTTTTTAACGAGATAATGTAAATGCATATTTTAAAGAGTAGGCTCTGACAGTTTCAGATTCTGGGCCAAATGTGCCTTGAAATGTGTCAAGACCAGAGAGCAGTACTGGACACTCGGTAGGTTTACCCCCGCAAGAAAGGCTGTGTGTTTAAGTGGCCAGTAGGGGGCACTCGGTAACGTTAGGTCATAGTTTCCGCTCAGCTCATCAGTCTTTTGAATGCCTACTAATATTCTGTGTTTGACAGTGGTGATTGTAAAGTGAACTATTTTTTTAAACTCTGATTTTACTTGAAATCTTGATGATAATGTAAGAGTTAATTGTTTAAATGTCTTCTCAGCTTCTCGGTGAACTACTCTTAGATAGACACAACTTCACAATTATGACAAAATACATCAGTAAACCAGAGAACCTCAAATTAATGATGAATCTCCTACGAGACAAGAGTCGTAACATCCAGTTTGAGGCCTTCCACGTTTTTAAGGTAGAGTACTAGAACCATAAACAATATTTTCCTCTAGAATTGTTAATCTCCTTTCATTTAGCAGTTACTGGAATATTCACCTCATTTTGGTGATCTAAGTGATACAATTCAGTCAATGTTTATATTTGTGCAGTATAACATTGAAACAAAAATAGACCCAGAAATGGTATACCAATCTGGGCTGGGGACAGAAAAATTATATATTAGAGAGGAGTGTCATTTATCTTTGGCATAGAATATTATTAATCACAAAGTAAAGGGTAATCAATCCATTTCTTACTGCTTTTCTTGGAGGTTTCAATACTTACAATCCATTCTAACTTTTTGTACCCAGAAATAATATCTGGCCATTTTCTTCTAAAATCAGTTTATATTTAATACCAGCTACTGAATTTCAGAGCATGAATGAATGCGTCAGTCCTTCTTGTGCCAAAACATAAAATCCTCCCCACCATACACCCATCTTATAAAACGAGGTCTTCCAAAGCCGAAGCCTCTGGACCGTGAGGTGAACGGGCGGCAGGCAGCTCTGCTGACTGCGGGGCCATCGCTGGGCACTTGTCCTTCCCCTGTGACTCACACCAGTTTCTCTCTACACAGGTGTTTGTAGCCAACCCCAACAAGACGCAGCCCATCCTAGACATCCTCCTCAAGAACCAGACCAAACTTATAGAGTTCCTCAGCAAGTTCCAGAATGACAGGACCGAGGATGAACAATTTAACGATGAGAAGACCTATTTAGTGAAACAGATCAGGGATTTGAAGAGACCAGCTCAGCAAGAAGCCTAATTTCCAATCAACATCTAAAATATTAAATCCAAATTCAGCATTTGCTGTTAGCTATTCAGCATCAGGCGCTCTTAGCGGTTCATGAGGAACTTTACTGCTATCCTGCTGTTAAGTGAACGGTTTTTCATTTTACCTTTTTTGTTTTTTTTTTTTTTTAGTCCGAGTTGGAGAACGTAGCTGCTGCTTTCTTGCACACTAGAGCTCACGTGGACTTTCTCTTGATCTTTGTGTCGTTTCAGAGTTCAAGGACTCTGTTCGCTGTAGGAGTTCTGAACGTGGCTAGGTTCCTGAAGGCAGATGTGTAGATGGTGGTGTGGTTTAGGGAAGAAGGGGATTGCTGTTATCAGATTAAGCCTGCGTGTTTGCATTGATTTCTGTTAAAGATCCAAGCGTGGATTCATGGGAAGGTTATCCGCCTTCGCTAAAGGAAGATGGAGCAGAGCTGTATTTGGAATCAGAGGGCAACTGTATCCAAGATATGAGCTTTTTGGGTGGATAAAGTTGACGTGCAAATAAATTGATAGCAACTTCTCAAAGGTGTGAAGCTTCATAAGGTCATAAGGAAAAATGTATATATGCTTTTCACAGCTTTCTAGAATTTTTTGACATTTGATTTTCTTGAGACTTGTAAACCTGGATATGTTGAAGGGTATTTGTTAATTTTACTTTTTGGAAGGTATTTTAAACCAGTAGAGCTAACAGTGACACCTTGCATTTCATTTCAACAATGCTTACAGGTTTCTTTTGTATATAATTCTTAGAATGCTCATTTCTTTTAAATGATTTAATTTGTACAGCAGAGGAATGTTACTGTATTAGTATGTAACTATTACCTAATATTGAGTTTTTGCAAAAAAAAAATGAATGCTCATATGTAATTGAAATACTTCCGATCACATGAAAATGCTGATTTAACATTTAAGTATCACAGCATTAAAAGAAAAAATGGAAACCAATCCTTTGTATTCAGTTACCTACTGGGGAGCCGCCAGTCCGGCTACGTATTCCTGCGCAATGTTGGCCTTATTCATTTAAATGAGTTGTGAGTTTTGCCAGATATGGATGATCCCGATTATGCTAAATTACTGCTGATTCTCCGTGTGTGGGGGAAGCCTCTGTAGAGCACCTTTTCCTTCTTAGACTAAGTAATCCAGTACAATAGTTGTGAAACTGAATAATTAAAACTTTGGCTTCTCTTAGGAAAAGAAGAGTCCCTAGTCCTAGGTGTCCTATGGGGAAATTTATTTTTTTTAATGTCCTGTTCCTTAATGCTGCAAATGATCAGTATTTATGAAGTAACTGATTTTGCACCACTTTTTGTTACTGTGACCACAGCAGAACAACGTCTCCTAGAACATATCTGTGTAAAGTTACTAGAATGGTCTCTGTTCATCTTAGTGATACAAAGATCACAACTAACAACAAATCAGAGTTTGCCAGTTCAAATTCAGCATGGCTGTAGCTGATTAAGAAATTTATATAATTACTCTTTGCTAGCCTCTCTCACTAATTGAATTATCAGCCAGCAAAATGAGACTCCCAGTGGATGTTTCAAGCGTGAGGTTTCCAGACCTCCTAGGAATACCAGTGGGGAAAATAGCTCCAGAAAACATAGCTGTGTTTGTATTCCATCTCACTAAAAAGGCAGTCTACATTACAATTGGTTTTTCTGAGGCTGTCTTTTCCAAAATCTGTGTAGAATAATTGACATTTTTCTATCGGAAGTACAGAAAGCGATCCAAGCTCCTCAAAGTGAAAATATCCAAGATGTTTAGGAAGGGAGCAGCGGACTTGACCGTGATGCAGCCTTCTGGTTCTCGTGGTCTAGTGCTCCATGTCTGGGTTTAGCGTGAAAACATTAGTTTCACCAAGTGGACAAAAGGTTTCCTTGCCAGGCTCGATCTTCGAACTTGAAACTAGAACCTAACTAGGCTTCCACTGGGGCGTTGGCTTCGCAGCACTAGCGCCTCCATGTGGAAGGCAGTGAGGGTGCAGCCTGTCAAAACCCACACGCTGCTGTTGCACTGGGATCTGGGCAGAGTTAAGACTCGTTTTGTTTTCTTTTTTCAACAAAAATGTGAAAACATTCAAAGTTGAAAAGTTGCATTTGAAGTTATCATTTAATATATTCATATTACCAAAACTGTAATACTGGAAGTGGTTTCTTTTTGTGTTATAAAGGTTTAATTTTACATAAGTCAGTTACAGTTACTCAATGTGATTTTTAACCCTTAAAAATAAAAAAGGTGGAGATGTATACAATTGTTAACAATGCCATGAAAGCATTTCCTTTCTCCTGAGGAAACAAATTTCTTATCAGAATATCTGGCTGGCCCTGTAATTTAAATTAAAATAAAATTTTGGAGAAACAGCATTGTCCGTGTTTATGGTGTCTCACAGGTAGTTGCATCTGTGTGTCTGCGAGCAGCCCCGGCACAAATCGTGCCACAACCTAACCGGAAACCGCACGCACACCTCTGCCAAGTCTTTCTTCCTATTCGGGGTCTTATTTTTGGTGTCAAATGCGACTTCCCCTTATGCTCCCTGGCCCTGCCTCTCACGGGTCAGCACTGTCGCACCTCGTGTGATGGCTTTTTTAGACCTTGGCATTTGGGGAGCGGATCCTCCGCCCACGTCCCTGTTGACCTATTGGGAACGTACGAGGATAAAAGTGGATCCCCGGGCAGGAGGGTTATAAGTCGGGCTCGATTACAGTGACGGCGAGATGGCCACGGAAGCGCCCGAGCGACCGTCTGTCCTCCCCTCCACCTTGGTCTGTAAATGGGGCGATGGCTCGGGGCGCGGCGCCTTCCTGCCGAAGCACGTGACGCAAACGACCTTCTGCTTATCTCTTCTGGGTAGCTGAGTCCCTCATCTCCAAAGATGACAGGGTCCCCTAAGGTCAGGACCTGTGACTTTGCCCTTCCTCCGATCACACAGGAAGAAGTGGCCCCGCCGAGGGGCCTCTCCCTACCCCGCATCCACGGGGCCACCTTCCCCCGGCAGGAAAGACGGGGTCTCGGGCCCCTGGGGGTAACGTGTTGCTCTTTCTCTCTAGAATTCGTAAGGACCCCAAGAAGGCGGTGACCAGAAGAGCTGCTGCGGGCTCCAGGCTTGTTCGTTCAGGAGACTAGAGGCTCTCTGAGGTGATGAGGGAGTAGCCCCCCCCCAACACTGGCCTCAGCTGCCGCTCGGTTTCCAAGGAATGTTCTCCCCACCGGCAACGAGTGTCCTTTACAGCAGCTTTCGGAGCCCGATACCCTCTCGGACCATCCTGTTCTAGAAGGTGTGAAGGACCCGGTTAGACGCCCCACACTCCGCCCTCAGAGCCCTCTCGGCTGCCTCCCGGAAGCCACCCCCACGGAAAGCCGTCCCTCAGGAGCCGTCTGAACACGTGTCATTTGTCATCAGCTTCCGCCTGCCCCCACCAGGCCCTGAGGACCCAGGACACGGCTAACAGGGACACAGGCCTCCAAGCCCTGTCACGGAGACCTGTCCCTGCCGGAGCACACGCTGACCGAAGCGAGGCCGACCTGTGGCTCCACAGCTGGCAGGAGGCCTTGGCGTGCTTGTCCCCGCTGACCTCTAAGGCCCCACCGATGTCCGGTGGCCTGTGTGATCGTCGGGTGGGAACTTGACAACCAGAAGGTGGAGCACAGGCCCCGACGGCCTGGTCGCCGAGTACAGTGGCCGCCAGGGTTCTGAGCAGGAGGTCATGTCCTCTGTAATCAATGAAGTGCTCTTTTCTAGGTCATACCCAGGAACACAGACGCCAGAGATTTGGGGGGAAGGTTCATGTTTTTCAACATTCCTCACAAGATGAGCTTTAGCCCCTTGCTAATAGGTTTTTATCCCCTAAGTGCTTGGTGTTCTGTGGAAGTAGCGTGGTCCTGTGGTGTTTTTCAGGACCTGGGTCTTCCATTGGGTGGAGATTCAGCAGGGGTGCTGGTCAAGGCTACAGGAGGAGCCTCAGGGCCAGCCCCGGGGAAGCTTCCAGACAAGGACGCTGGCTCCCTCTCCTTCCTCCCTGGTGGGTGCCCCCCACCCCCGCATACTCCCTCTCAATGTTGAGAGACATTTGCATCTCCCCACTTTATAAAGTCTCACCTGTGTGGAGAAGGCCGTGAGGGTCCGCTCGTGTGGACCCTTCTCCTAACCCAAGTAGTACCTTCTCTTGCTCAACTGAATCTCCGTGGGCTCCTGTGCTCTCCCCGGCCCTCAGGCTGCCCCACCTGGGCCCTCTCCCCAGGGGCGTAGAGTGGGATTGGGTGCCAACCCCCAACACGAACACACTAAGAAGACCTAGCGGTGTCCAGGCCACCTCCTTAGCACCCACTCCTGCCCTCTAGAAGCTGTCGACTGTGGCCCAGGGCACCAGAAGGGTGGCCGTTAATGTCCCCAGAAGCAGCCCTCACCCCAGCCTCCTCACCCGGACCTCAGCAGGGACAGGTGCTTCCCAGGAGGAGTGAGCCCCAAAAGCACAATGCTCATGGCTTCATGGCACATCTTTCCTGATTCTTTCCCTCCAGGGCTTCCTGGGGTCAAGGCCCAGATGGTGACTAGCATTGGAACCTGCTCCCAGGCTCTGCTTCCGGAGAAACCCGAATTAAGACACGCTCCTTTTGTTCCTTCTCCTTCCCCTGTCGTCAGTCATGTCACGCGTGGGGCCTGCGAAGCCAAGCAGAGCCGCCTGCCTTCCGTCCCTCCCGCCTCAGGACTTAGGGGAGGCTGTGGCCACGGCGTGTGTGTCAAGGCCCGACCCCAGGTACCCATGGCCGGGGACAGGCTGCAGCCCCAGGCCTGCCGTCCGGCAGGACCCCAGGCCCCAGACCCCAGTCAGCTGAAGCCTCCAGACACTTCTCTTTCAAAAACAGGTGGGCAGGCCCCGCTGCTGCTCCAAATCACTCTTCATGGTCGTCAAAAGTACTAGCGAGACAAAAACTCCCAATCCCCTCATGCTCTGTGTCCCTCCCACAAGGACTTTTTTGAAAAGTGTAGTAAAGGGGCACCTGGGTGGCTCAGAGGGTGAGCGCCTGCCTTGGGCCCAGGGTGTGATCCTGGGGTCCACACATCGGGCTCCCTGCAGGGAGCCTGCGTCCCCCTCTGCCTGTGTCTCTGCCTCTCTGTGTCTCTCATGAATAAATAAATAAAATCTTGAAAAGTGTGGTATGCATAACCCTACGAAATGACTGCACAGTTGGGAACTGGGGCCCGAGTTAGCAAGTGTCTGGGTTTAGCTAAAAATCAGCCCCGGGCCTAGGGTGCGACGCAGCTGGGCTCAGAGCTGCTCCCGCAGAGGGGCCCCCTGCCTGCAGGGCCTCCTCCGGCTCCCCCCACCCTGCGCGCAACTAGATTTTTCAAAAGATCCACCGGGTGGCAGTAGAGCTCCTGGTTTCCAACAGCAGCTGAGCCGGGAGCCGGGCCTCTGGGAGGACACAGGCCCCCAGACACCCCGCGGTGCTGAGTGCCCACCTGTCCCGCCTCCCGAGTGCCCTTCGGAGCAAAACACACAAAAACCAAAAAAAAAAAAAAAAAAAACCACCCACAGGGCGGGCAATGACTAGAGGTAAACAAAGTGCCAGAGGGGCAGGGACAGATGCAAGATACAGATGTCGCGTGTGATAGGGACAGTCAAGTATGAAGGATAGAATTTAGGGGGTGGGTATATGGTTGTTTTGTTTTGAAACAGCTTTATTGTTTAGAATTTTAGATTTACAGAAAAAAAATGCAAAGATGGCAAAGAGAGTTTCCATCCTATTACATCGTAGATTACCACGGTATACTGGTCATCAGTCACGGACCGATATCGAGGTGTCATTTTAATACTCGAAAGTTTTATTACTATTTAAAGTCCATGCTGTCCTCTGATTTCCTTAGTTTTTCCTTAATGTCCTTCCCCTGTGGCCCGATCTCACCCAGGACCCTACGTGACGTGTTTTGGTCATCGTGTCTCCTTCGGCTCCTCCTGGTGGTGCAACCTCTCAGACTCCCCTTGTTTGCCACGATGGGCATCTTGTAAGATCTCCCGCAGGTGCAACGTGTCGGATGTTTTTTCCTGATTAGAATGAGACTGTGGGGTTTGGGGTGGGAGACGGCCCAGGTAGAGTGCCATCCTCGCCGCATTTATCAGGGCGCACGCAGCCCCACGACTTATCCCTTGCCGTTGACCTTGGTCACCTGGCGGAGACGGTGTGGTCGGGTTTCTCTGTGAAGCTGCTCTCTCGAGTCTGTCCTCGGAAGAAGTCACCATGTCAGCCCCCACTCCGGGAGGGGGGATCAGGCTCCGCTTCCTTGGGAGCAAGTAGCAAGGGTCTACATGGATTAGTTGGAGATTTTCTGCATGAGAGATCTGTCTCTTCTCCCCATTGTGTCCACTTTCCCCTATAAACTTCCCTTGTAGAATTTTCTTCCCGTGTGAAATGTTTCGTTATAAAATGGGGTGGACGTTATAAAATGGGGGACGCCTGGGTGGCTCAGCGGTTTGGCGCTGCCTTGGGCCCAGGGCCTGATCCTGGAGACCCGGGATTGAGTCCCACGTCGGGATCCCTGTGTGGAGCCTGCTTCTCCCTCTGCCTGTGTCTCTGCCTCTCTCTGTGTGTGTCTCTCATGAATAAATAAATAAAATATTTTAAAAAATAAAATAAAATGGGGTGGAAGCAAAAATAAATGACCCAAAAAGGGATGTTATATGCCCAAGTGCAGATCCTGCTGAACCCCAGGCGAAGCACCACATGTCTGGGGGGGACTGGGCCACATGCACAGCACTGCTCCGGAGTCCGCTCTCCACCGCAGCGTGGATGTCCAGCGGCAATCCCGGGGGTACCAGGTCCGTGCCCGAACACACGGGGGCCCGCCCGCCAGGGCCCCCCACCTCGGCTCTGCTCCCCTAAGGCAAAAACCATCCTGAGTTTGTGCCTCACCTCCCACCCCCTCCTCCCATCCCATCCGGGGCAAATTCTGTTCTGCTTTGAAATGTGTTGGTCTCAGGGTTGCAAATCCAACATCCTTGGAACAATTATGACAAGCCTTCTAAAAATCCTAAGAAAGCTCTCTCCCCCTCTTAGGAGACAGACTTAGAAATTCAGTGGTGTAAGGATGCGATACGGAGTCAGTATTGATTTAATGGACATTTTGCGGTAACTGGCAGGTAAACGTTTGCCGACCTTCTCCACCTAAGTCCTCCTAAAGCGTCCAAGTCAACAGATCCCCATTCTTTCAAGGTTCTTGGTTAATGGCCAACCATCCTCAGAATATTGACTGAGTGATTACCGAGTGCTCTACAAGGGTTAACTCGATCCTCGTGACACCCAGATGGATAGGTCTTCTAGGATCCCGACTTTACAGATGAGGAAACGGAGGCACCGAGAGGGTAAGCCACTTGGCCAAGGCCACACGGCAGTAGGGAGCAGAGCCAGAAGTGGACCCCACAGGCAGGATCTCTTTTCTTTAGTCCGATGCCTTACACCCTCTTCCAATTGCCTGGTCTTCCTCCAAAAATCATCAATAAGCAGATCATTGAGGCCCGACCGTCACCAGCTAGATCCCAACACCCAGCCTTTACTGCTCACCTGCTCATTTGCACCCATCAGCCTTTATCCCACATTGTTCCTCGAGCTCTTCTTTCACACTAATCTCTAAACTCAGGCCAAACCCTGGTGGGCATCGCATCACCAGACGGGACCGAACTACCCAGCAAGCAATAACTGCCCAGAAGAGCTCGTGGGGGGTGGGGGCAGCCCGGGGGTTTAGCGCCGCCTTCGGCCCAGGGTGTGATCCTGGAGACCCGGGATCTAGTCCCACGTCGGGCTCCCTGCATGGGGCCTGCTTCTCCCTCTGCCTGTGTCTCTGCCTCTGTCTCTGTGTGTGGCTCTCATAAAAAAATTTTAGAATCTTAAAAAAAAAGAAAAGAGCTTGTGGGCCCAGACCACCCAGAGCAGGTGGTGCTCACCTCCCTCCCACCCCCCAATTGACGATGCCTGCGCAAACAGGCCGGAGCAAGGACCCAGGGGGTGACCCAGTCACCTTTACCTCATTATAGTACTGAAATCCCCACCCGAGGAGGAGCATGAGGCTCGTTTATATGAAGACAAGGTGCAGATAGGCCAGTTTGCCTAAGGCGCGTGTATGACCTTACACCTGCCTCTATATACAAGGACCAGGCTCTCCTTTTCTACTTTTTTTTTAAGATTTTATTTATTTATTTATTTATTCACGAGAGACACAGAGAGAGAGAGAGAGGCAGAGACACAGGCAGAGGGAGAAGCAGGCCCCGTGCAGGGAGCCCGACGTGGGACTCGGTCCCAGGTCTCCAGGATCACACCCTGGGCCAAAGTCTGCGCTAAAACCGCTGAGCCACCCGGGCTGCCCCAGACTCCCCTTTTCTGAAGCGTCACCCTAACCCTAAATAATCCCATTCGCTCTTGCTGGGGAGGCCCAGCTTTGGAAATGACTCCCCTCGATCATTTCATTCCCTGCAAATCAAGTTTCCTCTGTGTGACAGCCCTGCCTGCTGTCGTTTCTACCTGTGACTCACCAACGAGCAAACTCATGGCGGTTCAGTGACACAAGGGACAGTGGCAAAGGGGTCTCAGAACCCCACCCGCTCTGATCAACTGTTTACATGAAACGCACGAGAGGGGCGGCTGTGGGCCTGGCACTCACTCTCCTCAGAGGTGCTGTGGCCAAGGCCACACCTGGAAGCCAGAGTGGGCAGGTGACGTGGGCTGCAGGGGCTCAGACTCGGCCCAGGTTTTCCGGCTTCCACGCAAAGAATAAGGAGCAGCCCCAGGCAAGCGCTGGGGTGTGGGGTGGAGGGGCCTCCCCGGGATGAGGGTGGGCAGGGGGCCCGGGCAGTGTGGCTGTGATGCCAGGCCTCAGAGAGCTCCTTGAGGCCACCCACCATGGCCATGGCCACCAGAGAGACCGGGGGGGGGCATGTGGTGTGGACCAGCCTGGGGACCAGGGGACTGCGTCAGGCCTGGACCCAGCACCCAGAGGTGGGATCCTGAGCCGCGCGGCCCCCAGAGAGGCTGTGGGTCTGAGCTGGGCTCCCAGTTTGTTGTCCATCCCTCTCCTGCCTATCACACCTTATGTTTCTGGGTCTGTCCCTGCCCCCCCCCAGGCCATCAGGGAGGTCAGGGGTCCGGCCTCACTGGAGCCAGGCCGAGGGAGCCCAGGACACCCCTCCCGGGGCACCGTCACGTTCCTGTCCATTCCGGCTTGTCTATGTAATCTGACAGTTTCCCAGCAGATGGCAGGGAAGCATCTCGGGGACGAATGTCCACAAAACACCATCAGGGCTGCCACTCAGTGATGGACTGAAAGAAGAGGACCCACAGGGGCTGAAGAGGGAGGAGGCCGCCCATCCCTGGCTGGGAAACTGAGGTTTCCTGGGTCCCAGAGCCAAGCAACCAAACCCCGGGAGCAGGTGCAGGCGGGGATGTCCTTAAAGATGGCCCAGGTCTGGCGGAGGACAGGTGGGCGCCCACCCTCTCATCGGACCTTCCCAGGGGGCCTCTGCCTGTGGCCCGTTACCGCCCAGGGACCAGGCAAGGGGGGCACATTCACGAGCTGCCCCGGGGTGTCTGAGTCTGTCCAGGGGAAGCCTCCCATGGGACAGGGATCTCTGCGTCCCTCCTAAATGCGGGCAGACGAGGCAGGAGCACAGGTGCCTCCTGGCTTGGAGGTCGAGGTGCTCCTGGAGCCCAGTTTGCTCTCAGTGGCCTGTGTGGGGGCCTCGCGGAGGGGACACCGACAACTGAGGCCCCCTGGAGCCTGGGACAGCATGCGAGGTGCTTCTGGGACAGCAGTTGGGTGTTCCTCCCCAACTCGGGGAGATGCTAGGTGCAGGCTGGGGGGCACGCGGGAGCCTGGGGGCTGAGGACTGAGGCTCTGGGGGGTGAACTGAGGCAGCCTCTGGAACCCTGAGGTGCTGCTGGTCTGGGTCAGGGCACTCCTGCCACGGATGGAGAGACTTTGCAAGGACAAGGGGAAATCAGGCAGATCTTGGAAAGTCGAGAGGGCTCGTGGGACAGACTGGAGTCCGGAAGTGCCCCAAACACAAGAACACTTCCCTCGGCCCAGAAATTCCCTCCTCTGAGTTGGGTGGAGAAAATAGGGTAGAGGATGGTCAATATAAGGATGGTCAATAGAAGGAAGGTGGATAATCCCAACCACTCGCGTGGTGACTGGATTCTGGGGCTCTTCCAGGATCTAAACACAGACCTTCCCCCTTCACCAAAATGTCCTCGAATGGGATCTAGACTCAACTGTAAAAAAGTAAGATTTATGAAACTTCCCAGAGAATAACATAGGAGAAGTGACCTTGGATATGGGGATGACCTTTTCGATACAACCAGAGGCATAACTCACAGAAGACACGAATGATAAGCAGGACTTCATTAAAAGCAAAGAATTCTGCTCGCAAAAGACATTCTCCAGAGAACAAGCAGCAAGCCACAGCCTAGGAGAAAGAATTCGCAGAAGACACATCTGACAAAATACTATTATCCAAAATATACACAGAACTCTTTAAGTCGAAAAAAGCCCAATTCAAAACCGGCTCAAAGATCTTATTAACAGACACCTCATCAAAGAAGACATTCCGATGGCAAAGAAGCGCATGAAAAGATGCCCTACATTGCATATCATCAGAGAAATACAAATTCAAACGGCAGTTTTGATGCCACTGCACTCCTATTAAAATGACCAAGATTTTTAGGGCAATGAAAAGAAAAATGATGGATATGAGTCATTATACATTTGCCCAAACCCATAGAATGTACAACAGCAGGAGTGAAGGCTGGCGTAAACCATGGGCTTTGGGTGACAATGACACGTCACCGCCGGTTTATCACCTGTAACCAATGTCTCACTCCAGTGGGAGATGTTGATGGTGGGGGATTCGGTGCATGAGTGGGGGCAGACGGTATATGGGAAATCTCTGTACTTGCCCCGCAATTTTACTGTGACTCTGAGATGGTTGTATTAAAAAAAAGGAAAGTCTTGGGACACCTGGGTGGCTCAGTCAATTGAGCATCCAACTCTTGGTTTCAGCTTAGGTCATGATCTTGGGGTCATGAGATCAAGCCCCGTGTGAGGAGTCTGCTTGGGATTCTCTCTCCCTCACTCTCAACCTCTTCCCCTGCTCATGCTCTCTCTCTCTCTCTCAGAGTAATAAATCTTTTTTAAAAAGTCTTTTTTAGAAAACCTGGGGACTTTTACTAAAGAGCTGGAAACCACCAACTCTTGGACTTAAAATAGTCTTTCAGAAAAAGTACGTATCAAAGGGAAATCTAAACATTCGGAACAAGTGGAGCTGATGGCAGCATCATAAGAAACGTTCAGTCTTTAGAAGATGCATTAAAACACGGCCACGTACCTGCGACTGGAACAACCTTCAAAATAGATCAGAAGGGGGAAAAAAAGGAAGAGCTTTGGACAATACTACAGATGCTTTGGAGAAAGATGATGATCTTTGGGGATGCACGAAGTTGCTTTCACAAGAAGCCAAAGAAGGGAAGGGAGAGTAAAGTGAACAGACTGAACAAAGTGAAATGTTCCAAAAACTCTGAAAAAAATTAGATCACGCCTCTAGGGGACCACTGGCTAAGGAGGAGTAACTGGGTGATGGGCTTGGGTCGGGGGGCGGGGGAGACAGCCTGGATGGTGGGGCTGGGGCCCAGGTGTAAGCAGCACAGCAAAAACGGACACTTCTAGACGAATCAAAGTGGCGCCTAAAGAAACTGATGGATGCCACTCACATAAAGCATTATTTCAAAAACACTTTATTATTTTTTAAGGTTTTTAGAATTTATTTATTCATGAGAGACACAGAGAGAAAGGCAGAGATGCAGGCAGAGGGAGAAGCAGGCTCCCTGTGGGGAGCCCGATGCGGGACTCGATCCTGGAACCCCAGGATCACGCCCTGGGCCGAAGGAAGATGCTCAACCACTGAGTCACCCGGGAGTCCCTCAAAAACAGTTGAAGGAAATCAGATGCACACTAAATCAGCTGAAGAAGAGGAAATAATCAGTGTCCTGGTCTGTAAAAGTCTCTAAGCTTCCAAAGCTTCGCTGATGTCAGGAAAACAGAGAAAGGGAGAGACAGGAGCACCAGCAGATATTTCAAGTGCTTCCTGAATTACAGCAAGACAATCACACAAATGCTCACCAAACCTCCAAGCTATGGGGAATTTGCCCTTTAACGTTAGAGGAGACTCTCTCCCAAGCAGATGGCAGGGCCGGCCGCACAGACGGACGGAGGCAGAGGAAGAGCCAAGATTCCGTCGGGCAAATTCCAAAGGATCCTGGGCCATTGCTGAAGCCCGCTTATTCCCCAGGAGAGAAAAAAACTCATGGTGATGGGCTGAGAGCACTGGTGGCTGGAAAAAGAAAAACAAACAAACAAACCAAAAACTGTTGAACACTGGAAAAGAACATTCATACATTGGACGAAAATTACTGGGGAAGGACATACATATTTTGAGGCATATCCTAACCTCCCTGATGTTTCACGGGGGCATTTGGCAGAGGAGAGGAGGCCGGCTGGAGAGCGTGGCCCGATAAAATGCAGGATGCCCCGTTAGACTGATAAATAAATATCTCCTCAGTCTGGTGATTTTTTAAAATTTTTTAAAGATTTTATTTATTTTTCATGAGAGGCAGAGATACAGGCAGAGGGAGAAGCAGGCTCCCCACAAGGAGCCCGATGTGGGACTCGATCCTGGACCCTGGGCTCAGGCCCTGGGCCAAAGGCAGATGTGCTCAACTGCTGAGCTACCCGGGCATCCCAGTCTGGTGATTGATCATCGGCATCCAGGGGGGTGAATCATGTCGGTCACTTTACCTCTGGCCTTCCTCCCCCAAACCCCAAACCCCCATCTGATCATAACAAGAAAATCCCTTAGCAGGACACTCTACAGAATATCTCAAAACCGCCAAGGTCACCAAAAACGGGGAAAAAATCTAAGAAACTGTCACAGTCAAGAGGAGCCTAAGGAAATTGAATGACTAAATGTCATGTGGGATCGTGGGTGAGATCCTGGAACAGAAAAGGCACATTGGGTAAAAACGAAGGAAATCTGAACAAGGAAGCATGAGCCGTTAGTTAATAATAAGATTCATGATGGGACTAAGAGCACCATCCACGGGTAAGATGTTAATTGTGAGGGAAATTGGGTACGGGGCATAAGGGAACTCCTCTGTCCTATATTTGCAGTTTTTCTGCAAATTTAAACTATTCTCAAAAAAATGAAGTTAATTTGCTTAAAAGTTTCCCAGGGCACAGGAGATGCAAGTAACATTACCAACCAACCTGCCGCAATTGACATTCGTAGAATTGAAAACCCCAAACTGCACAAAATAGGCAGGTTTTTTTTTTTTCAGTGCACAGGAAATGTTTGTCAAGATCAACTATAGGTGGGACCACCAAGTGAGAGGCTCAACAAATCTGAAAGGAAAGGGATTTAAACTATTTAGAGTAACGTTCTCTGAACACAATGGAAATAAATTAGAAGTCAATTACGTAAAGATAGCTCTCAAATCCCCAAATATGTGGGAGTGGAAGAACACTTTTCTCAATAACCATGTGGAAAAAAAAGGGAATCACAAGGGAAATAAAATATTTTAATATAAATAAAAACCTAACAAATCAGACGTCATCCCAACCTCTGGCTTCTTCATCCTGGTGACTTGATCTAGCCCCACGACTTCAAATTCTGTCTGTAAGGGCTGAATCCCACATTTTTATCTCCAGCCCAACCTGCTTGCAGAGTTCACAGCTCAAGCTGCTATTGGATGTCTCCTGGATGCTGAAAGAGCATCTCAAATGCCAGATAGCTAAGAAAACTCTCGACTCATTCCCCATTTCCTCACTATCCATCCGGGTCCTTAGGCCCCAAACCAGGAATCATCTTTCCTTCCCCCCTTCCCCACAGGTCTGGTCTCTCTCCGAATTCTTCGGATTCTACTTCCAACCCACCTTGAATCCACCCACTTCTCTTTCTATCCCAGAATATAAAGCCCGTATTTATAAACATTTCCTTTTTTTTTTTTTTAAGATTTTATTTATTCATGAGAGACACAGAGAGAGAGGCAGAGACATAGGCAGAGGGAGACGCAGGCTCCCTGTGGGGAACCCAATGACTCAATCCCCGGACCCCAGGATCACACCCTGGGCCAAAGGCAGATGCTCAAGCACTGAGCCCCCCAGGTGTCCCATCCACAAACATTTCTTGCAGTAAGTCATCTGTTTCCACCACCACACTTTCATTCTTTTCAATTTCGTCCTAAGGATACCCTGAATCTCCCTGTAGGAGTTCGCTCGGGCTGCCATTACAAGGACCCCAGACTGTCTCCCTTAAACAACAGAAAATGGGGCAGCCCGGGTGGCTCAGTGGTTGAGCATCTGCCTTTAGCCCAGGGCCTGATCCTGGAGTCCCAGGATCCAGTCCCACATCGGGCTCCCTGCATGGAGCCTGCTTCTCCCTCTGCCTGTGTGTGTCTCTCTCTCTTATGTCTCTCATGAATAAATAAATAAAATCATTAAAAAAAAAAAAAAAAAAAAAACAGAAAATGACTTTCTCACGATGCAGGAGCCCAGAAATCCAAGATCAGGCTGTTGTCGGGGTTGCTCCCACCTGAAGCCTCTCACCGGGGCTTGCAGAGGGCCGTCGCCTCCCCTGTCTTCTTGTGGCCTTCCCTCTGTGGGCCCGTGTCCTAAGGACCCCTTCCCAGGAGGACTCCTTGGGAGTCCTAATACGGGATTAGGACCCACCCCAATTGACTGCACTAACTTAATTACCTCTGCAAAAGTCCTATTTGCAAATACCATCACATTCTGAGGTGCTGGGGGTTAGGCTTTCAACCTGTGCGGGGGGGCACGATTTAGCCCGGAATCCGACGTGTTATTGATTCCTGGACTTGCTCTCTTGTATCGACAGCAATAATCACGGCCGAAGGGATGTCATTAAACCAGCGGAAGGACAGCAGCTCCAGGCCAGAAGAGAAGGCCTCCCGCGCGCAGGCCTAAACAGGAACAGATTTCTGGGCCCGCAGAGCCCACTTCTCCCCGAGACAAGCAGGACCTTCACTCTTCCTGGCGGGTGAAACGTCAGAGCACGGGAGCTGTGGATGTGAAGGCAAGCCCAGGGCCGCAAGGCCGCACGTATGCCGCTTTCCCCTAATTGAACGTCCACCTCTATTAAAAAATACGGCCTCTGGGGACCTGGGTGGCTCAACGGTTGAGCATCTGCCTTCGGTCCAGGGCATGATCCTGGAGACCCGGGATCGGGTCCCATATCGGGCTCCCTGCATGGAGCCTGCTTCTCCCTCTGCCTGTGTCTCTGCCTCTCTCTCTCTCTGTGTCTCTCATGAATAAATAAATAAAATTTTAAAAAAATACAGGCTCTGGATTTGACAACAGTGGGTAATATCTAACACACCCATCTTCACTGGCACCTCCATGGCCCCTCCTCCGGGAAGCCTGCCCTGACCTCTAGCCAATGCTGGCCACCCCCACTCCCTCCTCTCTTCCTGCTTTATTTTCTTCATATTATTTCTTTCTCTTAGAGCTCATCACATTTTTTTTACTCGATTATTTTTGTCTCCCTCCACTAGAATGCGCAATGCAAGGGAACAGTAGGGCCCTTGGCAGTCTTGGTTCCCTCCTGTCTGAACCGGGCAGCCTGACCCATAAGGTATCTCGCATCGGCAGGTTATGAATGAATAAGTAAATGGGGGCCACATTTTCAAGAGTTGATTTCGCTCTCGAGCGATTTTTTCATAACTCATCTTCCAAAGCGTATTTTTGCTGAATCCAAAATGTTGAAAATCGTTTCCCTTCCTTCAGGGGAGGGGGACTCAAAAAAGTCTGACAGGTTTGGGGCATGGGGTGGGGGAGTGGTAGTGGGCTCCTGGGAGGCTCAGGTCATCATGATTCTGAGGTCCCAGCTCCCTGCGTGGAGCCTGCTTCTCCCTCTGCCTGTGTCTCTGCCTCACTCTCTCTCTCTCTCTCTCTCTCTCTGTCTCTCATGAGTGAATAAATAAAATCTTTAAAAAAAGATAAAATAGGTCTTGAAAAAAATAAAAATAAACAAAAATAAAATAAAATGGGTCTTGAGAGGCCAATACAATTGTCCAGAACTTTTTTTTTTTTTTAAGTTAATGACTCATTTTTCTGTTCTCTATATATAACGATGCTGGAAGGAAACACCAGTGAATATAAGTTTAAAGAGGAGTCTTAAAAAAAAAAAAGAGGAGTATTTCTAAGTGTACAGGCAAGGGAGACATCAGAGTGGGGAATGTGATGGGTTTACATGTCAGAACGGTCCATGAATTCAATAAAGAGGCAGATGTCAAGATGGAAAAATACCAGTGACTTGGGGTGGACGGAGCTGATATTCTAAATATACAAAGGGGCTTCTTCTGTTGTTGTTTTTTTAAGATTTTATTTATTTATTCATGAGAGACACAGAGAGAGGCAGAGACACAGAGACCCTCTCTCTGTGTCTCTCATGAATAAATAAATAAAATCTTTAAAAAAAAAAAAAAAGATTCAGTGTGAGGTGTGAGGCCACAAGGCCACAAGGATGACTTGGAGATCTGACCTCAGCTGCTAGAAGGGAGCTGGCTTCCCCGAAGGGTGGGAGGCTGCAGACAGGCCCGTTGGGCAGAGGAAGCGCCCTGGTGGCAGGAGCGTAGAGTCACAGCGTGTCTGGAGGGAGGGCTGTCCATGTGTCAAAATGTTTTGCAAGGCACAGGCCGTTTTAAAGCAGCGGACCCACCTGTGGCAATTCATCTTGGGGAAACAGCAAGCTAGGAATCAAGAGGGCACACTGCATGCAGGTACCTTGGGGCTGCTCTGCTCGTGGGAGCAAACATTTGGAAAAACAAATATTCTTCAATCAATAAAACGTGGCACATCGTAGAATAGAGTTCTTTACACCCATTAAAATATAATCTGTATTTGGTGACACGGAAAAGCGTTCAGAGCATTTAGTTCAGTGAAAAAAAGGCAGGTTCGAAAAGTGTATAATTCCATTTTTGACAAAATAAACTTTGTGAGTGTACAGCTGCGTGGAGCTGGGAGCTGGGACAATATCCACCGATTGCATATTGACGGCGGTGACAGCTGTTCTCCGAGGGAAGTGTAATTATGAACAAGGTGGCTGTTGTGGGTCACAGTGTGTCCCCCTAAAATTCATATTTGAAGTCCTATGCCTTCTGGTACCTTAGAATTTGACTTTTTTTGAAAATAGTCACTGCTGATGTAATTAGATGAGGTCATTAGGAGGGGCCCTAATCCAATATAATAGGGATCCTTCTTAAAAGGGGAAATTTGGACACACACACACACACACACACACACCCGGAGAACACCATATGAAGATGAAGGCAGAGATCGGAGTGATGCTTCCACACACCAGGGAGCACCAAAGCTGACCAGTTAACCAGCAGAAGCCAGGGGACAGGCCTGGGACAGGCTGCCCCTCACAGCCTCAGAGAGAACTATCCATGACAGCACCATGATCTGAGCTTCTAGCCCCAAGAATGGTGAGACCAAAAATTTCTGGGTTTTTGGGCCACTCAGTCTGTGGGTCTTTGTTATGGCAGCTACCTAACATGGCTGGCTTTTTCTTTTTCTTTTTCTTTCTTTCTTTCTTTCTTTCTTTCTTTCTTTTTTTTTTTTTTTTTTTTAGAGATAAAGAGAAAGCATGAGTGGGAAGGGAGGGGCAGAGAGAGGGAGACAGAATCTTTTTTTTTTTTTAATAAAATAATTTTTATTGGTGTTCAATTTACCAACATACAGAATAACACCCAGGGCTCATCCCGTCAAGTGTCCCCCTCAGTGCCCGTCACCCATTCACCCCCACCCCCCGCCCTCCTCCCCTTCCACCTCCCCTGGTTCGTTTCCCAGAGTTAGGAGTCTTTATGTTCTGTCTCCCTTTCTGATATTTCCTACCCATTTCTTCTCCCTTCTCTTCCCTTTCACTATTATTTATATTCCCCAAATGAATGAGACCATATAATGTTTGTCCTTCTCTGATTGACTCATTTCACTCAGCATAATACCCTCCAGTTCCATCCACGTTGAAGCAAATGGTGGGTATTTGTCATTTCTAATAGCTGAGTAATATTCCATCGTATACATAGACCACATCTTCTTCATCCATTCATCTTTCGATGGACACCGAGGCTCCTTCCACAGTTTGGCTATTGTGGACATTGCTGCTAGAAACATTGGGGTGCAGGTGTCCCGGCGTTTCATTGCATCTGAATCATTGGGGTAAATCCCCAACAGTGCAATTGCTGGGTCAATTGCTGGCAGGTCTATTTTTAACTCTTTGAGGAACCTCCACACAGTTTTCCAGAGTGGCTGCACCAGTTCACATTCCCACCAACAGTGTAAGAGGGTTCCCTTTGGGAGACAGAATCTTAAGCAGGCCACACTCAGTGTGGAGCCCAAAACAAGGCTCGATCTCACCACCCTGAGATCATGACCTGAGCCAAAAATCAAGAGTTGATCACTTAAACAACTGAGCCACCCAGGCACCCTAATATAGCTGTCTGTCTATATGGTCTGAAATTTCTGCAATATGCACTGATGTAATTTATCCTCAGAAAAGCAAAGTATTTCCATTTTAAATAAACTTTTTATTAAAAACTAAGTCTCTGGACAGCCCGGGTGGCTCAGCGGTTTAGCGCCACCTTCAGCTCAGGGAGTGATCCTGGAGTCCCAGGATGGAGTCCCACATCGGGCTCCCTGCATGGAGCCTGCTTCATGCCTCTGTCTGTGTCTCTGTCTCTGCCTCTGTGTGTGTGTGTGTGTGTCTCATGAATAAATAAATAAAATCCTTTAAAAAAAAAAACTAAGTCTCTGATATAATGGGTAATAAAAACAACTTGCTTCTAAATATACTTCAGATTTGTGTTCCTGTTGACTCTCTCCCTCTCTCTGCTCTTCCCCTGCCTGAAATAAATAAATCTTTTTTTTAAAATGTGTATTCCTGTTGATATTTCTATTTTTTGAGCTGTGTTCTGGAAAATGCAGATAAAGCAATGTGATTCTTTTTTTTTTTTTTTTTTTTTTAATGATTTAAATTGAAAAAAAATGTCCTCCTTGCTGCGGAGGCTGTAGGAAGGAAGCAGCAGTAGTAGCAGTGCTGGTGGGTCGGAAGCAGGATGCCTTTGTGAAGAGTAATGAGGATGTCCGCCACGGCATTGTTTATAATAGGGAAAAACTGGAAGCAACCCAAGCAGCCAGCGGCACAAAATTGTTTGAGTTACACTAAGTGTCTCCAGGTTCTGTGCTGTTTGTTATCTCTTTTAAGCCTTAATATAATGATTTAGTCATCATTACCTATGAAATAATCTCCTCTAATTTGAACATGAGAAAAGGAAAGTTCATAGCAATAGCAATAAAAGAAAAAATAGAATACACATGAAGAAAAGAGAAGGAAATAAACTTTTTAAAAGGCAGATATAGGAGGGAAAAAAAAGGCAGAAATAGGGGCACCTGGGTGGCTCAGTCAGTTGAGCATCCACTCCTGATTTCGGCTCAGGTCATGATTTCTGAGTTGTGAGATGGGGCCTGAGTCAGGCTCCATGCTCAGTGGGGCCTCTAAGACTCTCTCTCCCCTCTGCCCCCTACCACTTGTGTGTGTGATTTCTCTCTTTCTCTCTAAAAAAATAAATCTTAAAAAAAAAATAAAGGCAGAATAAAGTAACTAGAAAACAGGAAAAAATAGAACTGATAAATCCAAGAAATAGTTCTTTTTTAAAAAAATACATAATTAGCAAATATCTGGTGCTTTAAATTATTTTAATGGAAAAAATGGCAAGATATATAGAGCATCAAGGTGTATGTTTTTACTTATCAAATTAAAGGATACGTTTCGCAAGATTTCACTAAATGGGAGTAAGAGCAAGGTGTAGCCACTTCTCTCAAGTACAGCTGATGATAAATCAAAAAGAACATTTCCAGAGAGGGGCCAGGCAAGGTTTGTAGAAAGCCTATGAGGGGGCCAAAGATCTATGCACACAGAGATGTTTCTGAATAGGAGAGAATTGTTCATCGTGCCGTACCTATTTATCTTATATTACTGCAGGAACAGCATCGTAGATTTAGTAGCATTACAATTCATCATCTCGGAGCTCTGTGGGTCAACAGTCCAGGTGGGCTCTGCTGGTTCCTCTGCTCAGGGTTCACAAGGTCAAAAGCAAGGTGCGGACCAGCGGACCAGGGTGAGCTCCAAATCTAAAACACCTGGGGGGTGGGGCGGGGAACACACTTCCGGGCTCATTCGGTTGTCGGAAAATCCAATTCGGTGTGGTGTTTGGACCGAGGTCTCTGTCTTCCTGCCCTCAGCTGGGAGTCACTCCTGCATTCCTTGTCACATTGGCTCTTCCCCCTCTTCACCCAGCAACACCACTCCTATCCTTCCAAGCTTCAACTCGAAGTTCTCCTCCTGCCACACCTGTCTTGCTCCAGCCAGAGAAAGTTCTCTGCTTCTAAGGACTCATGCAATGATATTGGGACCACACAGAGAATCCAGGTTGGGCTTGGGACCTCAGTTTTTTCTGCAAAATCCCTTTCATCACGTAAGGTGACAAAATCACATAGGGAAGGTGGGCGACATGGTGGATTCTGAGACTTAGTGAGAAAATGCTGAAGTTATTTTAAAGAGAAAAAAAAAGCAAGATGTTAATCAGGGTTTCTCAACTTTGGCACTATTGACAGTTTAGACTGGGCAATTAGGTTCAGCAGCAATCCTGGCCTCTACCCATCAGAGACCAATAGCACAGCTGAAAATGTCTGCAAACATTGCCAGATGTTTCCCAAAGGTCAAAATTGCCCCCAGTTGAGAACACTCACATACTGGGGCGGCTGGCCGGCTTAGTCAGTGGAGCGTGCAACTCGATCTGGGGGGTGTTTGAGCCCCACTTTGGAGCCAGAGACTATATAAAAAAAATTCTTGGGGCACCTGGGTGGCTCAGTTGGTTAAGTGTCCAACTCTCTATTTAAGCTCAGATCATGATCTCAGAATCGTGAGATCTGTGCTGAGTGTGGAGTCTGCTTGAGATTCTCTCTCTCCCTTGGCTCGTGCTCTCTCTCTCTCTCTCAAATAAATAAATACATCTTTAAAAGATTTATTTAAAGAATTAATAAAATCTTTTAAAAAATTAAAAGGAACACATATACATATGAATATGCACAAATATATTCATGAATATACACATGAATACACAAAATGTGGTCTTAATTCTGCAGAAAACACAGCAAACACATATATTAAGAGAGAGTAAAAAACACTGGATGAAAAATAACAAAGTATTAACAGTGGTTACTGTGGGGTTTGTCATAATAGTTGTTTTATTTTCTTATTATTTTCTATGCTTATCAAGTTTGAATAGCTATTGCTTTTACACATAATTTTATGAAGCAATTTCTCCTCCTGTGGATTTTCAAACATGAAATCTGAGTCTTTATTCTTGGGAGAAGTTCTCCTGGCTGGCACTTCTCTGCTCTTTTTGTGTAGTATTGAATATTTGTATCTCGATTCATATTTTTCTCATTTGTCAGATTTTTGTGTCAGACTATATCATCTATGCCTAAAATTAATGGAAGCATGCATAGAATTAGTGGTTCCTTCAAAATGAAAGAACTATCTAGTTAAGTGGTCTGGCTGTTCAGACCATTTTTTAAGATAATTGATTTGAGGACTTTCTTCAGTAGTTTCCTTGAATGTAGGGCATTATGATATTCTATTTCTTCTCTGGTTCATGTTGACCATTTACTTTCCTATAAATTCATCCACTTAAAATATTTATATCTACTAGATATTATTGTATATAAAATAATGTATAATTTATAGTATCCACCTTATCTATATCTTTCTCACTGAATTAATATTTTTCTCTTATTTATTATTTAGATTTTCTTTTTTTCTTAAAAATTTTATTTATTTATTCATGAGAGACACAGAGAGAGAGAGAGGCAAAGACGTAGGCAGAGAGAGAAGCAGGCTCCACGCAGGGAGCCTGATGTGGGACTCGATCCTGGGACTCCAGGGTCATGCCATGAGCCGAAGGCAGACGCTGAACTGCCGAGTCACCCAGGTGTCCCTATCCGTGGAATCTAAAACAAAGAGTAGAATGGTGGTTACCACAGGCTGGGAAATGGGGAAATGGGGAAATGGGGAGATGCTGGTCAAAGGTACAAACTTTCAGTTATAAGATGAATAAGTCTTAGGGATCTAATGTGGAGCGTGGTGACTAGTTAACAATACTGTGCTGTATACATTAAATTTGCTAATAGAGTAGATCTTAAATGTTATCACATAGACACAAAATGGCAACAAGTGGTGGATGTATTAATTAACTTGATTGTAGCGTGCATCTCACAATGCATACATATCTCAAATCATTACGTTGTACACCTGAAGTACATACAATTTTCGCTAGTCAATTATACCTCAATAAAGCTGGCAAGGAGAAAAAAGATATTGTGGAAAAAAGAGAAATATATACATATTTATCAGGTCCTCCATTTTTCCATTAATTTATTTCCTTCTCTTTTCTTCGGGTTTTTTTGTTGTTCTCTCCCTAGATTCTTGGTATCAATCCTTAAGTCATTTACTTTCTCGTTATTTTTTTATATTATGAATTCTTTTGTTTTAAGTTTTTGTTTTGTTTTGTTTTTTGGTAATCTCTACACCCAGCATGGGGCTCAAACTGACCACCCCAAGATCAGGAGTCACATGTTCCTCTGACTGCCAGGCACCCCTGAGTTCTTTCTTTCAATACTCTGGACTCTTACTGTTTTATTATGAATTCTTTCTGCAGGAACTGCTGATTCTCTGCTTTTCTCTCTCTTTCTACTTTAAGAATAGAAATTTACTGAGCTCATTGCTGCCCAATTAAAAGGACTACATTTCTCAGCCTTCCCTCTATCAGAAATAACTAGCATTTTTCTTATTTGACATTTGCCTCTTTATTTCATATATGGTATTTTCAGATGTGTAAACATATCAAATTTTCCCTCATGACTTCTTGCCTGGTACAGTTAGAAAGTCTCCACTCTATAGTCACCAGTATCTTCATCTGCTACATTTCGGTATAGTATGTTGTTAGGCTGGAAGCTGTACTCATCATTCTTTTTTCTTTTAAAGTTCTTGGCAATTGCAATGACGAATTTTAGAATAGTATTTCTGCTTGTCTGCAAAAACCTATTAGGATTATAATTGGATTTGCTTTGATTTGGAGGAGAATCAACATTTTCATCATCTTCCCATCCAAGAATACGTTTGTTTCTCCATTTTACTTAAGCTTTATGCTTTCAATAAAATATTGTGTCTTACATAGGTCATAAAGTCTATTGGCAAGAATGTTCCACGTGTAGTTGCTCTCTTGAAGGGAATGTCTTACCCATTATATTGCTGATGGCATGTGCCAAAGCGGGTAGGTTGGTGTGACGGTTTGCAGGAGGCCTTTCAGTGGGGTCATTGCAGGCCAGTCTCCACTTCCTGGGAGCAAGTGAGAAGCTCATTTGAGGAGGTCCTGGAACTAGGAAGTGGTGGGGATGGAGATCCAGTCCCAACGGGTGTATTGCCACAGCCCAGACACTATACCACCTCTCTCCAAAAAACACTTCCCGTAAAAAAAAAAAAAAAAACACTTCCCATCAAAATATTTTCACAGCACGTGGGGTGCCTGGATGTCTCAGTCAGTTAAGCGTCTGCCTTCGGCTCAGGTCATGATCCCATGATCCCAGGGGCCTGGGATCCAGCCCCATGTCTGGCTCCCCACTCAGCAGGGGGGCTGCTTCTCCCTGTCCCTCCCCCCTCAAATAAATAAATAAAATATTTTTAAAATATATATTTTTTCACAGCACAAATCCAGCTTGGAGGGCCATACCTAAGACCATGTGTGTGGCACGGTGATAAATGAAAGGACTGGGTGGAAGATTCTGAGTTAAAAACAAAGAGCTTTGTTTTCCACACCTTTGTCAGGGTGGCTCTTGTGGAACATGCTTGCTGCTGTGAAAGCCTCACCTTCCGGTCTGTGGCACTGAAAAGGAAACCAGTCCCCAGTATGTACCCAGCAGTAATGGGTGTGCACATTTGCTGAGGACACATGTCAGGAACAGAAGCACTGTTCCTAAGAGCCCCCAACTGGAAACAGCCAAAGTGCCTACCAACAGCAGAATGGATGGTGGTGCACAGCTGAACACCACGCACTCAGGAATGAAGCAGCCCCCAGTACCCTCCGCATGGATGGCCCTCACAATCGTGATGTTCAGGATGGGGACAGGAAAGAGTACATACTGTGAGATCCCTATAGATACCATTTTTAAAACAGGCAAAGCTCTTCATGGGGCAGGAAATGAGGATAATGTTTACTCTTGGGTCAGGAGTGGGGACAAAGGTGAATGCTAATGTTCTGTTTCTTGATCTGTGTGCTAGTTACATCTATGTGAATATTTTATTTTGTTTTGTGAATATTCATGGAGCTGCACACTTATAATTTAAGAATATTTTTGTGTCGGGACGCCTGTGTGGCTCAGCAGTTGAACGTCTGCGTTTGGCTCAGGTTGTGATCCTGGAGTCCCGGGATCGAGTCCCACATCGGGCTCCCTGCATGGAGCCTGCTTCTCCCTCTGCATATGTCTCTGCCTCTCTCTCTCTCTCTCTCTCTCTCTCTCTCTCATCTCTCATGAATAAATAAATAAAATCTTTTTAAAAAAAGAATATTTCTCTGTATATGTTATATCTCAATAAAATGTATCACCCCCCCACCTCCCTCCCATCCCGCAAAAAACTATCTGAATCAGCAGTCCTCAAATTTTTTAGACTCAGGGTCCCTTTAAACTCTTAAAAACATCAAGGAGCCTAAAGATATTTTGTTTATGTGGAAAATACACTCAATGATATTAACCATATTGAAAATTAAAACTGAGACATCTATGGGCTATTTATTAAGTCATACAAAAATAACAGTATAAACCTATTACATGTTAATATAATAACATTTTTATTTTGAAAAACAGTACTTTACAAAGCAAAAAACTCATAAGAACAGTGGAGGCATTTTATATTTTTGCAAATATCTTTAATATCTAGCTTAATAGAAGAGAGCTGGATTCTTCTATTTTCTCTGCTTCCAACCTATTATGATACTACATGTCATGTAACTTCTCAATTACTCCACTGAATTCTCATGAGAGAATGAAATTTAAAAATGGAAATAAGCCTAATATTATTAGACAAATAGCTTTGACCTCCAAATTCTCAGAAAGAGTTGTGGGGATGTCCAGGGTTCCCCAAAACACACTTTGAGAACCACTGATCTAAATAGGTTAAATTTTTTTTTTTAAAGGGGGAAGGGGCCCAAGCTCTTACAAATTTAAGCCAAACTCATGTGCACATCATTGCTCCCTTATGAGAACTTTCTGGTGGTGAATAAACTCCCAAGACTGTTTCACCTGTTCTTCCTTCATAGATGGCACAATGGTCACCAGGCCAGGTGTATCGGTATACGGTATACGCTCCTTAGTATGCTGAAAGATCCCAGGCAAAGATCTTGGTCTAGGGTTCTCTCTTCTGGTCTACTGAGGGTCCTGACCTTGCACACCCATCTCTCCACTTAAAATAGCACCATCCTGACAATTTAGATGACATGGATAAATTCTTCAAAGATGCAACTTACCAAAACTGACATAGGAAGAAATAGAAAATCTGAATAGCTTTATATTTGTTAAAGAAATTGAATTCATAGTTACAAGCTTACCCATAAGCTTGGAATAACAATTCCAGATCCCCATGTCTTTATTGGTAAATTATATCAAATATCTTAAGGAAAAAATAACACCAATCTCACTTAAACTTTCTCAGAAAAAAAAGGAGGAGGAAAGACTCCCTAATTCATTGTATGAAGTCAGCATAACCCTGATACCAAAAACTGGTATCACAAGGAAAGAGAGCGTAATGGCTCTCATGAACATAGATAAGAAAAAACAACAACAACAACAACAACAACAACAAAGCTTAACAAGATATCAACCAGTTGACTCCAATAATATATGAAAAGGTCAACATATTATGACCAAGTAAGGTTTATGCCAGGAACACAAGGCTCTTTTAATATTCAAAGGTCAATTAATACAGTTTCTAATAAAAGATGAAATTCATATGGTCACTTTAGCTGAAGAAAATGTATTTGATCTAATGTAATGCCCATTCATGATTAAAACTCTCAGCAAACTAGGAAAAGAGAGAATTTCCTCAATATGATTAAGGATGTTACAGATTGAATTGTGTCCGCTAGAAAGATGTTGAAATTCTAACAACCTATGTGACTATATTTGGAAATAGGGTCTTCTCAGATATAATCAAGTTAATATGAAGTCATCATGGTGGGCCCTAATCCAATATGACTATTGTTCTTATAAGAGGAAGAAAGTGTCATGTGAAAACGGAGACCCAGGCAGAAGAAAGTCATGTGATGATGGAGGCAAAGATTGGAGTGATGTGTCTATAAGTCAAGTAATGCCAGGGTTGCCAACAATACCAGAAACTAGAAGAAAAGAAGTATTATCCCCTACAGGTATAAAAGCAAGCATAACCATACTGAAGCCTTTATTTTATTTATATAGATCTTTTTGTTTATTTGGGAGAGAGAGCACAAGTGTGCATAGACATGAGTGGAGGGAGGGGCAGAGGGATAGAATCTCCGAGCAAACTGAGCTCAGAGCCCAACATGGGGCTCAATCTCACAACCCACAACCCATGAGATCATGAACTCAGCTGACACCAAGAGTCAAATGCTTAACCGACTGAGCCACCCAGGCACCCCTGAAACCTTGATTCTAGACTTAGAGCTTCCAGAGCTTTGAAATAATCACATTCTTATTTTCAGCCACCCAAGTTGTGATGTCACCACAGAGTTTCCTCTGGGAAACTAATACACAGGGCATCTATGAAAAACCTACAACCAAATTCCATTCATGGCAAAATACTGAACATTTTCCCTCTTGAGAAACAAAATGAAGATATCTACCCTTAACACTTTTATTTGACACTGTCCTAGAGTCCTAACCAATAAGGCTGGGAAAAAAAAAAAATAAAAAGCATAAAGAGAAAAAGGAGTAAAACTGTCTTTGTTCTCAGATGGCATGAATATATATTAGAAAGCCCAAGGAATCTATAAAAAATACCAGGACAGATAAATATTATTAAATTTACAAAATACACAGTCATTTTTTTGAAATCAATTGTATGTCTATATACTACCAGTAAAGAATTGGAAGATGACAAAAATAATAAATGCAATGACATCAAAAACATAAAACATTTAGGCATAAATTTAACAAGAGATACATGAGACCTCTGCACTGAAATCTACAAAACATTAGTGAGAAGAATTAAAGAGCCAAACAGAGAGATATGCCATGTTCCTGGATTTAAATTCAATACTGTTAAGACATCAGTTTTCCCCAAATTGATCTCTAGATTCAACTCAGACCCAATTTATATTTAACAAGTTTTGTTTTGTAGAAATTGACAAGCCAATTCTAAAGGTTATATGGATCTACAAGGGACAAAATTATCTTGCAAAAGAAGAAAAAGTTTTACACTGCCCGATGTCAAGGCTTACTAGAAATCTACAGCAGTCAAGATAGAGTGAATTGGCAAAGGATAGAAAAAAAATAGAAGAATGTAACAGAATAGAGTCCAGAAATAAGCCAACATAGAAACTGCCAAACTTTTGACAAAAGTGCCAAGGCAATTCAATGGAAAATGGAGTTTCTATTTCATTAAACAAATGATCCTGGAACATCTAGATAATCATATAGGAAACAAAACAAAACAAAACCTTAACTCCTACCTTACACTATACATTAAGAAAAACAACTAAAAATAAATCATAGACCTATATGTAAGGCCTAAAATTACAAAGCTTCTAGAAGAAAACATACTAACATCTCTTCACAATTTCAGGGTGAGCAAAGATGTTTTAGATAAAACACTGAAAGTGCTAACCGTAAAATTAGAGATTGATACATTAAACTGTATTAAAACTATAAAATTCAAAAAAATTTCAAAAAAAAAACTATAAAATTCTGCTCATCATAAGACAAAATTAAGGAAATGAAAAGACCAGCCACAATCTGAGAGGAAATATTCATAATAAATATGTATGACAGAGGACTTGTATCCAGAATGTACAATGAACTCCTACAAAGCAATAATAAAAAAGACAATCTAACCTCTAAAATGACCAAAAGACTTGAACAGACATTACACAAAAGAAGATATACAAATGGTCAATACCAAAAGAAAAGGTACTCAACATCATTAGTCACCAGGGAAATGCAAATTAAAACCAAAATAAGGGGGCAGCTGGGTGGCTCAGTCAGTTAAGCGACCAAGTCTTGATTTTGGCTCAGGTCATGATCTCAGGGTCATGAGATCGAGCCCCGTGTTGGGCTCTACACTGGGTGAGGAGCCTGCTTAAGATTTTCTCTCCCTCTTTCCCTCTGCCTCTCCCCGTTCCCTCACTAAAAACAAAAACACAAAACAAAACAAAACAAAAAAGAAAAAAACAAAAACCCATAACAAAGTACAACTTGTTATATCAGCTAAGATTACTAACTTTAGACTGACAGCACTAAATGTTGGTGAAGTTGTGAAGCAACTGGAACTCTCCTACATTGCCAGTGGGAGCAGAAAATGGTAAAATTCCCCTCCTAGGCTGGAGTATACTGAGGTAGGGGAAAGGGTGGTGGGAGTGGTGTCCCCCAGGTCAGGCAGCAAGGGGGTGCAGCATCTGTGGAGAATTTAAAAACAATAATAAATCCAAATCAACTAAGCACTGGTTCACATTATATTATCACCATGTGTTCAAAACAGTGTCATGTGATAAAATATGCCTATCTGCTGGAGTGGACCATTCCCACCTCACCCTTTGTGACACTCAAGAAAAATGACAACAAATGTCAACAAAAAATGCTATGTACAGATATGGTCACAGCAGCTTTATTCATTATAGCCAAAGACCAAAAGCAACCCCGATGTGCACAACCAAGAGAATGGATAGACAATTGCAGTATATTAACAAAATGGAATATTACTCAGCAATAAAAAAAGAACAAAGCATTGTGGGTAAATTTCATAAACATTATGGGAATTTGGCAAGCAGAAGGTTGAATGTGAATAGGTCCTTGGTTGCTGGGTTGCATCTTAAGGCTTTCTATCTTTTGCTACAGGGATTAACACAATGCTTGACATGCAGGGAGGAATGTATATTGGGGATGCTGGATGGGAATCTAACCCAAGGCTGGGACTTCACTTCTCCAAACACCAAGAGTCAACTAGGAATTCTTGGAGTCAATAAATAGAAATAGGAGTCCATAGCCCCTTTGTCTCTGGCTGTTGCCCAAACCAAACTCGTCCGCCTCCAAACCACCCTCTTCCACCTTCCCTGTCCTTCTCAGTTTCCCAGAGTGGGAACCTTAGCATCTGTTAAATCTTCCTTCTCAAGCTATCTGTCCTCAAGGCTGATAGGTTCATCCAAGATCTGAACCAGGATGTTGGAGTCTAGGATGAGAGCACCTAGGGCTCAAGGCAACCACCCAAGACCTGACGGGTAGGAAGGGTCAATGGAGGACTTCGGGCTGTCCTCAACAAACTTTTAGACTCCCCTCCCTTCTGCAGTCAACTCAGCTGCAGAGCCAAAAGCTGGTGTTCAGCCCAAGGCTCTGTGTGGATTGCTGGGTGTTGTCCCCAGTCCAGTCTGGACCAGGGACAGTAAGGAAAGATCCAGGGTTTGGGTGCCAAGAGACACTCCAGTAACACCAGCCCCTGGCCCTGCACAGTATCAGTGATGCTTTGCAGGGGCAGAGTCTTGACTAGAACCCAAGCCGCCAGTCACCCCCTGGCAGGTCCTCCCACCACACTAGACCCTCCTGATAGGCGGGAAACTGGCAACAGAGCTTGTCACTCACTAACGAGGCCGCAGGCTGCCCTCATTTCTCTACTCTCAGCATCCTTAGCATGCATCCCCAGAGACCCTCAGGAAGGTTCTACAGGAATGAAAAATGAAGGAAAAAGGATGACGGAATATGAAGGATGTGGATGGATGCAGGATACAGGCAAGCAGTTCGGCACCTGGCCTTGAAGCCTCCTCCAGGGCCCAGGACAGGTGGGAGGAGCGAGCCATGAGGAGAGCAGGATCAGTGAAGGCAGCAGCGTTTCCAAAGAGGAGGGTATGAAGGGAGGGAGAGGGGATGGAGAATTTGTCTAGAAGCTGCATTTGCCTGCCTGGCAAACATTCTTTCAACAAAGATCATGTTATGGGGACACTGGTCTTGGAGAGGAAGCTGGAAGGGGTAAGGCTGCGAAAGAGGCTGAGTCCATGTGTGATTGGATGGATGGATGCATGGATGGATGCATGGATGGATGCATGGATGGGGTGAATGAGCGAGCGAGTGAGCGAGCGAGCGACTGCCTGGGTGAGTGACTGAGCATGTGAGCAAACCTCAGCCCTCCGGGGTTGGAGGTTCGCGCCCGGCAGGGGTCACTGAGCGCCCCGGGGGCGGGAAGGCGGCGCAGGCGCAGCGAGTGCCAAGCCCCTCCCGCGGGGGGGCGGGGCGGAGTGACGGCGGGGGCGGGGCGAACTGGGGGCGGGGCTGACGGGACGGGGCGAGCCGGGGGCGGGGCTGACTAGGGGCGGGGCGAGCCGGGGGCGGGGCTGGCTGGGGGCGGGGCTGGCTGGAGGCGGGGCTGGCTGGAGGCGGGGCGGGGCGGGGCTAGGGAAAGGGACTCGAGCACCAGCCAAACTTCCGGTGCCTGCGGAGCGCGGAGCGGCGGCTGCACAGCCCGAGGCTGCCCGGGCAGAGGCTGCAGGGCGGACGCGCGGCCGGCCGCAGCCATGGTGAAGATCAGCTTCCAGCCCGCCGTGGCCGGCATCAAGGGCGACAAGGCCGACAAGGCGGCGGCCGCGGCTGCGGCCCCGGCTCCGGCCGCTGAGATCCTGCTGACGCCGGCTCGGGTAAGAGGGGCCGGGGGTGGGGGGCGCTTGGGCTGGACTTCTTGGGGGCGACGCGCGCCCCGCGGGCCCCGGGAACCGTTCGAGGCGCATCGGGGGCCCGGAGCCGTGACCGGAGGGACCGAGCGGCTGGAATGGGGCCTCCATCCCCTGTGGGAGGGGGCTTGGGGCCGCCGAAAGCAGAGGTCCAAAGAGCGGGAGGGGTCCGGGGCGCAGGTCCCCGGGTGGGGAAGCGCTCGAGGTCTCTTCCAAAACCGGAGGGGCCGCAGGCGGCCGGCCCCAAGACAGCGGACGGGGCCGGTAGGAAGAAGTTGGAAGAATGCTGGTGGGGGGGTTGCGTCTGTTTCTAATCAAGGGGGAGGGGCCGAGAGTCGAGCCCCAGCTGGGGGATGGGAGGAGGTTCGGACTGCGTTTCCCCGAAGTAGGGAGGTGGGTCAGGATCGGTGGGGAATGGCGGGGGGTTGGGGGGCATCGAGTCCGGTGCCAGCGATGGAGGAGGCGCCGGTGACTTCGTCCCAAACGAGGGGCTGGGACTGTGCTGCTGAAAGGCCCACCTGAATTGGTGGACCAGAAGGTGAGGAGATGGAAAGCGACCAGAACCGCCCGGCTGCACGTCCAGCATTCAAGGTCTGAGGTTCGGGGTTGCAGGTTATGAGGCCGGGCGCCCATCTGGGCCTCCCTGCCCCGCTCTTCCTTCCTCTCCGGCTCCGGGCAGCTCCCTGCATCCCGCGGGGAGGCTCCCCCGCTGCCCCGGTGCCCTCCCGCATCCCGGAGGCTCTTTGTGGGGGCGGGCCTCCTCGGTGCACCCCGCCCCCTCCGGCGTCCTCCCCCGCCTCCCCCTGCCCTCCGGCCGGGGGGAGAGAAGGCATTTCCGCCGGTGGAAAACTGTCTGAGCTGCGTGGAGTCTGACCCGGAGAGGGCAGGACGCGTGGCGGCAGGGAGGCGAGGGGAGGGGAGCGAGGGCTGGTCCAGCCAGGCTGCCCTGTGCTCCGGCAAAGCTGCCCACGTAGCCGTGGTCTCCGGCGGTCTTGGGGTGCCCCCAGCCGTCCCATAAGACTGGACTTCCAAAGTCTTTGTCTGCTCCCCTTGCTTCCCATGAGTCTTCCTCAGCGCGGAGGTCCCTCCCCAAGTTTTGTGGCTCAGATTCAACCTTGCCCGGAGTATTAACCAGGGCTGCAGGGGAAGACTTGGGCCTGGGGCCACCAAAGAGGGGACTCTGGAAAGGGGCCTCAGAGGTGGGTGTCACATCTCTAGCAAAGACCCTGAGTGAGCAATGCACCAAGGAGCTGCAGGCCAGCTCTCCTGCCCTGGTGTGGTCACTGCATCACCTAGGACCACCTGGGCTAGGTCAGGGGGTGGGGGGTGGGGGTTGCAATGTACCCCCAACCAAAACAGCTCCATCTTCATCCCATGTTTACATGGGCAGGGGGCATTCCATGTTTGAAGACCATGGTCTTTAAAAGTTTGCAAGGGTCTCTTCAAGCTTCCTTCCTCCCTCCACCAAAGAACCAGCCTACTCCCAGGGCCTGCTGCCCTGCTCAGGCCTGGAATTCAGGACCCTGCCTCTGAGGACTATAGGATTCAAGCAGAAGACAGTAGGGGGATGGAATTCAAACTCTGAGAAGGTCCACCAAATTTCACAGGAGTGGCACATTCTCCAGCAGCAGCCTGCTGATGGTGTCGGGCCGGATGGCAGATGCCAGCATCACCTTGGCAGTAACTGACATCCAGTTTCTGGCACTGAAACCCAGCCAGCATCCTCTCTTCCCCCTCACCCAGCGTGAAATGGAAATATCAACATCTTCCCCATCTTCCCGGGGCTGTTTGTAATGGCCTTGAGCCTGCTGAGCGGGCCTCCTCTCCCAAACCTCGTTAGTTTGGGCAAGGCCCCTAGCTGTCTTAATTGGCACGGAGGAGCGCTGGGGGCCCAGGAGGAGGATTAAAATCCTGGCACCACCTAGGACAGAACTGCATAGCAGTAAATGATCATGGTTCCCCGAGGCCCTGAGGTGATAAACGGAGGGGGCTTTGGATGTTACATGTCGTTTCTGCCAATTGCCTGCTGGAATTGGAGCGGGAAAGAGCGGGAATTGTTCACTGCTCTGAGCCTGTTGTGCCCTCACCTGGCCAAGGGGCACGTTCCCGTTGTCCAGTAACTAGGGCATGGATGGAGCCCCCCTCTCCTGCCTCTGGCAGTGAGCACAGCAGGTTGCCGGGCTCCAGACAGAGTGCCACCATCTATTAGGGCACTGAAGGAGAAGGTGGGTGGGACAGGTAGGCCGACTGGGAGGCCCAGCCTTCTCCGTTATTGAGACAGAGCATCTGAGGTTTGCCCCATGCCCATGGGGACGCAGAGGAAAGCTTATTCGAAGGTTTCTTCTGGCTGAGGGTGACCCAAGAACCCTCCTTGGCTACTGACCTGGACTCAAAAATTAGTTATAAAGCCCTGGAAGGACCTGCTGATGAACAGAGGAGTCCATGAACGCCCTCCCCTCGGCAGTGAGCTCCCCTGTGGCTGTTAGATGCAAATGTCCACCTGCTTGCAGGCCCTGAGGGGCCAGGGTAAGGCCTTTGCAGCACCCTCACAGCGGGGCTCCCCCTGCTTCTGAGCAAAAACCCCAACACAAGGAAGATTCTGTCCCCAGACCTGCTGATGGAAGGAAGTGCCTCAGTGGGCCGCGAAGGGATGGGGGCGGGGGCCCAGCTGGGCTTCCAGCTGCCCACCCTCCCCTTGGCGCGCGCCTCGGAGGTACTGAGAAGCCTGCGCTGAAGGCCGACTGGCGGGAAGCCAGCCTGGAAAGTGGGCTGGCCGGGAAGCACCCCCTCCTAGCACGCACCAGCTAGGCCGGTCTTCCCCTTGGGGGCCTGCGGGCCAGCCGGGGCCTGAGTGGGCACACGCACGCGCGCAGCCAGGTGTGGGCCTGCACAGACTGGGCTGGGCTGGGGGCTGCAGACGGCGGGGGTGGGGCTGCCCGGGGCGGGAGACAGGTTCAATACCATCCTCTCAGCACCGGCTCATTTTCTCCTTGGCTTTGCCTTTGATTAATGGCTCCTGCGTCGCCCCCTCCCCCAGCCTGCATACCTGGGGATCAGATTTCACTTTCCGAGTCCCGGCCTCGGGCCCTGGGCGTGGGGGAGCCGGTTGGGGGAGGGTCCCCTGCCAGCCGGGAGTGCTCCTGCCCCAGTGCCCCAGTACCCGCCGGCCCTGACGGCCGGGCTGAAGGACCTTCTGGAAAGGTAGCCCTGCTCCAGATCGTGCCCCGGTGGCGGGCTGGGGGCTTCGGCCGGCCCACGCCTGGCCTGCCCGGGGCCTTCCCAGAGGGGCTTCGGCTTCTGAACACATCTCGACGGCTTTTCTCTTCTGTTTCCCTCTCTTTTCTGTTCGCCGGACCTTGCCTGTTTCAAGGCTGTGAGCGGACTCCCGGGGAGGATGAGTTCCCCTTAGGGGAAAAAAATCATTTATGGTAAAATCACGGATGTGCAGCCTGGCTCCCCACTTCCCCCCAAACACACACCCTCTCCCAAGTTTTCTCTCTCCCCCGGGAGGGCTCTTCCAGCAGCCAGCTTTGCTTCTCATCCATGGATGGAGCCTTTGTCCCCCGGAGTCTCTCATCTTGCCTGCCAGGAAGCCAGTAGATGCAGGGGAGTGGGTGGTGCAGGAGTCCTCAGGGGTCCGTGCTGTTCTTCACCCAGTGGGTGCCCAGGCCTCCAGCCACGTGACGGGACTGGGGTCCCCGGACTCCCTGTCGCCGTTCACCCAGCTGTCTGTACGGGGAGCACAGCTGTGTGCTGGTGGATGGTGGGCCTCTGCCCGCTGCTCCCACCCCCACTAGGTCTGGCTGGCTGGTGCTCACACACACACACACACACACACACACACACACACACACACACACACACACACGGGCCTTGGTGACCTTGAATCTGATCCGCAGCCTGGGAAAGATGCTGAGGGCGAATGAAGCCCAGGAGGGCCCGGCGAGCGCCCCTCCCCCACCAGGGCGGCAGCAAGTGCATTGCTGGCTCCCTGCCAGCCTCCGCCCAGCAGCCTGCAATTGTAGTTTAATCTGCTTGCAGTTAATTTGGACATTGTTACCGAGGAACTGTAGCTGGGGGGGGCCCTCCAGGAGTCATGGGAGTCCGCCCAGCTAATGCTCCAGTTGGCTGGGCTCCCCTTGACCGCCGTAGCCCTGGCTTTGCTAAACCATTTAATGAGCACCGTCGGGGGCCTCGGTGCAGCGGGCAGGGGAGGCCCAGGCCCCTCGTGGTCCCCGGCCGGCGGCTCACGCACCCCACACGAGTGCACAGCGAGGCGCTTTGCTCAGAAAGCCCCGTTGCCTTGGAAACAGTAGGCTGTGTTTTCCTCCTTTCTAAATGGAAGCCCCCCCAAATGCCTGGCTGCTCCATGGGGGGGCTGACATTTTCCTGGGTCTCCAGCACAAGTGAAGCAGCGTGGGGGGCTCAGGAAGCAGGCTTCTCCGCGGTCCTGGGCAGCCAGGAACCCCTAGGTTCCCTGTCGTGTTGTGTGGGGCCCTGTAAGCGATGGCAGCTTCGGGGCAGAATTCAGGGGCCCTCCCTCTGGTGTGGGGCTTGGTGCCTGAAGTGCCTTTTGTCTCAAAGCAGGGACATCTATGGCTCCGGTCTGCCTCCTGGCAAGCTCAGGTCCTGCTTTCCCTTCCAGCGCACTGCTCATGATGCTTCTGGGGTCTGGGCCCTGTAGGCGGGAGGGGTGTCAGTAGTGGTAGGATAGGGAGCTGTGTGTGAGCCCCGGACGCGTGAGAGGTGTGTCTGCTGCACAGCTAGGAAAGGTGAGGGGATCCTCGGCCACATAGCCACCACAGGTGCCCACACCTGACCCAGCCCGGAGCAGAAAGGCTGCTTTAAACCATTGGTGCTCCCTGTTTGTGGACTTATTCCTGGAGCCGGAGCAGGCCCTCGGGCTCTCGTGCTTGTGGCCCATTGACTTGTTTTGTTTTGTTCTTTTGAAAAGCAGTTCTCACAAGCCTACTTCTCCAGTTTTCCTGAATGCAGGAGCAAAAGCATGGCCAGTGTGCAGCCTCAACAGCTGTCCGGGGCCTTGGCCCTGCAAAGAATAGGTTCAGCGGAGACAGCTCGGCTATTTTTATCTAGCACTTCATCCTGACAAAGGGCTCTCAGGTTCTCCTTCTCCTTTAATCCCCGTGTCTTCACTTCTCAAAAGAGAAGCTGTGGGGGGAGCTTGCAATCCTGTCCTCAAGGGGATCCCTGTCCCTGCTGGAGCCCCTCTCAACCTGGGGTCACCACTCCCCCCACGGCGTATGAGTGTCCCCACCCCACGGGCAGGATTCACAGCTGGTCGATCCCAGGGCAGCCGTCGCACTTTGGGACCCACTCAGGCCTCTGGAGGAGCAGAAAAGCCAGCACCTCATCTCCAGGAGCCCCCGGGTGGCTTGTCCCCTGTGGCAGCACCTGTCCCTGTGGGACCTTGGTTAGGGCACCCCAGGGTGCTGAGCAGATGCCAGCCGGGTGGTGGTCTCACAAACTTGCCTCCCTGGTCTTGATCGCAGGAGCCCCGCAGCAGGGCTGGGGTGGTGAGAGCCCCAGCAGTCAGCTAGTGAGTTTGGAGCAATGGGTTTGACCTCCCAGCCTGCTGGGTGAGCTCCCTGGAGGACAGCAGACAGGGGTTTTGGGGAGTGGGATGGGCCGGGGTACCTCTGTCCCGTGGTGCAGAGGCTGGGAGCTAACTGGTCTAGGGATGGATGTGCCCAGTGAGGGGGAGGGTCCTCTGGGTGTTTTTGTCCTCTTCCTGGGTGAGTGGGAGAGCCCCAGGCTGGGGGGCATTTGCCCTCTGATGGTGCTCCCCTTGCTTCCTGAGGCCTGGGCCCCATACCCTGTTTTCTCTAAGCCAAGGGGCCTCAGGGACAGGGACCAGAGCACCACACCAGGCCAGCCCCCAGGTTAAAGGGAGTGAGGACACATGGCACAAAGGGGGCTAAGCAGGAGGTTCATGGCACACGTGCAGTTCTTGAGAGGCTTCGGGCTTCCAGGCGGGAGCTCCTTCCCTTCTCCCACCTGCCTCAGCTCCTGGAGGCTGGGGGAGTGGGAGGGTGTCTCTGGGATTGGACTCTGACTTCACCCTGACTGTATGTGGACACCATGCAGGAGGGACGGAACGGCAGACAGCAGAGACAGAGACAGGCCTGGGCTTTTGCCACATGTCCCAGGGCAGGTGAGGGAGGACACGCACAATCCTGAGAGACGGCCAAGGTCACGCAGGTCGTTAAGAGCCTGAATCACCAGCTCTGGGGCTGGTGCTCCGGGTCAAGCAGGTTCCTAAGATCTGCACACACAGCCCTGCATCCACCGCTCCAGACCCGTGTGCCCTGGAGCAGTTTGCTGTGACTTGGCAGCCCTGCAGCTGCTGTCCGGAGCCCGACTGGCATCCCAGAGCAGGTTTTCTCCAAGAAGCCTCCCGCTCTGGCCTCCCTGATGGCACCTGTTGCCACCGTAGCCACGTTTCCCTCCTGGCAGAAATGCCCTGGCCTCCAGAAACTTCCAGACTTCAGCCCTGAGGTTCCACTCCTGCTGGCCAGCACCTGTGCACCTGTGAGGGGCCGTGGCTGTCCCCCCGCCCAGGCTGAGCGGTGCCCAGGGCTGCCTGGCTGGAGGGGGACAAGCACTGTGCCCAGACCCCCCAGACCCCGTGAGCTTCCTGGAGCCTCTGCGTCTCTCAGCTAGTGACCACTCCCTGCCACAGCCTTCCTGGTGGAGCCCAGAAGCCACCTCCTGTGGCCCCAGTTCCAGGCCACCGTGTGCACTGTAGCCTGTGGGCAGATCCGAAGCCTTCCCTGGCTCCCCCGTGCCCAGGGCAGCAGCTCCCAGCCTGCCCAGTGCACCTCCAGTTCCTACAAGGTCCTAGGTCTGCTGCAATTACTAAGGCCATGTCTGTGCTTCCCCTGTTCTATATTTAAGAGAATAGACTGTCGTTACGGCCGGTATAATAAAGGGAACTAGTGGGTGAGCCACATGGACCTGCTTGATCCCAGTGGGTCATTCTGTGTGGCTTTGATGCGGGTCTCAGTTTATCTTTACCTGGGAGGAAACCGGGGAGGCCCCGGCAAGGCATTCCTTCCAGATAATGCTCCATGTAGCCTCAGCACTGCCCCCCACCCCCCCGCCACTTGTCCCAGGGCTCGCGCTACCCAGCTGCAGGGGGACGTCTCACTTTGGGAAAGGGGTGGGAGGATTCCCAGAGGAGCAGAACCAGCATCGGGCTGACCCGGCACTGCAATCCACAGGAGGAGCGGGCCCCCCCACAGCGCTACAAGAAGGGGGGCTCCGTGGGCGGCGTGTGCTACCTGTCGATGGGCATGGTCGTGCTGCTCATGGGCCTCGTGTTCGCCTCCGTCTACATCTACAGATACTTCTTCCTCGCACAGGTGAGGCCAGGCGGGAGGGAGGCCTGGGGCTCAGGGACAGGTAGTGATTAGAGAGGACTTCGGGGAGGCGGCAGGTGTGGCAGCCGGGTGACCTGCCTCCAGGTGGGAGTGAGTGACCAGCCAAGCCCAGAAGACCCGCATCCTCCCTCCCTGGGGCCTCCTTGGGCACGAGCCAGCCCGCCCAGGCCCTTGCCTGGTGCTGGAGCCCCACCCCCTGACTCCCACAGACCCTGATGGACCGTCCTTACCTCTGGCCTCAGACACACCTGAGGGCCAACAGGGAACTCCCAGGAGCACAGGCAACAGTGGGGGAGCTGGGATGGGCATCCATGGCCCCTTCCCACAGTGTCACCCTGGAGTGTTAGCACCAGAAGCTCAGATCCGGCAGAAATTGGAGCTCTTGTGACCCTCTCAGAGCCAGACCCTGTGCCCAGGGGTCATGCTTTAGGGACTTCCATTCCTTGGACACGGAGTGGATTACAAAACGAGGTGGCAAGCGGGTTAATGGCCAGAATCCCCACCACCGCCTCCTGCAAGCGGTGGCCTCCACCCGTGATAGCACCCGGTTATGTGCTCACACAGCCGCCGCTCAGGGCACGAGGCTGGGCCCGAGCTGGTCATGGTCACAGTGACATCATCGTCAGTCCAGACCTGGGGGGGGGGGGGACGGTGCCCCCAAAGTAGTTCTGTTAAAGCCCAAAAGAATACCTGTAAGTGCCACAAGCCGGGAATTTCGGAGTGACAAAGCAGCCGAGGCTCGCCAGTCATTTAGGACCTGAGTGACCTCCTCCCCGCCTCGAGCAATGGTTTTTAGCTTCGTTACTTAGTTTTTTCGTGATGGAAATTACTGAAGAGTTTTTGTATTCCGTGTGACTTTCCCCTGGAAACCTCAGCTCCCACACAACTGCCGACTTCCCTTTTGTTCGCCCCCCCTGCCCCCCGCCTTCCCCCTCCATGACCAGCTCCCCACTTGTTCCTGGTTCTCGCCTCCCCAGCCAGTGCTCTCTTGGGGTTCCTCACCCCGCCCCAGCTGCTGGGGGGTGGGGGCACCTCAGAGCATCCTCTGTGTCTGTGCCCTGGACAGTGTGATTCATGTGTGATGACTCACCCCCCTGGGACAGCGTACACTCCGAGAGAGGGAAATTCTGCCCACGACAGGCCAGTGTCTGTGCGCGGACCTAGAGGAGCCCCTGGAGCAGGACAGGTGGCCACGCTGGTCCCCGTGCTCAGCCGCTTGGCCCCGGTCATCTCGCTGCCTCCCTGCCCTGGATGATGGGGGGACTCGGCTGGCTTTCAGATAGGGACACAGTGTTCGTCAGGGTCGCTCACGGGGTCCGGGGAAGGTGGTGGGATTCGTGTGAGGCTGGACATGGAGCTGGCTGTAGCGGTGCTTCCAGAATCTTCCCACTGCTGCCTGCCTCTCAGCCGCTCTTCCTGCAGGGCCCAGCCGGCTCGATCTGGGCTCCTGTGCTTGCCCCCGAGAGCCACGGAGGCTGTCCTCCTAGGACCTGGTGCGTCCGGCTCGCCCTCCCTGGGCCCCCACATTTCTCAGTTTCTCCATCTGTGAAATGGGTCTCATGGTCCCAACCTGCCTGCTTGCCGGGGCCTTGGGGTCGTGGCACGGTGGGGTGGGCAGGGTGGCTGTCCCCAAGGCGCCGCGTGACCAGTTTGTCTCTCTCCCCACGTTGCTCAGCTGGCCCGAGACAACTTCTTCCACTGTGGGGTTCTCTACGAGGACTCCCTGTCCTCCCAGGCCCGCACTCGGATGGAGCTGGAGGAGGACGTGAAGATCTACCTCGAAGAGAACTACGAGCGCATCAATGTGCCCGTGCCCCAGTTTGGCGGCGGTGACCCTGCAGACATCATCCATGACTTCCAGCGGGTGAGGCCGGCCGGGGCTGGGGCAGGAGCGGTGGGTGTCCTGACGGCCCAGAGCCCCCTCTTCCAGCAAGGGTCACGAGAAAGGAGAACAGGAACCAAAGGAGAATGAATGCCACTGCCCCTAGTCCCTCCTTTGAGCATGTGCTGTGCGATGGCAAGTATGTGTACGGGACGTCCACGAGCCAGGCTCGTCAGGATTTTACACACATTGCTGTTGTTACGTCGGTAGTGTTTACCACCCAATGTGACCTAGCCGTGGTGGATTTTCTCCTCTGCCCCCGACAGCTTGCAGACACTGGCCTTCGTGGGCAAGGCCACTGTGCCTTGTAATTGGGTATTTTGTGTTGACATTTTACTGAGGTGTGGCAGGCACACTTACCACCGAGGGCACGAAGTGCGTGGCTTAGTGGATTTTCCCAGAGACCCACATGTGACACCATCCAGGCCAAGTGTTGGAATCTTGCCAGCATTCCAGAAGGTTCTCCTGTGTGCCCTCGCTCCACCCCCCCCCAGCCAGTCTCACCCTACCCAGATGTAACTATCCTTTGCACTTCTTTTTTTTTTTTTTTTTTTTTTTTAATATTTCATTTATGTACTAGAGAGAGCATGAGTGGGGCCAGGGAGAGGGAGAGGGAGGAGCAGACTCCCCACTGAACAGGGAGCCCGACATGGGGCTCGATCCCAGGACCTCGGGATCATGGCCTGAGCCGAAGGCAGACGCCTCACTGACTGAGCCACCCAGACACCCCATCCTTCTCACTTCTCTCACCAGTGACAGTTTTGAGGCCAGAGAAACACAGGATTCCCTGGTGTGTGTCCCCCATGCTCGCTTCCCAGAGCTTCCTAGGGGTCCTCCTGCTGAGGGTCCAGGTCGTCTCCAGGTCTATAGGAATCAGGGGCACATCATGCTGGCACAGTAGGGCTCAGCCCTCTGCTGGCTGGACACATCCTAGCCCCCCAGGGCCAGGCCCTTGCCTGCAGAGCCTGACACAGACCCCCCTCCTGCTCAGGGGCTCACTGCCTACCATGACATCTCCCTGGACAAGTGCTATGTGATCGAGCTCAACACCACCATCGTGCTGCCCCCTCGAAACTTCTGGGAGCTCCTCATGAATGTGAAGGTGAGCAGAGGCTCTTGTGGCACCTTGCCCTGCTTCCCCGTGGAGGCCAGGCCTGCGTCAAGGAGGTTCCTGCGGTGAGGATCGGGGGTGGGGGACAGGTGCCCAGGGATGTTGCTGTCAGCTGGGCCCAGCGCCCCAGATTGGTACCCCTCCTCCATCTTCCTTCTCCCACACCCAGAGTCAACGCCTCCTTTTCTTCTCCCTGCCATTCTTCTGCCTTCCTCTCTCATGAAGAGCCCTGAGACCAGCTTCCTTGGCCCCCCAGGCCATGTCCTACGAGCAGCACTCCCCCTTGGGGTGGGAGACCAGGCTCCCACACGCAGTACTGTGGGTGCAAGCACTTGGCACAACCAGAAAATGCCTGGGGGCATCCAGAGGGCAAGCCACGGGGCCTCTGGGTGAGGGGGGCCCAGGAGGGTGTGGACAGGCATTTCAGGTGTGTGTGTGGCGGGGGGTGCTCTGAGTGGGCAGGATGGCAACAAGGGGAGTGGGTGGTGTGGACAGGTGGAGTCTGGGGCAGGAGAGCCCCCCACTCCCACCCCGGGTACTGACCCAGCGCTGCGGCCTCTCCCTTCGCAGAGAGGGACCTACCTCCCGCAGACGTACATCATCCAGGAGGAGATGGTGGTGACCGAGCACGTCAGCGACAAAGAGGCCCTGGGCTCCTTCATCTACCACCTGTGCAGTGGGAAGGACACGTACCGGCTGCGGCGCCGGGCTACCCGGAGGCGTGAGTGGCCGGCCCCTCCCGTCCGGGGCCCCTGCCCCGAGCCCTAAGCCACGGCCACCCCCCAGCAGCAGCGCCCGGTAACTCCGCGCGCCCCGTGCGCCAGGCCCTGGTGCCCACGCTAAGAGCGTGTAAGTTATCCTCGTCAGCATTCTCGCTGCCCCTCGAAAGATGAGGAAGCGAGGGACAGAGAGGTTAAGTGACCCCCCTGAGGCCACACAGCAGGGAAGGTGGCCGGGTGAGTCTGGGCGGCCTCTGGGCCAGGTGGCCTCCGTGACCCCGCCAGCCCTGGGCCAGGGCACGGTCCTCACTGAGATTCTCCCTTCCCTCCCAGGGATCAACAAGCGAGGAGCGAAGAGCTGCAACGCCATCCGCCACTTCGAGAACACCTTCGTGGTGGAGACGCTCATCTGCGGGGTGGTGTGAGGGCCTCCCCCTCCAGGCCTCGCCCCTGCCCTCTTCCTTTTTTCTCTTCTGGCCACTCCGGCCCTCCTCCTTCCCCTCGCTTCGCTTGTACTTTGGACACCTTTCCCTAGATGTGACGTGTCTCCTGTTCCTTTCCGGCCCTGCCCGCCTCCCTGTACCAGAGCCGTGACCTCTCGAGGCCCCACCTCCGCTGAGCTCCCGGGGCCGGGGGAGCAGGGGGGCACCCAGGGTGGAGTCCGTGACTGCCACCCTGAAGTCAGGCCGTCCAGGGGCCGCCCACGGGCCGCCCACAGCTGCGATGGCAGCCCGGGAGAAGGACTGGATGGAGGGGCCGGGCTGGGGGGGTGGGGCCCGGGAGAGGGGACAGGGAGGGATGTGGTGCGGGGTTCAGAAATGTCTGCACAGTTGGTGAAGTCCTAAAAGGCTTGTTCCTTGGACGGTCCCACATCCGGATGCCCAGATCCGGGCTGAGGATGGGGGAATGTGCCCACGGATGGGCCCACCCAGAGCACAAGGGCAGGTGGGTGTCCTGGGGCTCCCCTGGACTCCTGTGAGTGCCTTGAGCCCACCAGTGGGAGCCTGGAATGAGGGCAGGGGATGAGTCTGTCAAGCACAATTGTTCTCCGAGTGGAACCAAAGAGGGGAGGAGCCGGGGCCGGGTCCTGGCCCCCCGGGAGCACAAGGACAGGGTCCTGCGGCCCTGGCCACAGGTACAGGATGGGGGAGCGCTGAGCAGAGACGAGGGGTGGGCTCGTTGCCTTCTCCGAGCTTGGAGCTGTTTTGGAAGATAATGTGGGGGGAAGGGAGAGCCACCTGGTACTTGTACACCCTGCCTCCCCCTCGTTCTGAAATTCCGTCCCCCTCGGCTTTGGGGGAATGCAGCCTTTTTTTCCTTTTCCTTCTCACTTTTGCATGTTTTTACTGATCATTCGATATGCTAACCGTTCTCAGCCCTGAGCCTAGAAGAGGAGGTTTCGACACCTCCTGTCAGACTTAGGTGCTCTCTGGAGATGAAACTCTTAAATGCTTTGTTATTTTCTCAATTAGATCCCTTTTCAGAAGTGTCGGTAGAACAATAAAAATCTTTGACTTCTGACTTGGATTTGGGAGTGGCGGGGCAGGGTGGGCGCCCCATGCTGCAGGGTGGGCACCCCATGCTGCAGGCTGGCTGTGCAAGTGCCTGGGGGAAGGGGCGCAGGTGCCTGGGGGAAGGCCTGGAGGGTCCCTCACCTCCCTGAGTCAGGGAGATCGCATTTTACAGGAAGGAGGAAGAAGGGGGTTGGAGACCAGAAGCAACTGGCCCAAGGTCACACTGCTTTCAAGTGCCCATAAACCACCCCATTTAGTTCCACACGGAAGATGACATCACTATTGCTTGTCCTTAAGCACAAGGACGGTGGAGTGTTCTCCACGATTTCGGGGCAATTAGTAACCATCCCGGTGGATCTGAGCTGAGGTTGGTGTGAGTCACAGGGTCGCATTCAGCAGAGAAGGAGGCAGTGGGAGAGCCAGCCCAGAGCCTTGGCCGGGTGGACTCCAGAGGCGGGATCTGGGGTGAGGGTGGGTGGCCACACCCTTGCTGCTGGTCGGGTTCAATAATCCTGCGAGGGACAGAAATGACTCAAGTTATTGCAGACACACCTTGTTCTCCTAAGGCAATGTTGTCCAGACGTCAGCCTTCCTGCAATGCAATCACAATTAAAACACTGATAGGATTTATTGTTTAACTCGACACAGTTCTTTTGGCAAAGTCAACACGGGGAATGATCTGGTAAATCCTCAGAAGAGGAAACAACGGCCTCCAGGTATGAAGCATTATAAACTATCGTGATTTAGCAAAAGGAGAAGGACAATAGGGCAGTGGAGGGCCTGGAAATTGTAAATACAAGGAAATTTAATGGGGCGCATGTGGGTTCTTTTTAATGGAACAGCTGGCTAGCCATTTTGACAGAAAAACCTGGATCCTGCTTCCCTATAACAAAATTAATTCTGGATAGACCACAGATTTGAGGTATGAAATGAAGCCATAAAAGTACTTCAGAAATGATTTAAGAGAATCTTAGAGAAGGGAAAACCTAAGCATGATACCCACCACTTACGACTTGGACCATGGAAAAGTGGAATTTACGTCCAGCCAAACACACTATGAAGTCAAAGGGCTTACCAGGGGCAAACGGGGAGAGGTTTTTGAAAGTAGGACATAAAAGGACTCTTCCTCCATGTAACATTCCTATAAATCATGAACCAAGCATGGCCAAGCCAGTACGTAGCTAGGCAAAGACTATGAGCACAGTGAGGGGAATACGAGTGGAGCATTGCTTAAACGTGAAAAGATGTGTAGTTGCAGTTACACAGAAATTGCGAAACAAAATTGGGAAGCTGCATTTTTGCAGGACGGGGTTTTGGGTTCTTTTCAGAGTTTTGTTTCTATAGATGTTTTACACTGAAGCATTTACTCCATACAAAATGCTGTACGTGAATCGCAGGTATGCGAGGAAGCATCGTGACCAGTGTGTATCTGGAGACGCACCAGCCAACTAACTCATGAAACAAGGCGGCCAGTATCGCCTGTGTGCACGCCTGCGTGCATCTCTCCCTGTGCTGCTAACAAACCACCCCAGCATTGAACGGCCTAACGCAGCAGTTCACTATTTTTCCTGGTTCCCAGGGATGGCGGAGCTTGGCCAGCTCTCTGGAGCGCACTCAGCTGGGAGCCTGACTAGGCTCCCCATCCAAGGTGCCCCTCCCCTCCCTGGCCTCTCTCAGCATGGCCTCCAGTCAATACCCCGGCCTTCCTTAGAGCTTGGCAGCTGAGCTACAAGCGAGAGGAAGCCAGAGGCCTCTAAAGGCCTGGAATCCGAAGTTCCAGATCATTCCTTCATTGCATTGTTGGTCAAAGCAAGTCACAAAACCAGCCCCGACTTGAATGGAGGGGCATTTAAGTCCATTTAAATGGCCCTAGATGGCAGGGAGAAGCATTCACGGTCAGGGATGCAGGCAAGGTTGGCTTGTTCAGACACACACACACACACACCCATCACCCCAGCCCCTACTCTGTAATGTCCCTCACCTTCGTATCCTGTGAGGGACATTAAAGACCCCTCTATTCTTAGGTCTAAAGACAACTATGAAAATCTGTCAACTTTTCATATATGAGCCATTCTCTTTATATCGATTAGCCAATCCAGGCTAATCAATAACACCGATCCTGAGTTTCTCTGCTTTGCTTTATAATTCTATCATGTACCTATGAACTTCTAGTATAGTTTTGCTTGGATTTGAACATTATAAAAATAGTCCTAAAATACATGTTTTATTCTCTGACGTGTTTTCTCCCACAACCTTTCATTTCTAAAATTCATCCATATTAATGCCTACATTATTTAATTCATTTTAAAGGCCGTACGTATATCAGTCTATTGTGTGATTATGCAATTTAATTACCTACCCATCCTCCTAACAATGAGTATGTGGATCCTTTCCAACTTTTCACCATTACAACAATGCTTTAACAAACATCTTTCTTACAAGGCGTGTTGTGCACCTGTGCAAGCGTTCCTCTGCTATAGATCCCTAAAAGTGGAATTATTAGGTCACGGGGAAGCAAATGTTCTACTCACAAAATTCTGCCGAGTGAACCAATTTACATTCCCACCTGTGCTGCATAGGCATGCTCCACGTTCCACATCCTTGCCAACACTTAGTATTAACAAGCTGCGGCTGGGGCACCTGTGTGGCTCAGTGGGCTAAGCATCTGCCTTCAACACAAGTCATGGCCCCAGGATCCTGGGATCGGGCCCCATCTCTATCTCTGTTTCCCTCTTAAATAAAACCTAAAGGGGAAAAAAAGCCCTTTGGAATTTTTTTTCTTTTCCTTTTTTTTGCCAATGGACTGAGGGTTAAATGGTATTTCGTGATGGTTTTCATTTTCACTCTCCTGATTACTGGGAAAGTGGGACAAGTTTCATTATGCGTATTGTACCCTCAAGTTTCCTTTTCTATTAAATGCCTGTTTGTGTTCTTGGGGCACCTGAGTAGCTCAGTCAGTTAAGCATCTGACTCTTGATTTTGGTTCAGGTCATGATCTCAGGGTCCTGGGATGGAGGCTCTGGCTCAGCAGGGAGTCTGTTTGAGGATCCTCTCCCTCTGTCTCCCCCCAACCCATACACTTACTTTCTCTTTCCCTCTCAAATAAATAAATAAATCTTTTAAAAGAAAATAAAATGCTTTTATGTGTTCTTTGGCCTGTTTTTTATTGGATGTTTTGTTTTCTTTTTATTGACTTGTACGAGTTCTTTATATATTTGTATAATCTTTATGTATTTTGCCATTGGTGGCTGGCAAATATCTTATTCAAGTTTTTGACTTGTCTTTCTTACTTTCTTTGTTATGTCTTTGATGAACAGAAACTATGGATTTTAATGTCATCACAGTCATCCATGTTTTTCTTCATGATTATGGCTTTTTGCATCTTTTTTTTAAGATTTTATTTATTTATTCATGAGAGACACAGAGAGAGGTAGAGACACAGGCAGAGGAAGAAGCAGGCTCCATGCAGGGAACCTGACGTGGGACTCAATCCCAGGACTCCAGGATCACGCCCTGGGCTGAAGTTGGTGCTAAACCGCTGAGCCACCCAGGCTGCCCTTATATTTTTCTTCTAATCCTCAAGGATTATTTTTACAATTCTTCTCATGTGTTGTATGTTACATTCAAACATGCCCTGGAAGTTATTCCCTGGTATGGTGTGAGGTAGGGATAACCATATGTTCTGAGGTTTTTTCTTTTCTTTTCTTTTCTTTTTTTGCTTTTCCCACTGAGCAGCAGTATGTGTCTACAATAATCAAGTTTCCATACGTGTAAGGTCTATTCCGGGCTTTCCATTCTGTCCTATTAGGTCTATCCTTTGGATCATAATTACACTTGTAAAAAGCCCAGATATCTGGTAGTGTGAGTCTCCTATCTTTCCTCCTGCAGTGGTGCCTGCCAATGCCTATTCCTGGCCCTTTGTTTTCATATGCATTTTAGGAACAATGTATCAAGTTCTATGAAATGTTCTGTTGAGGGTTTTTTTTTTAAAGATTTTATTTATTTATTCATAGAGACACAGAGAGAGAGAGAGGCAGAGACAGGCAGAGAGAGAAGTGGACTCCATGTAGGGAACCTGACGTGGGACTCAATCCAGGGTCTCCAGCATCACACCCCAAGCTGCAAGTGGCACTAAACTGCTGCACCACCAGGGCTGCCCTTCTGTTGAGGTTTTAATGGACTTGTGTTGAATCTATATATCCACTGGAGGAGAACTAAGATAGTTATACTGAGTGTCTTACTCTATGAATATGGTATTTCAAAAACTTATTTGGATCTTCAATCTCTTCCAATACAACACAATTTTATACTTTTCTCAGAAGTCTCACAAATCTTTCATTAGGTTGATTCCTGGGTCTCTTATATTTGTTGTTATAGTAATTATACCTCTTTGTCACTTATGTACAGAAATGTAATTTGTTTTTGAGTATTGATTCAATGAACTTGCCGAGATGTCTTCCTTATTAAGACATTATCTGAGGATTCTTCTGTGTTTTCTACCTGGGCCAGTGTATTGATTATGGACAGATTTTGTTTCTTCCATTCAGAGAATTGAAACATTTCTTTTTTTTCTTTTTTAAAGATTTTATTTATTTATTCATGAGAGACACACACACAGAGAGAGAGAAATTGGCTGCCCAATTTCTTTTTCTTATCTTGCCTCACTGTATAGGAGTGCTCATATCATAGTAATAGTCATAAATCTTTTTTTTGAGATTTTATTTATTGATTCATGAGAGACACATAGAGAGAAGCAGAGACACGGGCAGAGGGAGAAGCAGGCTCCCCACAGGGAGCCCAATTCAGGACTCAAACCCTGGACTTCAGGATCATGCCCTAAGCCAAAGGCAGGCACTAAACCGCTGAGCCATCCAGGGGTCCCTTGTCCTTGATTCTTAAAGGGAATTCACCTTGAATACCATTTTTGCTATCGATATTGGGAGAATACTCTTTTTGAAGTTAATTGAAGAAGTGGTCCTCAATTCCTACTTCACATTTTTAATCAAGATGCATGTTAAATTCTTTTATCAAATGTTTTTTCCTGTGCTTACCAATATGATCATATATTTTTCCTCTTCTGTTAATGTGCTGTATAACATTAATAACTGATTTAGTCATGATGTACTATCCTCTTTCTACACTATTGGATTCTGTTTGCTAATATTTCATTTAGGAGGTATTGATATATGTTTACCAGTAAGGCTGATGTATAATTTTCCTTTCTCATGCTCTTCTTGTCAGGCTCTAGCGTTGATCATTCACTGGTCTCATAGAACGAGTTGGGGAGATTGGTTTTATGATTTTGTGTTGTTTCAGTTTAATAATACCCCACCTTTTTAAGTGTGAACAAGCCCTCTTGTATCAATAATGGAAGAATTTGATAAGAATCAAATTTTAAAATTCCAGAAACTTCACTGCTAGGAATCTACCATATGGATATACTCAAAAAAGTATACAGAAAAAATACATGTGCAGGACACTTATTGTTGTAATAGCAAGAAACTGAAAACAAAAGTCCCTCGATTAGGGACTTACTTTTTTTTAAATGAAGTATTTTTTTTTTTTTGCCATTATAAAGAGTGAGGTAGATCTATTTGTGCTGATGTGTAAAGTTCTCCAAGATCTATAATTAGGGTAAAGCAGATGGCAGAGTGAGAATATATATCCCATTAGTGAATTTTCTAAAAGATGGCTCTATGGATGTGCATATCCTATTTCCGGAAGGATATTCAAAGCCAAGTAACACCAGTTACCTCTGGACAGCAGGGAGGTGTAGGACTTTATATCCTTCCATGTCAGGAAGATGTATTCTTTTTATAATTTAAGCATGTGTGAGTGTGTATATATATACACACACCCTACAGCTGGGATGGGGATGGGCCCGCTGGTCGAGGAGAGACCCTCATGGTCAGCCAACTGCACACAGTTTCACCCGTCTCCCCTCTGGCTCTCAAGGCCTGTCACCCCTCCTAGAAAGCAATCCCTGTATTAGGCCCAGGTTTGGCCTGAAGAACAGAGTGGCTGGAAATGTTAAGTTGACACATATAGGAAGCTCTGTAACCTCGCGCAAGTGTCACTATGGAAACAGAGCCTGGGCGGTCTCCATGGAAACCCTTCTCAGCCTTCTGCCTGAAGAAGTTACCACCCACTGGTGTTGAAGTCTTACTTAGCAGGGACCTCAGAGCTTCAGCAAATGCTTAGGGAGGAACCGATGGACAGGTCCCTGCCCAGCCCAGGGATGTCTGGTGGGCTCTGGGTACCACTAAGCTGCCTGCCCAAGAAAGACACCGAGGCCATCGCCCAGGGGAGTGCTCTTATGTGGAGGCAAGGCATAGCACATATGGCACCCCAGGCAGTGTATGCTGTGTCCCCAGATGGAAATGGGGTCTGTGTCTGGAGGGCCAGGGCATCTGGACTCCTCTAGTGGCCACTGGTGGGGCTGGACAGAGGCTAATACTATCTTGGGGCTCCAACCTACCCCTCTGTAGAATGCAGAGTTTGAACTAAGTCATTCCGAAGGTCTTTTCCAGCTTACAGACATGCTTTGCATGTGGCCTGGCAGCATGGGGCTCAGAGGACGGCAACCAAGCAATGACCAGTCAGCCTTCCTGGGGATTCCTCTGAGCTTTGAACAGTGAGGAGGGAAGGCCAGGTGAGGGAAAAGGCAGTAGGGAAGGGAAGTCCACCCTCCATGGGCCAGAAGACTCAGTGTAGTGGGATACAGCTTTTGGCCCTTCTGGGGCCGGGGGAGGACTGTGACTTTAACCAGCACCCTCATCCAACACATACTGAGTAAGGGCCCCCTATGTTCAAGGGTACGCCTAGGGCTCACTGATTTACTTGGCTCATTTCCTGCATTATCTCTGGGTGAGTTTGAATTCCATAGCCCAAAACTCAGGCCTGCAAAAAGGTATTTCTATTTTTCTATAAAAATCTATTTTGTTTTGTTTTTTAAAAATATTTTATTTGAGACAGAGACAGCTCCAGTGGTGGGGAGGGGCAGAGGGAGAAGGAGAAGCAGACACCCCGCTGAGCAGGGAGCCCGACATGGGGCTCATCCCAGGACCCTGAGATCATAAACCAAGCTGAAGGCAGTTGCTTAACTGACTGAGCCACCCAGGCGCCCCATAATAAGCTACTTTGTACAACAATCTAGTTTTCAAATTTGTCCTGGTGGCAGAAGATGTAATCTTGTAACTTTGGGGGTAAGCTCAGCCATTATTAGTTCACTTTCAATGAAGAGTTCACTCTCTTTGTAAAATATTAATTTTGGCCCCACACCCTACCCCCGCCCCCCAGGGCCCAGCAATAGAACCATGTTCCTGTATTTGAGGTCTTCCCACCAACACGGTCAGCTGGAGACCGCAGCTCTCTCCTTGTCTAATTGCTAGAGTGGCAACTGTGCGGGATGGGGACAGCGAAGATCACGTCGCCCAGCATCGGGGGGCAGAGAGGTGATGGCATCCTCCCCAAGGCCCCGTAGCCTACCTTCCACCCCGGACACCGTGTCACCTCCCAATCACCGATGACTGCAGCAGTTTCTCCAGCCCCCCAGGCATTCTCTGGGCCACCCAGGGCCCTGTCAATAAATCCCTTTCTGGCTCAGTTAGCTAGAGCCCTTCCTGCTGCTTGTGAGCCAGGGTGGTTGAGCAAGAGAGCCTTGGGGGATATTGTCAGAGAATGACTTCAGGACGCCTGGGTGGCTCAGGTGGTTAAGCCTCTGCCTTCATCCTGGGGTCCTGGGATGGAGCCCCACCTTGGGCTCCCTGCTCAGGCTGGAGCCTGCTTCTCCTGCTCCCTCTGCTTGTGGTCTCTGGGTCATTCTCTCTCTGCCAAATAAATAAAATCTTTTTTTTTTTAAGATTTTATTTATTTATTCATGAGGGACACAGAGAGAGAGAGAGGCAGAGATACAGGCAGAGGGAGAAACAGGCTCCATGCAAGAAGCCCGACATGGGACTCGATCTCTGGACCCCAGGATCCCACCCTGGGCCAAAGGCAGGTGCTAAACCGCTGAGCCACCCAGGGATCCCCTAAATAAAATCTTTTTTAAAAAAGGAAAGAAAACAATTTCATTCTTTCCTCCCCACTTCCTTCTCAAACCTGCTCAGTGGGGTTGGCTCTCCCCCCACCTTGGGTGACATCTAAGGAAGATTTCATGGTTTTTTTGGGTCAATCCAAGATAAGAAAAATTCCTTGGGTCATTTTTACGACAAAAATCCGATTCCGGTAATTACGGTGTCTAGTTCTGAAAAAGAACCCAGATTCCAAAGTTCATTTGAAGCTGAAGCTGCTCCTTCTGCCATCTGGGCAGCCTGCAGCCGGGGAGGAGAGCTTGGCCAGCTCCGGCTCCACCGGCTGCCTGGTGCTCCCACGCTGCCCCTCCCTCGCAGGCCGCCCAGGGGTGAGGGCTTGGGGCAGGGGCACCTGTGGGAGTCTTCGGCCCCACCCCCATCTCACGTCTCACTGCAACTCAGTGCAGGTGAACGCACCGCCAGCTCAGGTCTCCTCGGGCTGGAGCTAAGCAACCCCGACCAGCTACCAGAACTTTCCCACATCCTTTGATGCCACCGGCTCCCACAGTGTGGGCCTTTCCTGGCACAGCATCCCTGCTGGCTCTGTGCTCCGAGCCCTCAGCTCCAGCCACAGCCTGTCACCAGAGCTCCCTCAGGAGCCTGTCACACACTGGGTCCTCAGGGCAAGCCCTTCCCCCTCCGGCCACCTGCAAATAGCGGGGCACCCCTATCAAGCTCTCCAGGAATCTTATGGAAGCCCTCCCCAGCCCCCACCCAGGCAAAAGACAGAGGCCTAGCTCCAGGACTCTGACCATTCTCTCTCTAGAAGTGTTCTGCTCAATTAGCAAAGCCACAGTGGGGGATAGGCGCAAGGTGCAGGATCGGTTTGGGGTCACCTCCTCTGCAAGTCCTTTTTTTCAGTATGTGTGCCAGTGGGCACAATCCGTCTCTGCTCAGGTCCCCAAGGGCTGCTAACAGGTCTCCGTGGAGCTAACCTCCCATGATGGGGGGGAGGGGGGCCAGAGGACCCAGACCCCCTGGATGACCTTACGTTAAGGTTACGTTAACATCCCTCTGACTGTTTTTCCTGCCTCACCTTATGGGATCTTCATCTACACTTGGATGGCATGCGTGGGAGGGGGGAGCTGATAAAACCTCCTTGGTTTACTTAGCCCTCAGACCTTGCAGGCTCCCCTGTGGGCATCCCAGGCAGTGGGCTCTCTAGCTGAGGAGGGCTGGGACAATGGATCTGACCCGAGGCCAGTTCCTTGCACCCCCGGGCTGGGCTGGGGGTTCCGGGAGCAAGGGAGGAGGAATGTTCTCATGCCCTGGGCTACTGGGAACTGAGAACCAAATTGCATCCCAGGCGTGAAAGGAGGTCTGAGCAGCCCCGTCTGAGCCTCAAGCTCAGAGCCCCAGATGACATCAACATGGGCAATAATGCAGCCCTGGGGGCTGGCCGTAAGAGAGAGGAGCCTGGGCTACCAGAGCTGGGTTTGAATCCCACTGCTGCCACTTACTGGCTGTGTGATTGCTTTGGTTCTCTGTTGCTGCATAATAAATGCTCCAAAGCCTGTGGCTGAAAATAGCAAGCATTTGCTCAAGTTTTTGCAGTTTGGGCAGGGCTCAGTGGGGACAGCTTGTTTTCGCTTTATGTGTCATCAGCTGAGTGGTCTTTAGGGAGGCAAGAAGATCCACCGCTTAGAGAACTTCTTATCAGTTCAGAGCATGGCAGGGCCAGTCCATTTCCTCCAGATGGGCCTCTCCCCTTGACTGCTTGGGCTTCCCCACATCACAGGGGCTGGGCTCCAACCAGCAGAGGAAGCAAAAGCTGCCAGACCTTCTTAATGCCTGGGCTTGGAGGCCCCGGCACACCATTTTTTCATTCTATTGGTCAAAGCGGTTATGGGCTTAACCCAGATTCAGAAAGAGAGGGCACGAGCTCCACCTCTCGAGGCGAGGGATGGCAAGCACGGACAGGGAGGGGCACAATTGTTTGGGGCCATCTTCAGATACCAGCTACTGTGGTAACAGGGAACTTGAGCAAGTTACTTCATCTCTCCTCATCTCAGTTTCCCCGTCTGGAAACTGGGGATAATATCTATCCCCACTTGGCTGTTGGTAGGCTTAAGAAGTTCTCAGTTGAGCTCATAACGGTTGGAGGAATGTATCAGAAGAGCTGAGAGCTCAAGGGAATTTGGGGTGAGTATGAGACAGTCGGGAGGAGAGAAAGAAGTGGTGACACGTGGCTCTGAGGGGAGAGACCAGCCCCCACTGGCCCTCTGCCTGGGCAGCTGGGCAAAGGAAGAAGCTCTTTAGCACAGCCAGGGCAGGTGTGCAGGAGTCCTGGCTGGGAACTTCCTGTGGGAAGCAGCGGGTGCCGCAGTGACCCATCCTGGGGGACCCTCTGGCCTGTCTGGATTGAGGGCGTTGGAAGCAGTGGGCAGCAATGTGATGGAAACCGGGGAATTGTAATTTGGAAGCGGGGCAGCCGTAACCAGTTACCAGTTCGGGAAGCAAGAGTCCTTTCTTCCCATTTCACAAGAGATGGAAAAACCTGATTCTCTGGGTGTTCAGAAATGTCCAGGTCATGGGGGGGCAGGGCAGGCCTGGGCTATGGAGACTGGCGGGGTGGGGGGGGCTGTCGTCTGGAGGTGGAGGGAGTGAGATGCAGCCTGTTTCAGGAGCACCCCCTTCTCCCAGATGTCACAGGGCGTCCTGGCCCCTGGCCCCCCGGGTGCACCCACCTTCCAGGCCTGCCATGTGGATGGAGCCCGGTGCCCACCCAGGTCGTTTCTACCCCACGCGAACCCCTCACAAAAGAGCTGCCCCACACAGCCTGCCCAGCTGGCTCCAGAGACCCCCCCAGCAGGGCCCGGGCTCCCCATTCTGACCCATGGTTACCCGGGAGACTGCTGTCACCGAGGATCCCCGGGCCAGGCTTTGCTGAACAGGGACTGTGCGCCTCTGAGACCAGGAAAGATTCCAGCTGGATCTTCTCCGACGCTCTAGCCTGTTGCCGTTGCTGGTAATAAAACTTGCATTTACCAGAACTGGGCCAAACGAGGTGGAAAGAACAGTATTTGGGTGACTTGCCCCAAGTCCCAGGGCTTCGGTGGCCCCCCTGGGACAGCCCAGAGCCCGAGGGCACTCAGGAGAGCTGTTTTCCACCAGCTTCACAGGGCAGCCACATGGCCACCCCGCCCGGGGGTGAGGGCGGACGAGGGGACCGCAGGTGAGAACACTCCTGGCTGGCTGTCCTGGGGAGGCCAGAGCCCCGAGGAGCCCCCCCCCCCACCACCTCCACCCCCGGCTCGGCACAGACAGGGTCATCACAGTGTTCCTAGCTGTTAAGAGAAGTTTCTTTGCACGGCATTCAGCTTTCCCCGGCTACAGGCTGGGATGGAACCGAAAAGGAGATGTGAGGAGGTGAGGTCAGGAGGTGAGGTCAGTCCTTCACGCAGCAAATGGTTTGGAGGCCAGCTGCGTGCTGGGCCCCGTCCAGGGGATGGGGAGAGACGAGCGGGACACGGGCCCTGCCCTCTGGGAGCACGCACGGGGACACGGGGGTGGGAGGCCGTGAACAAGAGGAGGCTTTGCCTCCCAGAGCTCACGTCTAGCGGGAGGGAACAATCGAGAAGTGATGGGACAGTGCGCCGAGCCGCGAGGGGGAAGCCCGGGGTGCCGCGGGGGAGCTATGTGTTGGGCTTATATTCAAAGTCACAGAGCGCCACTAAGGCTCAATGTCTCATAGTGTCGTGACCACCCCCCCACCCCCACCCAGTGTCCCTCTTTCCACCTCTCTTTTTCACCTTGGCCAACTTCCCATCAGACTACAGAAGCCTTGACCATCCTGCACAGGGAGATGGTGACCAAGGCCCACAAACAGCCACCAAGGGTCACCTTCTCCTCACCCGGCCTTGAGGCCAAAGGGATGGAACCCAGTACTTGGGCATCACGACTTCTGGCTCCGGCACGGAGAGGAAGGCTGGGGTTTGAGCAGGATGCGGTGGGATGAGCAGAGCACCGGGTGAGAACAAGTCCTCCTGCCTCCCTCCAGCTGTGGGCTGGGCCTGGGCAGATCCTGGGTCTCTCCAGATGTCCTGGCATCCATCTGCTTCCCAACCCTGCAGATCCTTTGGCAAAATTTCAAACCTAGCTGTTTAGTCTTCGGACCCCCAGCGCCACACCTAAGTGCTCTGTTTTAGGATTTATCTGCTCCAGGCAAGAAAATAAGCAACTGAGATTTCATGCCTTCTTTTAGCTTAACTCCGCATTTGCTGTGCGACCTTCTAAGACCACTCTGGGTTCCACGGAGAGGAGCTCATTTTGCCCTTTGCTTTTGTGGGAGCTAAGGACTTGGTTCTCACTTGTCACAGTGGACCTTCCTCAACCCAGTGACCGCCCCAGCCCCGGTCATCTCTTTGTGCAAATGGTGGTCAGCCCTGGTCTCTGCTTCAGTGGGAGGCTGGAGCCTTGCTGGCCTGGAGAAGGACCCTGGTGGCTCTAGTTGATCCAACCCCACACTCTCAAGTCCCCTCTGCATCAGACCCATCCGTGTGCCACTTTGGACCTCGCTCACTTATCTTCGGGCCATTGGCCACCAGCTGCAGCCACTGCTGAGACCACACCTGTGTGTGCACTCGGGTGGCCTCACCCACGCACAATTCAGCAGCCTCTGGCTCAGGCCATGCACCTCCTGCTTCTGGGGTTTCCCTGGACATTAGGGAAGGAGACGTTGCATCCACCCATCTCCACGGGGAAGTCCAGGCAGTTAACAACTGCCAGGGAACCAACGTGAGATGGAGGCTGTGAACAAATTCTCCTTCTCTCCTCTGAAGGACTATGCTGAGAATCAGTGATTTGTATGGCTTCTCAGGATGGCCCCATGAGACTGAGCAACCCCTCAGGTTTGTTACCAAGCCACGGCCAGCTCCATGCTGCTCTCTGGAACTGGCTTGTCCTCCTCCCTGCAGCACCCCCTTTCCCTCTCTCCTGCTCCAAGGGGCCACCCTCCCTAACAAAGGAGTGTCACTTGAGCCTTTGTTCCTGCTCTGCTTTCCAAGGAGCCCAAACCAAGTCATCTTGATTTCCTGTCCAGAGTTCCTCTTCCACTCCACAGGCTGCTTGGTGCCACGATGGGCTCCCCACGTGCCCCCTCTGAGGTGGGCACAGGCCCCAGGCTGGCTGATCACACCTCATCCCCCGCCACCGAAACTGGCTCAGGAATAGCTTTGTGACCGCCTCTGAGTTTTCACCGGTATTGACATTTGGACCCTAGGGACCTCGTACACCAATAAAATCACTGCCTTCCTTCTTCCCTACCAGCGATGGGTTCCTTCTCTTTCAGGGCAGACCAGCTGGACTCCGGCTCCCAGGAAGCCTTTCTTCATCAGCCCGAAGAGATCTCCACTGCTCCATTCGGTAACATCCAGCATCCCTACCGCACTGGCCTCTCCGGCCCCCTGGCTACCATCATCGGGCACTGCCTTGCTCTTGTACCCGGTTGTCTGAATCTGTTGCTCTTACGTAGGCTCTTATACGTGTGAGTGTTTCTGTTGGGCGCGCAGCTCCACACAGCCACCCATGGTGGATTAATTGGCCAAAATCCTTCTCCTTAGAAAAAGCTGTTCAACATAACGTGAAAGAATTGTCCACCTTTGCCCAAGACTTTCCAGCTTCTGCACTGAGCATCCCAGGTCCTGGGAAGCCCACAGGCCTGAGCGAACTGGCACAGCTGGGCACCCTGCCCAATGGGCAGGAGTCTAAGAAGGGTGCTCCTTCTAAAGCAAGGGGCTCCGAGTGTACAGATTCAGCAAAGAGCCATTCATTTATTCATGTAACACCATTTACTGAGCTCCTACTATATGTGGGCACTCGGCTAAGTTTTGGGAATCCAAGTGTGAATAAGACCAAAGTTCTGTTTTCAAGGTTTATAACTCTGTGCAGAGGTCAGGAAATGTTTTTTGCAAAAGGCAAAATTGGAAATATTGTGGCTTCACAGACCCTACAGGCTCTGTTGTAACTACTCGACTCTGTGGCTGTAGCTCGAAAGCAGCCACAGAGTACAGACGGGAGTGACTGTTCCAATAAGACAGGCCCCCGCTGGAGGGAGCGGCTCCATAGGGGGCCGTGTCATGCGCTTGGGTGGCCCCATGGCGCCCCTGCCCTGGTTGACCCTATCAGTGGGGAGTGCCTGACCCCCCAGGCGGCCCATCCTCAGGATGCCAGCCATCAACACACATGGACTGGCCAACAGAGACAGTGGCCATTGGGAGGGGCGGTGGTAGCAGGAGACAGAGCTGAAAGGCTGGAAGGAGAGATCAGAGTCAGTAAACTTTCTAGAAATTTCCAACCCTTTCAAGCACTGAGCCCTGTTCCAGGCCCTGTGAGGCCCACCCAGGGAGGCCTTGTGGTACGTCTGTCCAGGGCTCTCGGTGGCCTTGCAATGGAGCTGAGAGTCCTGTTGCCTTTATTTCCACACACATCCAGACATGCTTTGCTTTCCTTCCCTCTCACCCTCCTTCCCTCCTTCCTTATTCAACAACGCAATAATTTTTAGTCAATTTATAAAATTGTGTACTTAGCATCATCATCTGCTTTTCTCGAAGGGATCCAAGTGAGTTCCCTGCAGCCAAAGACCCTCATAGGCCTCAGTTCCATGTGAGAAGCTAGAAATTCATGGGGACACATAGGAAGGGGCCTCACGGGAGCTGGGGGGGTCAGGTCTGGGTCAGGCACCCAGAGAAATGTGTGTCTAAGCCGAGACCTGAGGACAGTGAGAATCCCTGGAAGTCGTGGGGAAGGGGGAGATTCCTGTCACTTCTTTGACCTTCAGAGGGCAGCTGCCAGGTGCCAAATGCGGACCCGGGCCGCCTATGGGGTCATAGCATAGCCGGAACACTGCCGATGCTGCTGGCAAGCACCCGGTGAACTCAGCAGCTTCCTGTTCCTACACTTCTTCCTGTGGAGACCACCCTGGTCTCTGGGGACCGGGCCGTTGGAGGTCTCCTCACCCCCACGTCAGACTTCTGCTTCCCGGACCCCAGAAAAGGGAAGAATCTGTGCCTGTCCCTCCCGGGCAATCCATGGTCACTGTGCGGTTTCCACCACCCCAGAGGGTTTTTTGCCAAAAAAAAAAAAAAAAAAAAAAAATCCTGATCCAGTGTTTCCCAAGGAAATGGGAATAAAGGTGAGATTATCCCAAAGGGCTTACCCTTGTAGCCCTAAGGCTTGTGGGAGGGGTGTGTCCAAAGATACCTCTTTCCCATCCCGCATCAGAGAGGGAACCTCCTCGTCCCACTTGCACCCAGAGCACCCCCATCCCCACTCCCCACCATCAGCCTTTCTTCTTCTGGAGCAGGAAAGCTCATTTCCCTAACAGAAGGGTTCTTCGTTGCCTGCAAGAGAAACCAACCTGAGCTAACCCAAGTAAATAGGTGCAGCTCCAAGCTGCAGATGAGTTGCTGAGGGCACCCCTGTGGGTGGCTGTACCCACATGAGGCCTCCCTCTAGCCTCCCTCCAGGATAGAGAGCTGATGGCAGCTGGTGATGATCCCTAGCAAGGGATAGGCCCTTGGGGCACTCAGCTGTGGCAGGGAAGCAGGCATTAGCCCAGACATCTGCTTCCACATTCCATTTGCTTCCATATCCCATTAGAAGAATCTGGATTTGCTCCATCTACCCAGACCTGGATTTCTCCAGGAATCGTGGGCTCATGCCATCTGTGCCCAAACCCAAGGCAACCCTGAGTATGAGGCATCTCCCACTTGGCCATTAAGAAGATGCACATGGGTTGCCTGGGTGATTCATTCAGTTAAGCATCTGGTTTCGGCTCAGGTCTTGATCTTGGGGTCCTGGAGTGAGCCCCGCATCTTTGGGCTCCCCGCTCAGCAGAGAGTCTGCTTGCCCTTCTCTCTCTGCTCCTCCTACTGCTCGTGCTCTCTCTCAAATAAATAAATAAAATCTTAAAAAAAATGTACAATAAAAATAAATCATTCTTCCAAATGAGAAGATTCACTTGAATATCCCAACTCTGAGGATATGCAGGCAACTATTCAAATGTCTCTTGTAGTGGTTCATGTGTGTTTGTTTTTAAATATCTATTTGGATTCCATGGGAAGAGGTAAGTAATACATTAATTTGGAAATGTTGCTCATTTCTGCTTTCACCTTTTATGGAACTTTTTTTTTTTAAGATTTTCTTTATTTATTCATGATAGACACAGAGAGAGAGAGAGAGAGAGAGAGAGAGAGAGGCAGAGACACAGGCAGAGGGAGAAGCAGGCTCCATGCAGGGAGCCCGACACAGGACTCGATCCCAGGACTCCAGGATCAGGCCCTGGGCTGAAGGTGGCGCTAAGCCACTGAGCCACCCGGGGCTGCCCTATGGAACATTTTTATCTCAACTTCTCACCAGGACATCAGGTGTCTTTGTCTTCCTCATCCCTTGGGCCACAGTTTAGGTCACCAGGGATTTCCAGGGCACATGACCTACCCTCAAGTCTCAGTTACTCAAGTTCAGCATTTTTTTGAATCTCCGTGTGATGCTCTCACCAGAAATTTTATCCCAAGCCACAAGCGCCCTTTCCCATCGCGTTGGGGGTTTAGAGTTGTTATCTGAACTTTAGGAGAAATGGGACCTTATTTGTCAGTGGTGATATGAGACATACCAGTTGCCCCAGCATTACTATCACCTCCAGCAAGGGCAGCCGAGGCTCCCTCACCCAGCTGGGGAGGAGGGGCTTGGGGCAGGACTCCAGCTTTCTGTTGTCTCCAGCAGGTGGCTGCTATAGGGCCCCGGATGCAGGGAGAGCCAAGCTTCCAATTGCCTCTGGGTTGAAGCAAGGGCTGGGGCCGTGGTGGTGTCTGCAGCTGTCAATCGCCAGGCATTTACGGGCTCTGCTGTGTGCCCAGCCTGTGCCAGGCACACGAGAGTGGAAAGATGACGTGAGCCCTCGCTGTGAGCCCCGATTAGGAAGGACCTGTTCTATTTAGAGCTCCTGGAGGGACCAATGAGGCAGAGGCGGGCAGGTGGGCTTGCACTTACCTCTGCTGGGAGGCAGAGGGGTCATGCTCTGAGGGCACAGGGTCTGTGGAGAGCCCTGGGGGGGCCTCCAGAGGACAGGTTAGGGCACTGAGACCCAGAGCGCTGCTGTGGAAAGAGCACTCACCTGGGAATCAGGAAGCAGGAGCCCCTCATACCTCGTACCTCCGTTTTACATGTTTCCACACTGTGAAGCAGCTCCCTTTGCAGGCAGGTCCTGGACATACCTATCACTAGTCCCAGGTCCTCAGCATTATGGGGGTGATGTCGCCCTCCCTTTGCTCTCCAAACAGAAGGGCTTGTGACCCTGGCACTCCCCACCACACTCCTAGAAGTCTCCGGGGAAACTGCATGATTCTCCCTCTTAGCCCTGGTCCTACAAGTTCAGTGGGGCTGAGCCCACATGGGAAATCTCCCCGCTTCCTTCCTCCCACAAAGGACGACTGTCACAAGGCTACTGAGTGTGCGGAACTTTATGGAAAGCCAAGGGTAAAGGACACAGATCACAATACACAGAAATTTATTATTTTTTTAAAGATTTAATTTATTTATTCACAAGAGACACACAGAGAGGCAGAGACATAGGCAGAAGGAGGGGCAAGCTCCCTGCAGGGAGCCTGATGTGGGACTTGATCCCAGGACCCCGGGATCATGACTTGAGCCAAAAGCAGATGCTCAACCACTGAGCAACCCAGGCACCCCAATACGCAGAAATTTAAAATGCACCCAAGCCCCATCCTCTGCCAAGGGATCGCTCATTTGCCTTGTGGAGCCTCCTCTCCAGGTTTCCTGATTCCAGATACCCCAGAGCCTTGGGAGTCAGCCTCACCTGTGTAGGTTCTTGGTTGCAACTTTAGATGCTTGGGGGGTGGGTGGGTGGCTATGTCCAAAAGTGTCTCCCCCACCCCTGCTTTCTTGTTTGAATTACAGCTTTCTCCCAGTGTCATTGCAAATGTCCCAAGACAGAAAAACCATATGGCCAAGTACTTATACCAGGAGTAATGACTCCCGAGGGCAGATGATGAAGAGCAGAATGAGGACGGATGGCCTGGGGGGGGGGGGGGAGCAGCGGGGGGGGGGGGAGCGGGGCGCTGGAGTTGGGAGTGAGAGGTAGGGAAACAATTCACAATCGTGCCAAAGACTAAATCTGCTGGTGTGATGGGAACTTGGAGGTGCTTTATGGCACGACAGTAATGTGCCCTCGAGAACTTTTACAGAAGTTTAGGCAAAGTCATTCCCTGAGAGTGGAACTCATTATGTCAACACATCGGAGGAATGGTAATCGTAATAAAATATACACAACAGGAGGACAGTGATGTAACTGGTATGACTCGCTTCACCAACTTAGATTACAAATGTGTTTACCTTTCTTTTTTCACCCAAATTCACTGGGCGGAGTAAGGAGGGTCGCCCCGAGTTTCCCAAACCCAAGGGTCCTTCTTAGCCCAAAGAGGAGGTCAGCTTGGCCTCCTGACCCCGGGAGAAGCGGGGTCCCAGGAGCCCACGGCTGCTGTTGCTCCCTGCTGTCACCAGGGGTCACTGTTGAAGCTTGAGGCACAGAGGACGCTGCTGCCCCAAGGCTGGGATGCCCTTCGGGATCTAGGTTCAGGTTTATGGCCCTTTATAGTCCACTTCCCCACAACCTGCCTTCAGTTCCTAAAGCATCACGGGGGGGGGGGGGGGGGGGGGGCGGGGATTGGCAGTGGGGGCAGGGTGGCAGGATGGGAAGAGACCAAGCATCAGCCACATTCCCATTCCCTGCCGGCCTCAGCCCTCCCCCTTTGAAATGAGAACAGCCTGTCAGGCTCCCCGCTTTACTCAGGGTGACTCACTTTGAGGGCCTCACCATAGCACACCTGAACAAGCCAGCCCGACTCTGCATCTCAGAGATCAGGAGTGGGGATGTGGGTGTCTCTGCTTTCAGAACGCCCCAGAGAGCCTCACCCTAGAGTGCCGCACCCCAGCCGGGGGCACACCAGCTTCTGCTGAGCCCCGCTGCCCACAACCCCATGAGGAAAAGGATGGCACCCTGGTGGCCCCCAGTTTGCATAACCAAGAGGGCACACAGATGCTCCTTCTCCGGAGGAAGAACACCTGTCTCCAGGTATCCTTAGGTCTGCCCAAACCTGGGTTCCTAACCTGGAGGTCAGGAGTGGAACTCAGAGGAGTCGTGAACTGGCTGGGGAAAACCATTGCCTATTTATTTTCACTGATCGTTAGTCGAAACCAGTATTTCCTTCTATTGCGTGAGTGGGTATCACACCACAGCAGTGGAGACAGTCCCTGGGACCTGGCCATCAGCAGAAGTCACAGCAAATTTCACATCACACCACAGCTGCTGCAGAAATTTCCAAATATTGTTTCAGCTCAGCTCATCACTAATTCGAAATTATGATAGTTGTTAAGCAAGTAACAGAACCTCTCATGCGAGGCCTGAATACAGAAGCACGCTTGCTGCCGTATCACAATTTTTAAATTTCAGTAACTGTATTTCAATATTTTAGGTTTCCTTTATGATCCTACGTGTTTTACTTTGTGCATTTAAAATTGCTATGTTGGGCAGTCTGGGTGGCTCAGCGGTTTAGCGCTGCCTTCAGCCCAGGGAGTGATTCTGGGGTCCCGGGATCGAGTCCCACGTCGGGCTCCCTGCACGGAGCCTGCTTCTCCCTCTGCCTATGTCTCTGCCTCTCTCTCTGTGTCTCTCATGAATAAATAAATAGAATCTTTAAATAAAATAAAATAAAACTGCTATGTTGCGGGGGCTCCTGGGTGGCTCAGTTCGTTGGGTATCGGAGTCTTGATTTTTGCTCCAGTCCTAACCTCAGGCTCCTGGGATCCAGCCCCACATGGGGGGCTCTGCGCTCAGCAGGGAGTTGGCTTGAGATTCTTTCTCACGCCTTCTGCTCCTCCCCCTGCTGGCGTGCTCTCTCTCTCTCTCTCTCTCTAAAATAAATAAATAAATCTGAAAAACAACAAAAAACAAAAAACCCACAAATCTGTTATCCTGGGGGAAGCCCACAAACCTCTCCAGACTGCAGGAGGAACCCATGACACAAAGTTGATCAGAGACCTGTGACCTACATAGACAGCAACTAGCCACAACTTCTTTTTCTTTCTTTCCTTTTTTCTTTTTTAAGGGAACTCACCACAATTCTAATTTCATTCTAATTCAAAGTAATTTCAATTATAATTCTTTTTTTTTTTTAAAGATTTATTTATTTATTTATGATAGACAGAGAGAGAGGGGGGCACAGAGACAGGAGGAGGGAGAAGCAGGCTCCATGCCGGGAGCCTGATGTGGGACTCGATCCCGGGACTCCAGGATCGCACCCCAGGCCAAAGGCAGGCGCTAAACCACTGAGCCACCCAGGGATCCCCTTCAATTATAATTCTAAATTGATTCTACTTATGGAGTCCTTGCCAGTGCCGGACATTTCCCATGGGTTGTTGCGTCCTAGGCACAGCAGGAGCATGGCACACTGCGCGGGGTGACTGGGCCATGGGCCTATAGGGTCAGGGTTGAAGCAAGCAGTCAGCCTTGACCTTTTGACCCAGCTCCTGAGCTTTCCTCCTTCTCCCAGCCTTGGGAGCCCGGGGTTGAGTGTGGCTCAGGGCTGTGGCCAGTTTCAGCCACGGGAAGGAGGTAGTGCTGGGGAGTCCAGCCTTCAGCCCATGGGGGTGGCCGTGCCCTGCTCTGATCCCACAGGCACCAAGCCACCTTCAACCCCCACAGGGTGACCCCTTGGATAAGCCTGACTGGGACCCCAGTGTCACAGCCTTGCAGGGAGAACAGAGCACCCCTCCCCCTGCCGTGATGACCACATGCTCCATGGCTGACAAGCTTCCACCTTTCTTTCCCAGGTGCTGCCCCAGGCTGCCGGCTGCCAAGCCTCCTGTCCCCCCGTTTGCACATCTGCTCATGCTGGGCCCTGCACGACACCCCATCACTTCCAGGGAAGATTTTCCAGGTCACACATGCCCTCTGCCATCCTTCTAGGTCTTTCCTGCTCCCTGACCCTCTGGTCTCCCTTCCTCCTTCCTCCCTTTCTGAAGTAATCGATTCTTTCTTGGAACAGCTGCTCCCACTTTGAGCCCCAGGGACTTTCCCAAATACTTTCCTTTTTGAAGGGGGATTTTGGTAAATAACATTTCTTCAATTTCTCAAACAACTCATTGCTAAATTGGGTCCCGTCTTAGTTCTGGCTGCTATTACATAACACCATAGACAGGGGATTCAACAACAAGCATTTATTTCTCCACAGTTCTGGAGGCTGGAGGTCCGAGATCAGGGTGCCCGCACGGTCGGGTTCTGGGGAGAGCCCTCACTCTGTTCACAGACTGTGATTCCTCGCTGTGTTGTCACGTGGCAGGACGTGCAAGGAGCTCTCTGGGGTGTCTTTTTTTATACAAGCCCTGATCCCACTCCCGGGAGCTCCACCTTCATGACCTAATCACCCCCAAAAGGCCCCACTTCCTAATACCATCCTACTGGAGGTGAGGATCTCAACATGTAAATTTGGGGAGGATGTGAACATTGATGGAGTCCATAACAGGCCCCAAGTCCCCTACCTGAGGGAGGTGGGAGCCCTGGGAGGCCCTGCATGCACTCCTTCTTGGAATCAGTGTCGCTCATTCACGCGTCACTGGCACTGTGGCTTTTTGGCTGGTCCCCTGTACCGTCCAGCTCCCCGAAGCTGTGGACCAGGAGTTGAGCGCTGAGAAAGCCCACCACCCAAGCCCACCCCCATCGGCCTGCCCCCTCGAGGTGGGGCTCTGCCCTGAGCACAGCGCTTGGACATCTCCAAGACACTTTGAGGCAAAGACACTGGGTCTGGCTTCTCGAGAGGCTCCACACTTAGGGACCACCGTCCCCAGCTGCCTCTGCTCCCAGGGACTTTCTCTACCTGCCCGTTTTGCATTCCTTCCCAGAGCAAGGCAATGCCCTCTGCCCTCTGGCTCGCCGCCCTGCCACAGGCTTGGCCTCTCCTTCTTGGGGCCAGCCACATACGCATCCCCGACCTCTCCTCCCAGAGCAGATCCAGCCGAGTAGCTGGTGTGAGCCGCTGACCCAGCGTTATGGCCACTGTCCTCTGGGTGGGCCTCTGGGTGAGGTGCACCCAAGCCCTCTCCGATGGGGACCTACTGCCTGGTGGTTCTGAGGTCCTCAGCGCAGGCCTGGGTTCTCCTCCTTCCGGGTTCTCCTCCCCAGGTGTTCCCTGGTCTCCTCCTGCCGGGTTCCCCGCATGCGCCCCCATCCTGCCCTCGTGCCACGCTCCGCTCTGCTGCACACACTGGACTCCCTCAGGGAGAGCAGAGCTCCGGCTGCCACTTCAAGTCCATGCCTGAGACTTACAAACCCGGCGGGGGGGGGGGGGGTGAAGCACAGCAAGGGGGTTCGAACCCGCCTCTGGAGGGGGCCGTTCCCAGAGCCCAGAGCCCAGCACGCCGGGGGGAGGGCGAGGTCTCCCCACCGATCTGGTGCCGCCCTGTAGTTCATAGGGCCTCTCTCTGCTCTCGGGGGAAGCCCCACCATCCCCTGATGGGGCTGTGGTTTGACCCTGGACCTCCCACACGATCATGGAGTTCCTGGACACGGTCTGTTCCCCAAGGCAGAGTCATTCCGTCTCAGATGCCCCATCCATGGGAATCGGCTTGGACCCCGCATCTCTGAATCCTGGACCACCAACATTCAGCCCAAGCCGAGTGCCGGGTCCCTGTCCTCAGTTCTGCAGGCCGCCAGCGGGCACACACTTATCTGTGCGCCATCACCTGCACGGTTGCCTCATCCCCGCTGTCCCCAGTGAAGAGGTCTCTTGCAGGGGAACAGATGCACTTTGCAGGGTTTGCGTGACAATAGGCGCCCCCCACCCCCCCAACCTCACAGTGGGGTGTCTGGGTTGCTGGCTCCAGTGATGGCCCCCAGAACAAAGGCTGGTGGAGGCTCTGGGTGAGCTCAGGGCCCCTCCACCAAGCAGAACCAATGTCGGGCTCTGAAGTGACAGTGCTTCACATCTCACCAGGCTGCAAGGGGCAGCGGGTCACCTGTGCTCCCCATCAACGTGCCACGTGGCCCTCCCGCAGTGGCCTTGTGAGGAGGACGCATCTTGCAGGCTCCTGGCCGGGACAGGATGCTCAGGCTCACGCTGGGCAGAGGGGCATCCATTTGTCCTTCCACTTCAAGCTCCACGGGTCCTCCTTGCCCTGCCACCCACATCCCCTCAAACGCCTCTTCATGGTTGTGCATCCCGGGGAGATGCACGAGGGAGGCCGGCTGCGGGTGGAGAAAAGCGAGAGGGGGCCACGATGGTAGTTGCAGGGGGTGCTTCCCCCCCAAAGTTCCACTCTTATGGGTCTTGAGGTCCCCTGCTTGCCCTCAGCAGCGGGGCTCTCATGGTGGCCTCAGCTGCCTTCCCTTGGCCCCGAGGGCACTGTCCACATCACTAGGGTCGGCGGCTCCGTGGGGGGTCTCCACCATCTCCTGCCTGTGTCCTTACCTGGAGACCGCCCCGCATAGCAGGCTCCCCTTTAGCCTCTGGTCTCCACAGTTACCTGCCAGCCCTCAGCCACTTCAAGCATCTTTGCAATTAGTGTTTATTTGTGGCAACTTGCGACAAGGCTGTTGTCTTCCTATTGCAAATGTCATCAGAACCCATAGCCAATGTAAAGCATTAATATACTGACTTTCAGCCTCACAGGGTCCCAGAGAGGGATTCAAGAGGAAGGCGCAGCTTGTGCACTAGCTTGTCCCCGGGGTTGGGGGTGGGGAGGCGCTGTCCCAAAGTAAGGTCAGTCCTGCCCCTCTAAGGACACAGCCCAGATGGGAGGTGGCTCCTGGGTCAGCAGGAGATGGCTGTCATATTGGTCTTCGTGGGCTGTCGTGACAAATACCATAGACTTTAACAACAGGACTTTCTCACTGTTCTAGGGGCCAGAAGGCTGCTGGCTCCTTGAAGGCCCAGTCTGTGGGGTGGGAGCCTCTGATCCTGGTTGGGATCACTCCTCCGCACCCATTTCCACCCCTGCATCGACACTTGCTTCCTCACCCTCACCTCCACCCGACCGCTGAGTTGGCTGTGGCAGAAACAGAGGTAGAGGGGCTCCTGCCCTTGGATGGCTCTGGGTGGAGCTGGGGATTCTCAAGCAGGAAGCAGCTCTGCCCTCCATCCTTCCTCCCCATCCGCCCACCGCTTCACAGGGCCCTGTGGCTGCAAGCCTGGGGTAATCGCCCAATCTCCTCCTCCTCCTCCGTCAGGGTTTTATCTAAACCACCCCGTTCCCCACCACGCAGCCACCCTACCTTCTGTCCATGACATGGGGGTGGAAGCCTCCCTCCCTACAGGTAGACAGTGGTTCTTTTCTTCCCAAAGACCATCCCCCCCCGCTTCTTTTCACATGAAGTCTTATCTCTTACATGTCATCCCACTCACTCCGTCTTGCAAAACCACCCCACAATTGATCCTTGTAATCATTTTACTCTCTGGAGCAGCTTGAGTCATCAGAAGGCTTTTCAGCTGTCACCACAGCTCCTCCTCAAGATCATCAGAGAAGCCCAGACCAAACCGTGATTCAATTGTTTACAGTCTCCAACGAGGAACTGCCAGGAGCTCTGTGTCATCGAGATGGTTCCTCCAAACCCTGGCTGGCTCATTCTCTCCCTCCCGGTCCCTGGAGAGGGACAGTTCTGTGGCCAGTGTCACCAGGCCAGCGCTCAGACAGGACTCAGGCGGGCAAGACGAGCACATGGTCTTTATCCTCCTCTGGCTGAACCAAATCAAGCCTGATTCTTTCTCATCGTTCTCAGTGAAACAGTCTAATGGACCATCTCCCAGTCTATTCAAGATAGCAAGTTGGTCACGTTCAGGAATTTCCCCCTCTCCTAGCCTTGTCTCCACGGCCTCTCTCCCCCCAAGGCCAGTGCTAGAGCTCCATGTAATGGACACCATGATAGCAGCGGGGGGGGGGGGGGTGGCTGTCCACTTCCAGCCCTTGGCCTGTTTCTTTCCTTCCCCAGGTGTGTCCTAGTCCCTTGTGGCCCCAGGTGTCACCAATGCCCTTCCACTCTGTCCCCACTGCTTCCACGAAGCATCTATATCTTTGCCACGGCCTGACTCACACCAGCTTCCCTCATCCTTCTGCAGCCTCCTCGTGAACACAAGAAGGTTTGGCTGGCCTTCTGTGCCTTTCTTTCCCATAGGAAACTTGGGGCTCTCTGTATAATCTTGCTCGGCTCCAATCACCCCCACTAGCTATGAGGTTAATGGCCACCAGAGCCAGAGAAGGGACTGGGAGGTGCCAGTCTACTCTACCCTGGGATTCCCAAACTAAAATAGGAGCTTGATACATCCCTACTGCTCCATCTCTGCCCAAACCTCCACGTACCATGACCAACCCTCTTGGTTCTCTCTCCTCATTCCTCTTTCTTCCTTTCCAGAATCTTTTAGTCTAACTAGAAGGATGAGGGGAGCTGGGAAACAGTCTTGCTCAGATGGCCTCACTCTTTTCTTCAATTCTTTTGCCTCATGCTTTTTGAACCTAGTAATAAAGAATTCACCTGGTTCTTGGGTCCTTCAGAGATTCCCAAATACCAAGTGATTTATGTCCAGTTGCCTGGGTGCTGGGGAATGGTCTTGGGAGCAAGATGGTGTTCTGGGAGCACCAAAAGGAAAAGCACACCAGGAGATGTGCCACATTCATCCACTACATCAGAAACCTCGGAACAGGATATCTGCTACTAGGATTTGGGGCTGGGGTTTCCTTCCCCTGGAGGGTCTTTCTCTCCTTAGGCCCTGCTGGTCATGGTGTCCTGGGGCACCAGCTGGACCCTGGAGGGCCGGTGGGCCATGATGTCCATGCGGAATTCTTTGATGACAAAGTAGTAGCAGAAGACATCTAGGCAGCAGTTGACGTTGGAGAAACACATGGACAATTGCAAAAACAAGCTAATGTTCTGCTTAGCTCTGCACTCCACGATGAAGCCATTCCGTACCAGGAACTGCAAGAAGAAACCCAGGTGGACCGGAAGAAAGGAGACCACAAAGACAGCCAGACTGGCTGCAATTGTCCAGATGCAGGCCTTCTGCTGGACCCAGTCCTGGGTGAGGCCCCGGCGACCTACCAGAATGTGAATGCTCCTGGAGGAACAGAAACCCATGACAGCCATGGGAAGGAGGAAGCCAAACACCTCAAGGGGAAAGAAGACCTGGGCGCTCCAGGTGCCATCGGACATGTTGTGGAAGCACGTGTATTTTTCCATCTTCCCATGGAAGCTGTAGATAGGGATGCTCCCGGCCCACACCAGGACCCAGATGGTGCAACAGATCCCGAAGATCTTCCTGGGCGACCGGAGGTGGCTGACCAGGAACGGGAACCGGATGGCCAAGAATCTATCCAGACTGATGAAGCAGATGGTGAAGACACTCCCGTACATGCTGATGAAGTAGAAGCACTCCACCAAGGTACAGAGGGAAGGAAGGGGGGCCCGCACGTTGGCCAGAGCCATCTTGAACGGAAGGGACAGCACCAGGAGCAGGTCAAAGATGGCCAGGTTGATCATGTAGATGGCGGTGGCGGCATAATCCGGCCACCTCCTCTTCCTCAGGAAGGTGCTGAAGCCTCGGATGGCCAGCAGGTTGAGGAGGAGGCCCAGGAGGAAGGTGGGGATGTGGACAGCCAACTGCACCGTCTTCATCAGCTCATCGACGTCACTGAAGGAGCAGTTCTGGCTTCTGTTTAGCTGCCAGCTCATGTTGTCTCCTACAACACCAAAGACAAGATTAGATAGGCTTCCTCTTGCTCTCCGCAAGTGACAGGCCCAGATGACTTTATCATACAGTCATTCGTGCCCACTAAGTAACAATTAGAAAATGCAAGAAAGATGATTGCCTCCAATCCTGCTGCCCAGATATAACCGCTGTTACCTTTTTATGGATATCATTCCAGACTCTCTCTCTCTTACACACATACTATTGCACACATGCGCTCGCACGTGCCTTTTTCTTTTACAAAAATGGAATTGTGTGTGAACATCTGTCCCTCTTCTTACAATCAGAACTCCTGTTGAGAGTAGTAACAATGACACAAGCCCTGACCCAAAATGGCTTAAGCAAAGGACAGAATTTTATACAACTGAAAACACAACTAGGGCAGGGTTGACCCAAGCTACAGCTTGATCAGGAATTCAAATGCTGTTTTGGGGACCCAGACCCTCCTTGCACACTGTCCCTCTGCTCTCCACCACCCACATCCAGGAAGGTGGGATAGAGTTGCCTCCACCCCTGCCCAAAGGGCTGGTCGCAGTCAGCATGTCACATTCCCTTGGATGCGGTGACTAGTTGTTCATTGATTCAGGGATGGACATTTGACCCAGCTGGAGGCATTGAAGAACAATGGCAACTCTTACTTGGGTTTCTAGAAAGGGGACTGGGGCTGTCTCAATGGCATCTGAAGCTGGAAAGACAAAAGGTCTGGAGATGCTGCAGCCTCTTGCTACCCTGGGGAGAAAACCAGACAGAAAATGGAGAAAAGCAGAAGAAAGGACATTCCCAGAGGGAATGAAATGAGGGCTGGAGGCCTCCACAGGGCAGAGAAAGGCCTTGGGGCAGGTGGACAATTAGAACTCGTCTCAAGGATAAGAGGGCCGGGGCTGCAGGTGTGGCTGCACAGGGAAGCCGGTTGCGAGCGGACAAGGCGGGATCATAGGGGATCATAGGTCAGGGCTTTCCATCAGGGTCCAAGGCGGGCCCTGACCAGGTCTCACTTAAGAGCTAGCCAGTCTGGGGGTGTGCAGGGCGGCTGCATGCCTCTCGAGATCTCTATTCTGTCGTGGGTAGCTGTCTTGAGTCAGGCTGCCGTAACAGAATATGTTGGACTGTGTAACTCATAAACAACAGAAATTTGTTTCTCACAGCCCTGGAGGCTGGAGGTCTGAGAGCAGGGTGCCAGCACGGTTGGGGGAGGGCCCTCATTCAGGGTGCAGACTGCCAACTTCTCTTTGCATCCTCACGTGGCAGAAAGAGAACCAGGGGGCTTTCCCATTCACAAGGACTCCCCGCTCATGACTGAATCACCTCCCAAAGGCCTCATCTCATAATACCACCACCTTGGCCAGTTGGATTTCTGCATATGAATTTGGGAAGGTGGAGGGGACACAAATATTCAATTTATAACAGCAGCCCTGGAGCAGATCAAACCCAGAAGACCTTTGACTCAGGCCTCCAGAACCAGTGCTGCTAAACAGAGAATTCAAATGTGACCCAAAATCCATGCCCCCACCCTCCACCACTCACGATGCAGATCTGCTGACTTGGTTGGTCTGCAGCACTGGGTGTGCCGGGTCCATGAGCATGCAGGGTTGCTGCAGAGGAGAGGCCAGTCACACTGGCCCACAGCCTGCTGGGTGCGCCTCTCCCACCCTCAGTGACTTCCTGCCAGCAGGCACTGGGGCCCAAAACATAGACGTGGCAGGGAGAAGGTGGCAACATAATAGTCTTTTCCCCCCGAGAATCCTGCACTAGTGACCAACACGCTTATCTGCTGAGCTCTGTTATTCTGCTGGTTTGTTTGTTTGTTTGTTTTTAAGATTTTATTTATTTATTCATGAGAGACACAGAAAGAGGCAGATTACATAGGCAGAGGGAGAAGCAGGCTCCCTGCAGGGACCCCCATGTGAGACTTGATCCCAGGACCCCATGGTTCACAACCTGAGCCAAAGGCAGATGCTCAACCACTGACCCACCCAGGTGTCCCTCTGCTAGTTATTGTTATTTTTAATTGAAACAGCATTCAATAAGATATATAGACAGTACAAAAAATAAAAAAAGAAAGAAAAAAGAAAAAAAAGAAGGGAGGAAAAAAAAAAAAAGGACAGAGGCTTCCATTGTACCCCAGGGCCTGGGTTGTCCTTCCTAGAGACAACCACGGTTAACAGTTTTGTGCACACTTTTTCCAGAAATTTTCCAAGGATACGCATATATAGACACATATACATACATACATATATATGTATGATGCCTCTTTAAATTTGGAAAAGATGACACCCACAGCTCTGTCCCTTGCTTTTTCACTTTGTAATATTTCTTGGAAATTGTTCCACATCAGCATCTCTGAATTGGCTTTTTCTTCTTAATGGAACCCTTACATCCTGTTGTGTGGAGATGCCACAACCCATTTAGCCAACAGCCCTATTGACGAACATTCAGGTTTCGTGAGGTTTTACCAGGGAACACGGCTTCCACAGTGAACACCCTGGTGACTGAGTTCTTTGCTACGCAGATGTCATTAAGAGAATCCCCATTCTGCTTTTGTTTCTCATCAGTAGAGCTCCCTTGAAAGCCTTTGGGGAGGAAAGATTTGGGCATTTCCAAGACCCTATATTTGGGTATTTTTAAGACCCTATAATGCCATTCCCAGCCCTCCCTAACAGCTAGGCAACAACAACAAAAAAGGAATGTATTTTTCTATCCTCCATGGAGAGCTATGTGCTAAACATTCAGCACACATTACTTGATTTGATGGCTTTCCTCTGTGTTAACTGTTCTCAGTGGTGTGTGTCACAAAAGATCTAGGAAAGTGTATGTCCTCACACTCAAAGCTTTCGTCCCCGAGGCTGGGTTTTAAACTCATCATTATTGAAATTTCTTTTGCTGGCTCTGAGTTATTCTAGGTTTTTTTTTTCTTTTTTTTTCTTTTTTTTTTTTTTTTTTGGAAGGAGGCCCATCTATAGGATCTTCTGGCATCTTTAGCAGGGAAGACAAAAGCAGCCAAAAACTCCATCCAGTTCTCCCCGGAAAGTCCCGCAACGCCAAACAAGAAGGTTCAGTGGGTTCAGAGAAGCCGTCTTCAGCAGCAGAAACAGCAGTAAACCAGGAGCCACAAACCATCGCTTTGTGTTTAAAAGATTCAACGTGACTGCGATAAAAAGGAGCGCATACTTTTTCCAGAAATAGTATGGACCGATCTACCACATTTCTGGTGGCTCAGAGACTAGAACTAACGTGGCCAACAATTAAAAAAAAAAAAATCAGTGATGCTCAAAACCAAGCCCAGCCCCAACACACAGCTGAGCTGAGCAAACCAAGGGAAAAGGAAGAGAGAAAATGGTCTGACGGATGCTGGGGCTTGTCTGACTCGATGGCACCAGGTGTGTGTGCAGGAAGCACACCTCAGCTCTACCGGCTGTTCTCCAACAGGACAATCCCAAAGGTCACATTTGAATTACTGACAGACTTCAAACGGGAGCTTTTCAAACAGTGGTCTTTGAAGTGAGAGAAAGCGCGCTATGGGCCAGCAAAAAGAAATTAGCTTGAAGAAAAAAACTACTTCCAGCTAATGGCAGACTGAGAAGAGAATCTGAAAAATTAATCGTCCGAATTCCCTCTGAAAGTTCAAGGAAGGCATCTTTTTGAAAAATCTTCTTTTAAAAAAAGATCAGGAACTTCTCTGGAATAAGATAAAAAGGCTCCAGGCCGCAGCGAGAGATAAAACAGTCATTTTTCTCTCAAAGGTGGGCTGCCAGGAAAAGCCAGCCCCTCTGTGGGGGAGCCAGCAACCTCCCCACACCCGACCCGTGGCCAGGGGGGCCACCCAGAGCTCCTGTTGCAGCAGACAGGTGGGGGGTCCGCACCCAGCCACCTGTGGCCCCGTCAGGTGGGTGGTGGGAGGCTGGGAAGCAGGTGCCAAGCCAGGAGCAGACCCTGGAGAGATTTCTTAGGGCCAATGCCTGTGTAGGAGAGAGGGGAGAGCGGGTCTGACATCTGTGAAGGAGACAGGGAAGGAAGGTTTCAGTGGGGAGAGGGCAGCGCGGCTCTGAGAAGGTACAGGCCAGGCCTCTGGGGAGGCCCCACGCACAGGCTGCCGGTAGAGAGACCCAGGTCAAGCAGGAGGCACCCAGGACGAGTACCTCTGCCAGGCTCAAGGGTTGGCTGGAAACAGCCCAAGGACGGTGTGGCCACAGCGTCCACGTGGCTGCGGAGCCGAAGGGGCAGAGCTGGGCCATGGGGCAGCAGTGCTCCCAGGCAGCCGGTTCACCTGAAGGGAGGCTGTCCTCACGCTTCCATTTACATCAGAAGCTGCTCATTATGTGACAGGTAGGAGTGGGGACAGTCCCAATTACCATTCCCCACAGGACCATCGATATGTGTTTTCTTTCTTCAGAAGGTGGTGAGTCCTATTGCATCACAAGGAGTGTTGGGTTTTTTTGTTTTGTTTTTTTAAAGATTTTATTTATTTATTAATGAGAGACAGAGAAAGAGAGAGAGAGAGAGAGCGGGGCAGAGACACAGGTAGAGGGAGAAGCAGGCTCCACGCAGGGAGCCTGACGTGGGACTCAATCCCGGGTCTCCGGGATCACGCCCTGGGCCAAAGGCAGGCGCTAAACCACTTGAGCCACCCGGGCTGCCCTTTTGTTTTGTTTTTTTTTTTAAGATTTTATGTATTGGGCACCTGGGTGGCTCAGTGGTTGAGCGTCTGCCTTCGGCCCAGGTCGTGATCCTGGGGTCCTGGGATGGAGTCCCACATAGGGCTCCCCGCAGGGAGCCTGCTTCTCCCTCTGCCTGTGTCTCTGCCTCTCTCTGTGTGTCCCTCATGAATAAATGAATAATATCTTTAAAAAAAAGAAAGATGAAGATAGTTGCAAATGTGAAATTAAAAGAAAAACACCCCAAAAGAGATCACTTAAAAAAGACAAGAATTAGTACCTTCGATCGATTCTCAAAGAAGGAAGAATATCCTGGGGGTGTAGGGGGTAGGAGTGGTGGTGAGTAATAGGACACAGGCAAAATAAGATATTCCATAAAAGGAAATTAAAGTTCTTGTTCTGGGTTTGTTTTTTTTTTTTTTTTCACTTTGATAATTACAGAGAGTGTAAGAATTTTTTTTTTAGACCTTGAGTAACTCACCACTGCCTATTAAAAACAGGATGCCTATCTTCAAAATCACCAAAGAAGATTAAAAACAAACAAATCGGACTCTATAGCAAAGGAGTAAATAGATTGGAAAAAGGAACGGGAGCACAGAAATTATAATACACACGAAAAAGTTACACTTTCTTTTATTCACTAACGTTTTTAGTTCAATTATGAAACACAACTCTTTGTTACTTATGTTGAAGGACATAGAGAATGATGGAGAAATGTTCAAAGCAAAAGCCCATGGTGATATATATGGCAGATAAGATGAAAAGACAGAGTGACAATATTCATACCCAGCATTATAGAATTTAATAACAAAGCCACACATCAGTGCTAAGGTATTTTACATTAGTAAGGAAAAATTATGAAGGCCAATGCAGTTATCTTATGCACTGAATGACATCCTGTAAAAACACGTGAAATATAATTGCTAGAATTTGAGAAGCCGTTGGCAAAGACACCCCTGTAGCAGCCGACTCTCAAATACTGTAAATTTGAATAGATCAAGCAGGCAAATTAGAAATTAAGATGTAGAGTTATTGGAACAATAGAATGAATACAATATTATTAATAGCTCTTGAAGTTGGTTCTTTTTTTTTTTTTAAAGATTTTATTTATTTATTCATGAGAGACACAGAGAGAGAGAGAGGCAGAGACAGAAGCAGGCTCCATGCAGGGAGCCCGATGCAGGACCCGATCCCAGAACTCCAGGATCACACCCTGGGCCAAAGGCAGGTGCTAAACCGCTGAGCCACCCAGGGGTCCCCTTGAAGTTGGTTTTAAACAGAGAGGTAATCCACTTTTTTCTCAAGTATCTAAGAAATAGTTACCAAAATGAATGATCTGCCTACAAAGAACAAAGTCTTCCATTAAAAACAAACAAACAAAAAACAGAAATGATGTTGGTTATATTCCGACCACAATATTTAGAAACCTAGGCAAATGTGTTTAAAAAAAATTTTATCAAATAATAGACCACGGAAAGAAAATAAACAGATACATCAGATGAATGATGGTCTTTCTTTATGAAGCGTATAAAAAATATATAACATCAAGACCCTCAGTAGACAAACAGGCAAAGAATGAGCAGTTCCCAGAAGAGGATTTACAAAGAGATAAAATTTTTGCTCATCATTTCAACAAAGAAGCCGGTAAGTGTTCTGTGAAACAGTCATCGATATGCTTGAGTGTATGCAGCTTCTAGATTTGATAACCTAGAGTACAAGTCATAGAAAGCTTATCCATCTTTCACCCAGTGATCAAAAAATTTACCTTAAGTAAATCATGAAAAAGAAGGTGAAGTTGTGTACAGAAAATGTGTTTAACATTTTTTTCTGATAGCAAAAAACACACACATGCATTTAAATGCCAAGCAGAGCTTAATTTCACGATGATAAATCTCAATGGAAAATTTTTCTGTCTGATTATGTTATGTTTATGCTGACTATGTTAAGTCAAAAACCCACAAACTACAGATACATTCAGAATGACTTTAATTATGATTTTAAAAAACCCCACGCCTGGGGGAAAAAAAAAACCTAGAAAAAAATTTCCATATGCCAAACACTGGTTACGTTCTAACAGTTAGATAATGAGTGCTTATCCAATCTTTTAACTCTCTCTCTCTCTGTATATATTTTTCTGCTTAATTAATAATGATATGAAAGCAATTTAATTTTTTTAAGTTGTAGTAAGTAAATGCTGGGAGAAAAGGAGAAAAATAAGAACAGCTTTTGACTTTCCCTTAAAAAAAAAAAAAAGTCTGGGTGTGTGTTTGAGGCACAGTGGGGGCAGGAGTGAGGTCACACAGAATTTAAAGGAATGCATTGAACTAAACCCTGCTCAGCTGATGAAGCATCAGTCTTGCCGGGTCAAAGATGAGCATTTCAACATGCAGCATCCAAGCGGCGTGGGGACGATGCATCTGAGAATGGAAAGTGACAGATGAGACAGCAGGTGACATCTCAGGGAGGAACAATGGGAGCAAGAACCTGATCTGTGACTTAAAAAAAAAGAAAAGTTTCATCTGTCCACAGGCCAGCCATCACCTCATAAAGATTGTTTATAACATAAGGTGTGAAGACTGACACAAAAGACCCTCAAAATGCACATTAAATCCTCCCAAAGCATGGACAACTGTTAATAGAAGCAAATGTCAGAGTTAAAACTTAAATATGTTCTAAATTGGATATTTGGGGTAAATTATCTTGTCTACTGTAAAGGGACACAAGGAAGAGAAAATCAACAATAGGAACTAAACGTGAAAAACCTGCCACGTCTCCATGTAGACAGCAGAGGGGTAACCCCGCAGAGGTTTGCACAAATGTAACAATTATAATAGAATTACAATACTCCCTAACACTGATCATACTGCCTCTCAAAGGGCACATTCATTAAAAAAGCCCAAGCCCAATCCTCTTTTGTTGATAAGAGACACGGAGAAAACTAAAAAGGCATGGACAGAGTAAAATGATAGGACAGTCTCTAGTTTATCAGGCACACGGAACGCTAGGAAAAAAGAGCATATGGCGAAGTAATTGTCTTTTTCGTAGAAAGAATTTAGAAAATGACACAGAGACTTTACAGAGAGGTAAAAGTTACAATGAATACTTAAAACAAAAAACACTTAATTTCTGTTCCAATACGCATAGCAAAGAAATACAGAATGGGAACATGCCAGAAATGCAAAAAGAGGTAGAAACAGAAATATAATTGTAGGTAGAGACCTTAATGCTCTCCTCTCGGAGGATCATCGATCAAGTAGACAGAGAAATTTTGAGCTCCGAATAGCCCAATTAAAAAGGCAGATCAGTGAGGGCTATATCATAAATCAAGGGAATACACTTTCTTTGGGAGAAGACAAGGATCTTTCACCAAATTGATCCCATTCCTGGGCCCAGCCAAGCACCCCAAGGTAATGGCAAGTCTACCCTTCTGTCTCAGACCACCAAGAAAGCACAGCTATTGCTGAGCACCAGGATATTAACATGATATAATAGGGACTTTTATGCACTCTCTTAAGTGGTCTCTTAAATAATGTGTGAGCCGGGGGTAAAATCAGAACTACATTACCCAAGTATTGGAAGAGAACAAATATTTGTACACAAGACACAGGGGCAGTCACAACTCATAGGGAAATGGGAGTTCTTAAATATTTTTGTAAATAAGAAATACGATGAGAAATGAGGGGAACCAGGCTTCGCTTAGGGAATCTAGAAGAGGAACTTGAGGTGACAGTGGCCCTTGCACTGCTCTGGTCACCTGTGCACTGGGGGCTGTCTCTGTGCTCGAGCTGCATAGGGAGAGGCCAGGAAGCCCCAGCCCAGGAGAACATGAGGAAAGGACTAGAGTTGCTGATGGTCTATCAAAGAATAGTCATTTTAGCATTTCCCAATGCTTAAGACATGTTCCACTATATGACTCCATAGAATGGGCTCCAGGTGCCATAGAAATGGACCTCTAAGTAATGAGCTATCTGTCACCAGAGGTATGTAAGCAGGAGGGCAGGAGATCCATTTATCTGGAATGTTATCAGGGGAATTCTCGCATATGGGAGGTTTTTTTTTTCCCCCAACTCTGAAATGGAATCTACTGCCCCTAGGTTAAAGTTTTCTAATGTTTAGGGAAGAGGAGAGAAAACAGCATGTGTGTGAAGAGGAACCGGCCTGGGAGTCCAGAGGCCTCAGCTCTGTGCCTGGCTCTCTCTGGCTGCGGGGCCTCCGTCTGGGTTCCGGGTTCTCTCATCCAAACAGAACACGGAACAGGGAGTGGGGAGCCGGGGCCTCACCGAGTGGCTCTGCACTGTGATTCCTGCGGCTGCCTGGACCCCGGGGGGCCCGCTGGGGGCAGCCCCAGACGTGTGATGCACAGCTGCAGCATCCAAACCCAGCTGTGAGGCTCGAACCAAGCCAGCCCTCCTCCCAGCAGCTGACCGGCTTTCCAGAAACACCAGCAACAGTAAGAATGGAACTTTAGGAGGTTTGTGGGCTGACGAAGGTCCTCACTCCCCCATCATTTTTGCTGTCGAACTCATCTGAACGGAGCACCGTGGTGTGAGCCATCTAAGGGATGGGAGGGCCTGCCCCGTGCCAGCAGAGTTGGTGCAGCCGGAGGGATGTAGGTTGAGGAGGAACACTCCCCGGGACCAGTGCAATCCCCATCTCCTCCGGGGGTGCAGCGCTGAATCCCACAGTTAGAATACAAATATGTACTTGGATGCAGTCATCTGCCACTGACACCGTAGTGTAAATAAATCCATCTGTCTACACCTGAGCCGGGCTTCTGGGGGACACGATGTGAAAAGGAGCAGGACACAAAAGGCACAGAGTCTCCCTCACTCCAAAATTTAGCTAGAGCTGTACCCTGAGCCTCAGGGGTTGGAATGGGGTTGGGGGAGTTGGGGACGGGGGTCATTTCAGGGACTTGAGATGTGGCCGTCCCTGTGCTAAGTGCTTTGTGATGGGAACTCGGTCCATTTCTGGAACGTTCTTATAATTGTGTCCATCTTGCAGATGAGGACAGTGAGGCTCAGAGAAGCTAGAGTGGACCCAAGATCAAACAGGTGGTGAGGGGCCTCGCTAGCACTCGCAGGGAGTGTCTCCTTTATCTGGCCCACCCCCATCCCCGCTCCCACCAGCATCACCAGCCAAAGATCCAATATACCCAGGAGCCCCCCAGGTCCCCCTTCCTGGTTCCACTTAACAGCTCTTCTTTCCCCTCAGCCCTGCTAAAAACCTCATCCCTTCCTTCAGATGCCCACTTTCCTGATCCACCTGCCCCTCCTGATGTGCTTTCCCTACTGTGGCCGAGAGGGGCCAGTCATCACTGTACCCCAGGGACCCACTCGGGACTAATCCAGTTTCAATATATGGCAGCAGTCAAAGCTTCCCATGTGCGTACTGCGCGATCAAGCACTTCCATCGCTTACTGCTCGCCCGAGCCCCCACGAGGAAGAAAAACCATCCTTGCTCCCATTCTCCGGAGAGCTACACCGAGGCCAGAGACGTTGACGTGATTGGCAAGTGGCTGGCCTGGGCTCCCAAGCACAGCCGTGGGCTGCCTTGAGCACCCTGCTCAGGGGCTGCCGGGACATTCCTGCGAGTGTGTCATCTTGGGCTCTTGGTGCTTTCCAGGCGGGTTCTGGAGAGCAGGCAGGTGGTGGCACGCAAGCCCGGCTCGCCCGGGGAAGGCTCCGGGGCTACCTTCCGTGAGGCTTCCCCACCCAGCGAGATGCTGCAACCCTGAGTCAAATCAGGAGTGAGCTGAGGGTTCGTAGGAAATGTCACTAGTAACAGGAGCAAACGGGCCGTCTGCCTGCTGTTACTATTGTCACCGGGAGACTCGTGGGGGCTGCTGGTGCCCCGGCCACCTGGGACACGGAGTCTGGCCAGGCGTGGACGGGATCCAGACCACGGGGCCCCGGGGGGCCTCCGGGAAGTCACCTGCCATCCTCGAATGCAAGGTCAGTCTATGGCTCTGTGCTTCGTTTTCTCTAAGTGGCCCCGGGGAGGAGGGGGGTGCTGTTACCTGTTGGGGGTCCCGGGCAGCCGAGTGAGCCACGGGATGTCATTTGTCCTCCCAGCTTGGTCTCCAGCCTGCTCTGGAGAAAACCACTTCCCTCTCCGGGGTTCCTCACCAGTGAGACGTGGGGGTGGGACGAACACGCTGATGGCTTGTTGGGCCAAGGGGCTCCCTCTTGGGTCTCCAGAGGGGCCCTGTGGGGGTCCGTCCCCGCCAAGCAGAACCAGGATGGGGCATGGGGAGCATGTTTCCAGGACGAGGGGCTCCTTCTTGCCACCTCTCATGCTCACTCAGCTTCCAAAACGAGGGCAGGGGTGGTGGGGTACAAGAAGCCTGTGGGGGAGCCTGGCATCACACGGGCACAGCCAGAGTCCGAAAAAGGCTGTCCTGACTTCCAGCCCTTCCAGGGTTTAGGGTGCAGGACTGCTGCCCACACAGGAGGGGTGTACGGACCGGGAGATCCCATTAGAGACCAAAGCATAGGTTATTTTTACAGGCCGGGCGTGCTGTGACTTTCAGGTGTCTACAGGAATAGAAACTCCCCAAAGCGGGTCGGGGTAACTCTTCCCAGCACATGGTCATCCCTGTGGAAATAACAGCTGTGTGCGACTGTGGGGAGGCCAGCTGGCTGTCCAGGCATGGAGTGGGGGAAGGGGCTAGCAGAACCAACCGTGACACCCTTGTAAGTTGTCATTGTACGGCTCTTGTGCTCGGGGCGGAACCAGGTTCGTGCTCCGCTCGGGCCACTGGCCTGCGAGTGAAGACAGGGCTCCGGGCAGTGCGTCCCCAAGCAGGGCCCTCGTCCTAGGCGCCCCCGGCCAACCCAGGCACTGTGAGTGGGCCAGGCCGGGACTCCGGGGCGCAGGAGGCGGGGACCCTATCGGGAGGGCGACAGGGAGGAGCTGGGCGGTGTCCAGGGCCTGCGGGGTGGGGGCCCTGGGAAGGGGTCGCCGAGGGACCCGCGGAGCGCGGAGCACTCGGCCCCTCCTCAAGGGGAGCCTCGTCCACCTCGGTTCTGGCTAGCTTCTCCTTTTTAATGAACATTTGCTTTATTGCTGTCGCTTCTCATCTAAGATTTTGCGTATATGCACATGATCCCAATGCCTCCGTGGACACATACAGTAGGCTCTCTCTGCCCCCCACCGTGCCCCCCAGGCCCGCATCCACCTACCCCTCAGGGTACCAGCGACCCCAGCTTCTTTGAGGGTGTCTGTACCAACATACACACTTCTGTGTTCTTATTTTCTTCTTTTAACACAAAAGATTGAGTGAGTCCTACGTGGGCTGTTCTGCATACAATCATCTCTCCCCCTCCTGCTCTTGAACACCTTGGCTAGTGACCCTCATCATCGCATCATGGTGGACCCCTGGCAGGAGAAGGTGTGGGCCAGAGAGACTCTCCTAGGGGGCAGGCCAGGCGGGGACTTGCCCAAGGCCCCATCCACTGCCCCAGCCTGTCTAGCTTCTCGGCCTCCCTCCTCCCCACCACCCCAGCCCCAGCCCTGAGGAGTCACAAATATCAAGGCTTTTTTTCTCAGAGGTTCCTCAAACCTCCTAGAGCCAGCCCCCTTGGTCTTGCCCATCCTCTCATCTTCCAAACCAGAGGCTCTGGGAGCCTGAGCGGGTGGGGGAGAGGGGGTCCTGCCCACCCGCCAGCTGGGAAGCCCAGAGTAGGGGGACTCATACCTCCAATTTTGCCAGTGTCCTGGGCAGCAACTGAGCTCCACAAGCCACTTCCGTGTAGGGTGAGGAACAAGCCACTCTGTCTGGGTTTGCCTCAGAGCAGCTCCCCAGCACCTGGGGGGGGACTCACCACACCCTCTCCTGATGCCATTTACATTTGCCCCTTTAGTGATAAAAGTTCTCTCTGCACACACCGCACCGAGCATCTCCTCCAGAGGCAAAGCCGGGCCCATTAGGGGCATCACAGAGCCAGAGCCCTGCAGGGTGCCTCCCCCACCAACTGATCCCACTGGGGAGGAGCGGCTCAGGTACCAGGGACAAGGGATAAAGTAGGGACAGAAGATGCCAGAAGCACAGAGAGCAGCCCAAGTGCAGACAGGAAGAGAGGGACACTTGATGTTTCGGGTGAGGGCCAGGAGACTGTGCAGCCGAAGCCTGGGGACGTGGGGACTGGAAGGCGCTGAGGCTGGACGGCTGGCCAGACAGGATAAGGACAGGGGTGCTCAGAGGACCCAGGGAACACATGCAAGGGACACGAAGCCATCCCATGAAAGAGAAAGCTCTGGCACGGGTAACAGCCATCCAATCAGGACCAGCTACGGGAGGGCGGGCAGTCCAGGGACTGGACACAGGACAGACGCCCTCGGGCAGCAGGGCCAGGGTGGGCTCAGGGCAGCAGCAGTGACAGGAAGGAATCGGGATGGGAAGGGGGTGTCTGGGAGGAGGCTCCCCGTCATCTGCGGCAGCCTGATTCCAGGGAGAGCCATGCCCTCAGGGAGCTGCTCTGGAAACCTGGCTCATGGTCTGACTTCTGTAAACAGCGGCCAGAGTCACTCAATTAACAAGCATCTTTTGATCACTAGTCTCTACCAGGCCGTGGTGATCAAGACAGTAGCACCTGTCTCAAAAACTTTTCACCCCCTGAAAACTCTTTTCACCCCTCTTTTCACCGGGGGCACCCGGGTGGCTCAGTCGAATGAGCATCTGCCTTAGGCTCTCAGGCCATGATCTCAGGGTCCTGGGATGGAGCCCTGCATGGGGCTCCCTGCTTGGCGGGGAGTCTGCTTCTCCCTCTTCCTCTTCCTCCCGTTCCTCTACTTGTGCTATCTCTCTGCGTGCCAAAAAAATAAATAAAGTCTTTTTAAAACAGAACAAAACAACTCTTCAGGAGCTGCCAAGACAGGGGGCGTGAAGGCAGCCAGCAAGTATCTGGTACTGATGACACTGGGTGCCCCAGCCCCCAGGGACTTTATGTCTGCCTCGAGGGTCTTTGAAAAAGAGCAACATAAAGAACAGGCCCTTCCTCATCACCGAGCATCACAGCTCCCAGAAATAAGGGGAGACCTCAACAGAGAAACTGAGCACCGAAAGGCAGGGAGAGTGAGATGGGTCCGGCCCCTGGGTGCCCTCCCACCCCCTCCCACCCTCTGATCCAGACCTCCAGGCTCTCCCCAAGCTCGCCCTATGCATTCAGCCTGCAGGACTCCACTGAAGCAGAAATGAGGCACTTTCCTGGGGTGCGAACCAAGTCTCTGACGACCCTTCCCCCATGCTGCCCCCCAGTTGCTCAAAAAAAGGCAATTGGCCCTCGTAACTACTTATTCCCCACCCCAGAGACCGAAAACGGTCAGCCTCCTTGGAAGTGGGCATGAGGCAGCTGACAGCATCCAGGTCACAGCCCTTGACATCAAGGTGAGGTGGAGTGAAGCACACAGGGGGGCCTCAAGCCTTTGGAATTCGTCCCTTCCCTTCCCACACACCCCTCGGCTCTCACTGGAAACGTAGCAGCTAGCAGCCAGGTTAAGGGATAAAGTTCTGGACTCAGGCAGCAGGCTGTGGGCTTTCCTTACGTTCCTGCCACGCCGCGATGACTGTAGTAATTTTTTCAGAGCTCCTCGCTCCCCAGATTGTCCTGCTGCAGTCATTTCTGGCCCTAATTGGGCCCAAAGTCCCCCTGAGCAAAGGTGATCTTAAGCCAGAGGCTGAAATTTCGCAGCATGCAGAGGGGGGCATCACCATGAAGGTTATCAAGACCACAGTGTTCTGGAAAAGACAGACATCCAAAGCTTCCCCTCCTGCTGAATTCAGGGGAGGAGAGGGTCTGTGATTTATGTAAAAAAGCCCTCCCACTTCCAGGGAGCCTCTACGAACAGAACTTCTTAAAAGTATAGGTAGATGGGCCCCAGCAAGCCAGGGTTAACACAAGGGCTCCTCTAGTCTAGACTCTCCGATGCCCTGTGAGGGTCGAAGGAGCTTCCAGGACTTTCCTCTGCTCCCGCCTGGCAACCGGGGCCCCCCTGCCGCCCCTGCCTGGGCCCGGGCTCCTTGGCACCTGTCACAGGCACACCTACCAAGCTGCACTTGTCTGTTTTCTAGGGACCTGGGGGGGCCGGGGGGATGGTGGATCCTTTTGAAATGTTTCTCTCTTCGTGTTTCCTTTTGCACATAGTGTACTAAGTCCCTAGCCCACGTGTCCATCGGGAGTGTAATATTCTTCACACTGCCGCTGTTAGAGGTCTAGCTGATTTTTTGTGAGCGGTTTCTCCCCACTCCACCCTCCCCCACGTGCACACGTTTTTATATTTGTTTTGCTGCAAGGAAATTGTCGATTTGGGTGTAATAGTGTGTCCTTTTGTTCCCATAAACTGTCTTGGGCACTTTAATACCGTGTGTATCTTCTTCACTCCTCCACAGTTAAAGTATGGTATTCATTTCCTTCCTGGAAATTTTTTTTTAAGATTTTATTTATTTATTCATGAGCGACACAGAGAGAGAGAGAGAGGCAGAGAGACACAGCAGAGGGAGAAGCAGGCTCCCCGCAGGAAGCCCAATGTGGGACTCGATCCCTGCACCCCGGGATCACGATCTGAGCCAGAAGCAGATGCTCAACCACGGAGCCACCCAGGCAGCCCCCTTCCTGGAAATCTTTGAATTAATTTTTTAAAAACTACATTTGAGGATAAAAAAAATATATTTTCCAATACAGAGCACCTGGCAGGTCAGAGCAGTAGCAGGGGGGGGCCAGGCCCCTCTCCAACTCCTGTCCCAGGAGTGGAGTTGATCCACTCCTCTTTTATCCCGGAGAACCTCCTGCCCCCAGACAGGGAGTCCTCTACCTCTGCTGACTCATGGGCATGGAATACCTGCCCTTGCCTCCCAGCTGGGCTCAGTGTCCACTGCTACACCGCACCCCTGCAAGGAGGCTTCATTAATGACGGCCACAGCACCTTCCACCGTTTATATGGAGGGTCCTAAGGATCAGTCAGCGGGTGACACACTTTATAAATAAGAATCAGTTCATTCTCCAGATGACCTATGAGGTATAGACCATTATTAGCCTCATTTACAGATGGGGAAACTGAGGTACAGCATGGCCAAATCATAAGCCTACAGATGTCCCAGGAGCACCGAGCAGAGCTGGGGTTGGAAAGGGTGGCATTCGAAATAGCAGTAGTGGAGCTCCAAGACCCCATTTCCTGGTAGGAGTTCAGTCCTCCCCCAGGTCCCCACATCCATGACCATTTTGCCTCCAACTAAACAGAAAATCTGGCCAGTCAGGCCTGAACCTCGGGCTCCCTGGCCTCAAACCAGTGCGGTCCCCACCCCGCCAACAAGCACGAGGTGTTTCTGCGGCTTAGGGGACCTCACCCCCACCGGCAGCCCATCCCACCTGTCCCCTCAGGGGGATGTCCTCCCTGTAGCTGTCACTGCTGCTGATGAGGGGCGTCTGCAGGGCACAGAGGACAGTAGCCGCTGTCACGAGAACAGAAATCCATGCCCCACTTGTTGATTTTGAAGCTACAATATTATTCATGAACGGAGTAGGCACTTGTCCTGAGGTGACCAGAAGTCTTCATTTGTGCATAAATCAGAGACTTCAGCAAAAGCCCATTAAATTCTGTTACATGAGGCACGTAATGTTGTACGAAGAGAAAGCGACTATGGAAGGGAAGGTGATCAGCATTGATTAAATAATGGGATCTACACCTCTTCTAAATGAAGAGCATGTGAAAATGAATGTACACGACGTGAAAGGCGCCCAGGCCTCATGTAAACACCCTCAGGGTTCCCGACTCAAGAAGATGGCCCCGATGAGGACAGTCCCTACCGAGGGCCGAAGGTCCAGCATCTTCCAGCTGCCCAGAGGTGTCTGCAGCCCGCCTCTCTTGCTGACTCCTGCCCTCCAGCCTGATCCAGGGCTCCACACCCCGTTCCCTGATCCCACAAAGCACCCCTGGTTCCAGCCCGAGTGCTGCCTCCCACGGGGCCTCGGCTTCCTCATCCCACAGTGGGCACAGCTGTGCTGCAGGCACGGCCTCCGGCTCTCCTCTCTCTCTCTCTCTCTCTCTCTCTCCCTCTCTCTCTCTCAAGAATCCTCTGCCTGTGAGGTCACAAGGACAAATCCTCAAGGAACAGAGGCAGGCAGACCTTAGGTTCCGGAACCCTGGTTGGACTCTCACCTGTTCCCATGCAGCGATGAGGAGAAGGCAGCTCTACTACTCTCCTGCTGCCCCCAGCCCTCCCCCCTCCCCTCCCCCTCCCCTGGCCCCCTCCCCGCTCCCTGCTGCTCTCCAGACCTGCCTCCTGCAGGCCCCCACCCTGGGCGCCCGGCCTGGCCCTCCTCCTGCTGGCCCAGCTCACCCGGCCAAGCTCCCGCCTCTCACCAGCTGGCCCCCTCCTCACCTGGAAGCCCACAGGGCCCCCTGGCCCCACAGCTCCCCTGGGGTCCCCTGCCGCCCCCGCCCTGCCTGCCCCCTTTCTTCCTGGCCTCCCTGTCTGCACTTCGCTCTGCCTTTGCCCTGCGCCTCTCTTCTGGCCCTGGGCTGGCCTCCAGCCACCTGGCCAGACTGCTCAGCTGCCCCTCCTCCCCTCCCACCCAGTCACCTCCTCCCACCCCCGCCCCACCCTCGGGCCATCCTGCAAGCCGGCCCAGGGGCCTGGCACCCCTGCCAGGGGGCACCTGCCTCTCTCGCAGCAGCCTGGTGAGGCGGGCACCTGCCAGACACGGGGAGCAGCAGGGACCTGGCAGCTGCAGGGCAGCCCCGGGGGCCCTCGGGTGCTCCAGGGAGGCCCCACCTCCCCAGTGAGTTCTCAGCCCCGTGGGGGGTCCGTCCTGGGTCACCCGGCAGGGGCCCCTCCTCGGGATTGGTCCGCGGGCCCAAGAAAACGTGACAAACTGCTCTGTGTCCACACTCGGGCCCCTCCAGGCTCTCAGAGTGCCCACTGGGAGGGGGCGGCTGGGCTCGGTGGACTCAGGGTACCTTGCCCCGCTGGGCTGATCCCCTCCCTGGGGCAAGGGCGGCCCCCCTCGTTCAGAAGGAACAGCGGTGCCCGGTGCCTGCTGTATGCCCCATTCCCCAGGCCGGCCTCCCCAGGAGACAGCGGTCAGGGCTGCCCTTGGCGGAGGGGGGCTGTGGCAGAGGGAGGAGGGGTGAGGCCCGGCTAGAAGGTGCTGGGGCCTGGAGGCTTGCAGGGACAGGGAGGAAGGGATGTCTGGGTACTTCAGGAGAGGCAGTCCCAGGTCTTCCCTAGCCAGGCTTGGCCTCAGAAGTCCCTGACTCAGGCTTCCCAGGTGATGCCCGCAGCCACCTAAAGCATCCCACCACCCTCAAGAGGCTGTGGTCACCTCGTCCTGCCCCCACACCCTTATCTGTCCACGTTGCCCCCCGGGCTCAGACGCTTTCCTTGTCCACCCTATAAACTCCCTTTCAGTGTCAACAGCTCCTTTGCCCTGACGGGGCCTTGGCACTTGTGCTGCCTGTAAGGGGGGGACTCTTCACTACCCCGGCTGTTGCTCCTCTGAACCTTTTTTGCACAAAAGGCCGACCGCCTTCCTCCCCAGTGACAGAACTTAGTGGCTTTTAACCCAGCCCTGGCTCTGGCATCACAAAACCTCTGTTTTCAAAAGGCCCAGGCCCTCTTTGCACTTCTCACATCAGAAGCCAACCGTGCAACAATCTCAAGTTCAGTGTTTGGTACCCAACCACTGTCTCAGCACCTCCTCCCCGACCCAACCAACCAAACACCCACACACCCACACACCTGGCCTCCACTGGCTTTTTCTGCCACAGGACCTCGGGGAGGTAGGTCCGGAGACCAATCAGAAGTGATCAACAGCTGTTATCAGCCTGAATCTTCCACGGAAAGCCCCAGCCCCAGCTCCTGGTGGTGGGGAAAGTGGACACAGGCCAGGCGCAGCAGGAAAACCTGGGCTCGGCCAGTCTGAGGGGGGTGAGCAAAATCCCCAGACTTGCCCCAATCCTTAGACCCCACACAATGCACCCAGTGAGGATACTTCCTCGGCAAGAGGCGGCTTCTCCTCAGGAGACCCCAGTGCTACCTGGGGTGGGGTGAGGGTGACCACCTGGATGCCCTGGGCCTACGGTCCCTGACAAACATGGCTTAGCTGGCCACCTCAGGCCAGTGAGGAAGCTTCGGGAACCGGCCCTCTATCAGTCTACGGGTTTCTCTGTCAACAGGGTCCCCTCTCCCTGGCCAGGAGGCCCTGATGCTCTTGGGCTCCCAGGATGCACTCGGGTCCCTCCTTTTCTCTGCCTGGACAAATGAGCACCGGCAGGAGGCTTCCCTGTAGAGACTCCTGTGTCTGGACGACTGGGGGGGGGGGGTACTTTCCCTCCTGCCCTCACAGATGGCTAGCAGGCCCCCGTTTCAACACCCCCGTGAGCCACATTTCTGAGAAAAGGCCCCCAGGGCCAGGGGGGAGACAAAGGGGCTGCGTGTTACTTGGGCTGCACTTGGTTGTCAGCACGTGGGAATGTCTGGAACCTTCGGACAAGCAGCTTTGGGTTACATGAAACCAGAGTGTGTGGTCCCTGGGCCCGCAGCCGCCCCCAGCCCCAGCCCCAGCCCAGGCTCCGGTGCGGATGAGGGCCCAGGAGGTGAGGGATGACGGGACTCCACATGTCTGCTCATTGTTTTCTCTGTCACGAAGTCTGTCCTCCTTAACCGGCTCCTAGCGGGCCTCCCACGGGTAGCACGCCACTTTGCATAAAGGGGGCTTTGCCCAGTGAGTTCAGTCCCCGAGTCTAGAATTATCGTGCTGTGTTGTGTGGTCTTCCCTCAGACCTTCAGGGGCTTGCAGCCAGAATTACGCACACCCACCCTGAGATGCACGCACACCCACAGACACACATGCACATGGGCATGTACCCCCACACATGTACACACCCAGAGACATACCCCAACCTAGATACACACACACACACACACACACACACACAAACTCGTTCAAATACACATGTACAGAGACACAAGGACCAAGCTCCCTCTCACACATCCTCAAGGACACACACACACACACACACACACACACATTTATTCCCTCCTAGACACACTCACATTCAAATATACATATTTGTCAAATCACACAAAATACTCAGACAAATCATGCAAATGTGTAAGGAGATCTAAAGTCAGAAAACTACGCATGCTCACACACACAAGGCTTACACTCTCAGATGGCACAGCCCTGAACCACACGTAGATCCTATGCAGCTCTATCACCACACAGCTGACCCACGGTCTCCTGTCCCTCCCCACGACCACAGTCCTGGTGTCCCAAGCACCCCATGCCCAGAGCCCTTAACAGGAGAAAAGGGGCAGATCATTCAAGAGACAGAGGGGACAGAGCCAGGGGACTAGCAAATTTGGCCTGAGCCAGTGACAGTGACATAAAGAGGCGCCTTCCTGCCCTATGGCACAATCCAATCTACTCAAGGCAGCCACAGGCCAGGGGAAAACCCCCAGACTTCCTGACCGCCCCAGGATGCAGTTGGAGAAATTGAAAATATTCCTGCAGGCTCCCTTCCAAAGGTCATTTGGTTTTCAAAGAGTCCCCAACCCAATAAAAACAAAGAATGAATCTTATGGAGAATCATAGATGAGAAATGAGCAACACAGTGCTTACAAAAGTGACACATTTGGTTAATTATGATGTATCTTTCATGAAAAAAATTGCATTTGATTTTTAGCTACATGGGATAGTACATAAGCTATACCATAGCGTTAAGAAAATAAACTTGAATGGAATTTTTTAAGGGGATTACAATGATTCGCATAAACAACCAGTTCACAATTTATGGGAATCAGGAAAGAAAATGCAACCGATGGGAGGAAATTCTCTTTTCCTAGACTTCTGCAAAATGGGCAAATAAAAATTAAATCTAGCTAGCCACAGAGAATAAGGTCACTGTCTCCAGAGCTTAAGATACCTTCTCTGTAGAAGCAAGAGGAATCTGGAGGAATACGGAGGACACACTGTTGCTAATTTGCCATTTTTTTAAATTTTACTTAATTTGACAAAGCACAAGCAAGTGGAGCAGCAGGCAGAGGGAGAGGGGGAAGCAGACTCCCCACTCAGGTCCCCACTGAGCAAGGAGCCCAGAGCTGCGCTCCATCCCAGGACCCTGGGACCATGACTTGAGTCAAAGGTCAAGTTTAAAACCGACTGAGCTACCCAGGCACCGCCCTTAATTACCACTTTGGAAAGATCCAGCTTCACATATGATGTTTCAGTTCATTGGTAAAGCACTGATGGGGACCTGCCATGTGCATGCCATTGGGGATACATAGATAAATAAAACTTTCTTTATACTCTAAGGCTTCTTGAAGGAGATGGTACCTGAACTGAATCCCACAGACACACATGCACATGGGCATGTACCCTCACACAACTGAGGGTGGAGCAGAGATGGAAGGGAATGTGGATTCCAGTAACGGTTCGGAGACCAGGGGACCAAAACGAAGCAAGGGTGTTTGCTTGGCTCTGAGGTTTCTGACACAGGGACTAGGTGACTCATAGAGAACTCAAAAGAAGATGCATCAGGTTGGGGCATCAGGACAAGGCTGAAAGGAAAGCAGTTCCACTTTAGAGTCAAGGATTTGGGATACCCCAAAATGCCACCCACTCTCCATGGAGATACAGAAGGGGGGAGTGATCAAGGTACGGAGAGTGGAGGAGGCTTGCGGGTTTGTAGGAAATAATTCATAGTGTAAGAAAATAAGCAAGGAGCTGACTCCAAGTAAGAGAACTAGTAACAGGCTTGGTGGAAAGACTGGAACCCATGAAGACAGAAAGGAGCTGGTCAGAGGTAGAACTACAAGTCACAAAAATCACAAAAAGAAGAATCAAGGCAAAAGGCTAGCCAACATTCGAAAGAGCCTTGAAGGTGAGGGAGGGGCCAGTACTAACTCTTGAGAGGGGAAATCGAGAACATGTATTGGCAGGGATGTCTTTAGAGGTCCTACCCACTCAGATCACCAAGGAAAGCATCAAGAAGTAGGTTTAGTTTATGAAAATCAATTGTCTATAAAAACTTTTGAGTCCGGCATGATCCCTAAAGATAAACTGGCTTTCAAAGCTTGTCATAACAAAAACAAAAAACAAAAAAACAAAAACGAATTACTAGAACTTTATCAGCCAAGCTGCCACGGGCTTATTAGGTGGTTTGTACAAAGTGGTAAGTAATCAATATTTATGATGACTCCTCTTATATAAGTAATAACTCTTTAGTCTAAATTGAGCCAGATATCCTATGCCAAAGAAAAATATTTCCCTGATTTTCCTTTTGCCTCCCTAGTCTCCCAAGCTTATTAAATTTTAAAATACATGTTAATAATTAAACACAAATGTAACAAATTTTAAATTGGTTTCCTTGAATAAGATGGCCCTGATTCTAGGTTGGGCCTTATGTCATTTGCCAGAAACATTAAACGGGAAGGTAGTATATAATAATTTGTAATTTTCTCTGTGTGGTTCCGGGTAAAAATGCGAGTCATTGAAGAGTCTTGTCCTGGCTTGCTCAAAAAAACGCCATGTGGCAAAAGTCTTCATCTAGAACATTAATGTGAATTTCTCAAAATCTATAAACTATGTAAAGTAGGTGCTGTCGAAATCAAATAAAATAGAGAATTGACCAAGGAGAGCAAGATGTTTGAATCCTTTAAAATTTGGTTAGTCATTCTCACATTAATAATTGGGGGGGAAGGAGGTTCATGTAACACTTCACATAAAAAGCTGGCCAAGCAAGCCAGCCTCTTGAACTGCCACTTGAGGTAAAGCTGTCAGGATGGGCTTCATACAGGATCCGTTTCTTTACAATAGACCATGCAATGCTGTTTACTCCTAAAATATATAAGAAGCACAATCAACGTTCTCTTTCTATAACCAGATGAAGAAGACAGTTGAGCCGGCCCTGCATACCTTAGCCTTTTGCCCTGATTTTCTATGAAGTGGTTTTAACAACTATTTTATATTGCTTTGGAAAATATTTGCTACTTCCTGAGGGCATCTCATCTGAAGGAAGAAAAGGCTGGGGCAGCTTAGCTGGTGCTGGGGATACTGGAATCAGGAGGAGAGTAAGGGAAGATTCCAGGGACTCTTTTGGCTTAATTCTACCTGCTTTGGTGACTATCAGAATCCCAAGCAGTAGGCAAAGGGCCGGGCTTGGAGGCGGCTCTGGGCCCTTATACCAAGCCGCCCTCCACACCCTGGGGCAGCCATAAGCTCTCCATAGAATCTCATGACCTTGTTTCTTTCCGTTCCTCTTGAGCCATTGAAGGACATCATTTTGGGAGGAAATAAGACCTCCAAGTCCAATCGTCTGTTCATGAGAACCCTGATTCCACCTACATCTATCTATTCCAGGTCTCAGTACACAACTTCCAGTTAAAGCAGGAGGGCCTGACCTCTCTTCAGAGCTCATTAAATGTTGCCCCCAAGTAGCACTTGGCAAGGAAAGCCGGCTACAACATGACTCCCATCTCACCACCTGAGGCTGGAAGCATCATGCATCTTGGAAGCTTGTCTTAAGAGGACAAGTGTGCAAGATGGACAGCGATGGATGAGCTAACATTCAGCCCTTCTTAGCAGTGGGGCCTGGCTGAGCGTCTGAGAACCCAGTGCTTGCTACCACCCAGGGCAGGAGGCTGGGGTGCTCTAGGCAACAGGGCTCCTTTCTCATGGATCCAAGGAGTTGTCGGGTCATTGGTTTCCTTACTTGGGAGGACATTGCACAGCTCTGTCCTTGTCAGCCCTGTCTGAGATGCTGGTGCCCAGGGGAGCACAAGGTATCATGGCCCCAGGGGAGGGTCCTGGGAACGACAAACACCAGACGTTTCCCAGAGAAGCTTCCAAACCAAAAAGAGCGAGAGAGCTCTGAGGTGATCTTCATAGGAGTCGTTCCACTTCTGTTGTCTTATGAAGACTGTATCCTGAAGGCTACCCAGGTCCCCAGGGCCACAGAAATCTGGGCCTCATGCCCACTGGTTCCCTAGATGTTCATAAGCGTATCTTTATGGCGGCTGAGCAGGAGGCCAGAGGGCCCCTTGACCCCAAAGTAAAGTGTCTGAAGATCCATTAAGAGGGAAGGACAACAAATCTGTGTGTGGTCGGAAGTGAAAAAAGAGAACCCTGCTCTTTGGAGAGGTGTGTGTGCATGTGTGTGTGCATGTGTGTGTGTCTGTGTGTGTGTGTCTGTATATAAAGACAGAACAGAGGTAAAAAGTCAGGTAGAGTAAGTAAGTATGGAAGTTATACACACTGGGGAGGGCAGGTTCTTATTCTGGAAACAGGGTCACTACGGTGATTCTGGGTGCCATCCCCACCCAGCAGCACTCAGAGCTATGTCCAGTGGGCCCAGGGTCAAACTGGCCCTGCTGGGCTCCAGAAAGAGCCAATCCCCCTGACACTTGATCTGGGTGACACCCCAGATTCCTGCCACACTGGGCCTGGAGGATGCAGATGGAGCAGGTTCTTTGGCCTGTGCCTGGACCAAGGCCCAGCAGAGGTTCCACTCAGGGTGGAACCACAGCCCCAGAGAAGACTGTGGGCTCAGGATCTTATTGAGGGGTGCCCTCCTTCTCCGCCATCTCCCCATTGGCCCTAGGCATTAGAATTTACAGCTCAAGGTTGGGGTTTCCTGGCAGACCGCATTCACTTTATGATTGTCTACAAACTCGAGGCCATCAGTGAGAGGAATCTGGGCTCCCCTGGCCCATAAATCCTAGAGAAGAGGCACCAGTCAGAGGATTGATTTTTAGAGCATGAACTTTCACCCTCCCAGGAAGGTCATTATCAAGACTAAGAGGTCTACAGGAAGCAAAAGGAAGTATAATTCTGGGCCCTGAGCACCCCAGGCTGCGTCCTGCTTGGGGAGGCCAGGGAGCTTGTGCTCTGCAGGGTCCTGGGAGGTCCTCCCTCCCCGTGCTTGGCCAGTACTCACCTTCCTAGCAGGACGCACTGCTGCTTTTTGGCCATCCCCATTCAGGCTGTCTGGCCCACCTGGGCAGACAGAAGAGTATAAACATGGGTCCCCCCATTTCTGGCTGGTCCAGCATTTTCTTGCTTCTGTCCTGGGGGAAGGGGGGGAAACGGGAGTAGCCCTGATGGCCCTGGGGCCTGCAGGGAAGGGAATTAAGGAGGGTGTGGAGACCCTGAGGCCCAGGAGGCTCAGAGAAGCCCCTCCAGACAGCCTTCCCCTCTAGCTGGAACTCTCTCCCACGGCACCCAGGAGCCTACAGCTGCCCCCAGGGAGGCTGCAGGAACACGGTCCAGACCCAGCAGGACCCTGACAGGCGAGCTACGACTGCAGAGCTAAGCAGTCGCCCTATGAGTGCCCAGGACTCACAGTGCGCAGGGTGCTTTGCTCGGTGAAGGGTCCCAGCCCCACCCCGGCCTCCAGGCCCCAGCACCTTCTAGCCGGGCCTCACCCCTCCTCCCTCTGCCACAGCCCCCCTCCGCCAAGGGCAGCCCTGACCGCTGTCTCCTGGGGAGGCCGGCCTGGGGAATGGGGCATACAGCAGGCACCGGGTACCGCTGTTCCTTCTGAACGAGGGGGGCTGCCCTTGGCCCCAGGGAGGGGATCAGCCCTGCGGGGCAAGGTACCCTGAGTCCACCGAGCCCAGCCGCCCCCTCCCAGTGGGCAATCTGAAAGCCTGGAGGGGCCCGAGTGTGGACACAGAGCAGTTTGTCACGTTTTCTTGGGCCCGCGGACCAATCCCGAGGAGGGGCCCCTGCCGGGTGACCCAGGACGGATCCCCCACGGGGCTGAGAACTCACTGGGGAGGTGGGGCCTCCCTGGAGCACCCGAGGGCCCCCGGGGCTGCCCTGCAGCTGCCAGGTCCCTGCTGCTCCCCGTGCCCGGCAGGTGCCCGCCTCACCAGGCTGCTGCGAGAGAGGCAGGTGCCCCCTGGCAGGGGTGCCAGGCCCCTGGGCCGGCTTGCAGGATGGCCCGAGGGTGGGGCGGGGGTGGGAGGAGGTGACTGGGTGGGAGGGGAGGAGGGGCAGCTGAGCAGTCTGGCCAGGTGGCTGGAGGCCAGCCCAGGGCCAGAAGGGAGGCGCAGGGCAAAGGCAGAGCGAAGAGCAGACAGGGAGGCCAGGAAGAAAGGGGACAGGCAGGGCAGGGAAGGGGGCCTGGCAGGGCGGGGGCGGCAGGGGACCCCAGGGGAGCTGTGGGGCCAGGGGGCCCTGTGGGCTTCCAGGTGAGGAGGGGGCCAGCTGGTGAGAGGCGGGAGCTTGGCCGGGTGAGCTGGGCCAGCAGGAGGAGGGCCAGGCCGGGCGCCCAGGGTGGGGGCCTGCAGGAGGCAGGTCTGGAGAGCAGCAGGGAGCGGGGAGGGGGCCGGGGGAGGGGGAGGGGAGGGGGGAGGGCTGGGGGCAGCAGGAGAGTAGTAGAGCTGCCTTCTCCTCATCGCTGCATGGGAACAGGTGAGAGTCCAACCAGGGTTCCGGAACCTAAGGTCTGCCTGCCTCTGTTCCTTGAGGATTTGTCCTTGTGACCTCACAGGCAGAGGATTCTTGAGAGAGAGAGAGGGAGAGAGAGAGAGAGAGGAGAGCCGGAGGCCGTGCCTGCAGCACAGCTGTGCCCACTGTGGGGATGAGGAAGCCGAGGCCCCGTGGGAGGCCATGGGAGGCAGCGCTCAGGCTGGAACCAGGGGTGCTTGTCCTGGGGCAGAGCTTCTCCATGACCTAGGCCAGCCCATGTTGGGCCCCATCCAGGGGACCAGGGAACAGCATCCTAGCTGGTTCTCCCAGGGACACTGCCTGAGAGCCTGGCCAGCTGGTGCCCTGGCATGGCCCACCTTCCTGTGCACATCCTCCCTCCCCCAGGAGCCCCTCCATGGGGCTGGCCTCCATGGGAGGATCAAGAACTCGGCCAGTCCCTGAGCTCGGGTGTCTCTAAGATATCTGGACTCGGGAATTCTCTAGGAGGAACAAGGGACCCATGTTTATCTCTGGGCATCCCTGGACCAGGGAGGTGGGGGTCTGGGCAGCAGAGGTGACAATGGTGCCAAGAAGCAAGAAGCTGGAGAGCTGAGTGCCCCTGGGCCTCTGCACTAGGATGTGCTGAGCCAGGCAGGGGTGCCCCAGGCTTCCTCCGCCAGGCCCAGTAGTCAGAACAACTGAGGAGAGTCAGGAAGGAAACCTCTCCCCTAGGACCCTTCTGTCATTCATCACTCACACAGTGACATCCGTGCACCACCAGGGTCCCAGGAGGGACCTCGAGAAGCCTTCCCAGGACAGTGAGAGAAATTACCTGAGGCTGGACACCAGGCCACAGCTTACCAATGTGGAAAGGGGGGAATCAACTTCTCTCCCACCTGTGACTGAATGGTTTTTCCTAGAACTTCTGTGAGCTTAACAACATCCCTCTGGGATGAGAGAACCTTGCTTGGGGGATCTAGTGGACTCTCCTCACAAGAGCAGCTGGCCCTCAAGCCTCTTCTCTAGGTCCTTCATCATCTCTCAGCAAATGCCCAAGGAATCCTGAACCCCTCTGGCCACCCCCAGGTCACGTGCTGCTCCACCCGCACGGCTCTGAGCTGCCCTCCAACAACTGTCAAGGCCCCTGGGCCGCCATCTTTCCTCTGGCAGCTCTTCACTGGCCACCCTGCCCCTCCTGGCCTCACCGACCTCATTACAATGGCCCCTTGCAAACACCCCAAGATGCTGGCGGGTCATTGAGAGGAAGCCCTGTGCCTGCCTCCTCCATGCCCACGGAGGGAGCGGAGCCCCAAGGGGAGGCCAGGACGGGGCCCCCAGTAGGGTGTGAAGACCCCAAAGAGAGGATGGTGGTGGCATCGCTTCTCCAGCCCAGACAGAGACAGGGGCAGCTGTGGAGCCTCCCAGAGATCTCAGCGACCCAGCCTGGCAGGGGAGCACCTGTCTGACCCCCCGCACACCCAACGAGGTGGGAAACCATGAGGAGCCTCATCCTGTCAGCCTGGGGGTTCTAGATCAGGGACTGCAGCTGAACCCTGAGTTCGTGAGCTGGGAGGAAGTCATTGAGCATTCAAGCCTAGAAGGAATGGGGACAGGTTGATGTAGCCTGTGGGACCTGATAGGCCAGGCCTCGTGTGGCCAGGGCACCTCTGTGGATGTCACTCAACACGGATCAAAAATCCCAAGGACAGGAGGCTGACTGGGCCCACACTCCCTACGCAGCCTCACCCCCACACCCATGCAACCCTGGGGAAAGAGGAGAATCCAGAGTTAACCAAGAGTGGGGTCCTCACACCGGAAGTTAAGTCCTGGGAAAAGAGTGAAGACACGAGGGTCCCATCCCCCCCTCCGAGTCTTTGCACAGGGATGTGTCCGGCCTCCTGAGTGTGAAGACGCGGATCCCCAGGGAAACCCCACAAGTCTGGAGGTGCAGGGGGGAAGCTCACAGAGGAGATTGGAGGGGACACGGTTCCAGTAACCACTGCGGTTAGTTCAGAGGGAAACATCCACAGCCCACAGCCGAGATGACTGTGCCACGGCACGAGAGCTACTCCTCAGAGCGAGAGTGAGAACGCCGTGCGTGAGAGGGAGCCCCAAGAATGACTCAGCGCCGCCTGATGTCAGCCAAGAGGCTCAGACCATCTCCCGGGAGTAAGGGGAATACACCTGCGCGTTCGTCACAGACTCACGTGGGGCGCTCCCACGACTCCTCAGGCACAGGCCAGTGTCTCAAAGATGACACAGAAGGCCCACGGCCTGTGGTCACACGAGGAATCTTCTAGATGCCCTTGAGATGCAGTGCAGCGCTGAATGAAGACTCCATCCCGACCACTGGCGCTACCTAGTGCAGAAGGCAGATACCTGTTCTCCCCAGGGAGCCTGCACTGCGCCCTCGGCGACCTCTAAGGGAGGGACGGGGCCTGCTGGCCCAGGCCCGGGTTCTGCTCTGTGGTCGCTGAGCCTGGTCAATGGCAAGCAGAGAGAACACTCTAGAAGAGCCAGAGGCTCAGGTGACCTGTGCAAAACACAGCGTGGGTAGAGAGGAAAGCCCTGCAGAACACGTTAGGGGGAGGCGCGATGGGGTGGCCGGGACTTGAGAGGGAGAGGTAGGGAGGGAGGGGGTGCAGGGGGGCAGCCACCTGCGGATGGAGCGGGTTCCGGGGGGCATGGCGGGGAGGGGATTCCATTATCTGCTGTGCGTGGAACAGGTACCTCCAGACCAATGACTCGGTTTCCTCAACAAACCAAGGACATGGAAAGAAAGGCAGGGGGGGATGGATGTTAGAGAATGCAACCCATCTCCCCCCAAAGGTGCCCTCATTTGAGTCCTGACCTGATTCGAATAAACCAGCTGTAAAAAAAAAAAAAAAAAGACACTTTTGAGACAATCAGCGGGAAATCTGAGTATGAACTGGGTGGTGGATGATAGCAAAGGCTGACCTTCTGATTTTGGTTCCTACAATGATGGCACACAGTTGCATCAAAAAGTGTCTTTAACAGGGGATCCTGGGTGGCTCAGCGGTTTAGCACCTGCCTTTGGCCCAGGGTGTGACCCTGGAGTCCCGGGATCGAGTCCCACGTCGGGCTCCCTGCATGGAGCCTGCTTCTCCCTCTGCCTGTGTCTCTGTCTCTCTCTCTCCCTCCCTCTCTCTCTCTCTCTCTGCCTCTCATGAATAAATAAAATCTTTTTTTAAAAAAAGTGTCCTTAACAGGGGGGCCTGGGTGGCTAGAGTCTGTTAAGCACCCAGCGACTCTTGACTTCGGCTCAGGTCACCACCTCAGGGTCCTGAGACTGGGCCCCAAGTCGGGCCACGTGTACAGCAGGGAGTCTGCCTGAGATTCTCTCTCCGTCTCCCTGGTCCCATGCTCGCTCACTCACTCACTCTCTAAAATAAATCTGGTTTTCAAAAAGTATCCTTAAAAAAAATAAAAAGTGTCCTTGACAGCAGAGATGCATCCTGAAGGATTGGGCTGAGATGTCACGAGGTCAGTGGGAGTGGGCGAAGGGAAGAAATCCATGGAAGAAAGTTGGCTGGAGCTGACTCCTGGCAACTGGGCACGGTGTCCCGGGCAAGACCAGGCTGCAGCCGGGGGACTGTCTGCCCTGGTGTTGACACAAACAGGACTGGTCCACCCTTGGGGACCTCCTGGGTCAGTCAGGGCCATGGCAGGTGGGTGTTCAGTGTGGTTCTTTAGTAGAACTCTACTCAAGTCCTTTGAGATACGCTCCCAAGCTCAACACCTGAGTCACCTATTTTAGTGAACCCCACAAGGTAAATTAGAATTGACGTAGGTTGATGCTGAACTGTGGTTGAGCTAATCTACTGCCAACTTTCCCATAGCTGATTTTGGTATATTCACCTTCCCAACAGCCCCATCACCCTTGGCCACAACACAGACCAACACCCTCACCCCTTTCACACCCAATCCACAGAGAGCCATTAGCTGTCCAGGTGCCATTCTGAACTGTCACCTGGAGCACCTGCCTGGCAGCCAACAGCGGATAGTACATCTGCCCCTCTGGTCGGCACCACTGTAGTTTTGACCTGGGACGTGAGCCAGGCGTGCTCCGGTGTGTAGGACAAGAACACAATCCCAGAGCTTGAGCACAATCCTGGAAGAGCACATCTAAGTTCCAAGATGTAAATTAGGGATTTTCTTGTATTTTCAGCTCAGGGGAACAGGATCCATTCCATCTCCCCTCCCCCTTTCCTACTCACACAGAGTCTGTTGCTGGATTTGATGGTCTTCAGTGCTTATTTTTTTCTTTTTTCTTTTTTTTTTTTTTAGTTCATTGTACTATTTACAATTTATTTGAAGAATCTCATAGAAAGATCAATTCAGACTTTTTTCCTGCTCTCCCTTTTCTGTACCCCATTCAAGAGAGAAAATGTTTTTCAATTCTGAGTTGTGTCCTATTTAGCTCTTCTTTTCCCAAGTTTATTTCCTCTGCTTCTCCCATGCCTCTTCCTCACTTTTCTCTCGTGTTTCTCTTTTCCCCTCCCCTAGCCAAAACTCTCATAACAAAAGTGGCACAGATAACACCACCTTCCCTTCTTCGTGTGAGTTGAAATTTTGAACTTGACAATTGAAATAGGCTTTTCATTATTACTCATCCCATTCAAAAGAAGAAATGTGTATATTTTAAAAACATATCTTCGCTTGTAATCAAAGAACTGAAAATGAAAATGAGATTTCTTTTTCATATCAAATTGGCAGAGATTTGTTATAAATGGCCATTCTTAGTGCTGGCAGACATCTAGGGAGAAGGACCTTCCTAGGAGGTTTCTAGAAGGCAATTTGGCAACATGTATCAAGAGCCTTAAAAATAGCCTACCCTTCGACCCCCGAGGAACATAAACATCTATCAGTTCCACTTGTGCCAGATGCAGCTTGGAATGGCCTGGAAGCTGAGAGGTGAGGATTAGAAAGAACATTTCCCCCTTTCTTTGGGCCCTGAGAAGATTTTTTTTAATAACTTTATTTTTTATTGGTGTTCAATTTGCCAACATACAGAACAACACCCAGTGCTCATCCCGTCAAGTGCCCCCCTCAATGCCTGACACCTAGTCACCCCCACCCCCCCGCCGCCCTGAGAAGATTAAACTGGGGATGGAGGGAGTTACTGGACTTCAGGTAGACACCACATGGTCAAAGGTGAATCCTCTATGAAGCAGTAAGTCTACAGAGGGGGGAAACCTGGGGGAGAGCACCTTGGGTGCCAGGAGCCTGAAAACCTGCTGGCCACTTTTGGTGTTCATGTTGGAATGTCATCCTGTTATCCCCACGCCTTCAGGAACATGCAATTAATGAGTACAGCCTGGCTTTAGCTGTGAGATCTGAGGGTCAGTTGGACTTTCGCCATCCCTTGAGTTCTAGATGAGATTGGCTCTTCCCTAAAGAGTCTAGGGAAGGGACAAAACCCTCCCTGGGAGGTCCTGCTCCATGGACTGGAGATGACCAAAGCCCTTCCAGCTTTTCTGCAAGTTCCCCAGGCAGGAGTGGCTGACACCTCCATGACCCCTCTTTGGCTACCACACTTGTTAGCCTCTTCCCAGAGTTCCCCCAAGACTCCCTGCCCACAAGCAGTCATCAGGGTCCTAGGTATTTCTGAAATTTGGGGGCCACATGAAGATGCGGAGGATTTATGTCACAGAAATACAAATGTTGGCTTCTCAGTCAAGCATTTCCCAAGCTAAAATGGCCATGGCCATTCTGTCCCTGGGGGACGGCCTCAGGCCTGCTTCCACAGGGGTTGCAGCACCTTTCCAGCAGGCTCCTCTCATGCCACTGCTTTTCTGACCCTTCTCTCTCTCTCTCTCTCGAGCCCCCAAGTTGTGATCCAGGTTCATCCTGACACCTCTAATCTCAGGTTCCACCTTCTACCCTAACACTTGTCAACATGTTTCCCTGGCTAAGCAGACTTACAGTGACTTTTTCATCCTGTTTTAACTGAGCCTTGGGGGATCTGGGTGATGCCTGGGCCCACTCTTGGGTTGCAGGATCTCAGGGAAATGGACACCCCAGAGAAGCTAGTTCTGTGGTGGCCAGAGGTGAGGAAGGAGAGACACCAGCCAAAATGACCCACAACAACTGGGAAGATTTTGTGGATCATGGAATATTCCTCAGGGATTCTGAGGCGGGCACAATAACGCCCTGCCCACAGAGATATCCTCATACTAATTCCCAGAACCTGTGATGGTGTTAAGTCACATGGCAAAGAGAACCAAGGTTACAGATGAAATTCAAGTTGCTAATCAGCTGCCCTAAAAAATAGGGAGAGTAGCCTGTATTAACCAGGTGGGCCCAATATAATCACAAGAGTCCTTAGAAGCAGAAGAGGCTGGGGTGGCTCAGCGGTTTAGCGCCTGCCTTCAGCCCAGGGCATGATCCTGGGGTCCCAGGATCAAGTCCCACGTCGGGGTCCCGGCATGGAGCCTGCTTCTCCCTCTGCCTGTGTCTCTCATGAATAAATAAAATCTTTAAAAGAAGAAGAGGCAGGGACGCCTGGGTGGCTCAATCAGTTAAGTGTCTACCTTAGGCTCAGGATGATCCCAGGGTCCTAGGATTGAGCTCTAGCGTCGGGCTCCCTGCTCACCATGGAGTCTAATTCTCCCTGCCCCCTGCTCACACACTCTCTCTCATGCACTCTCTCAAATAAATAAACAAAATCTTTTTTAAAAAAAGGCAAAAGAAGGAGACAGGGAGAAAGTCAGAAGGGTACAATGCGAGAAGGACCCAACCCTTTGTTGCTGGCTTTGAAGGTGGAGGAAGGGGCCATGAGCCGAGGATGACAGGCATAGCAGCCTCTGGAAGCTGGAAGAGACAAGAAGATATGTTCTCCCCCTGGAGCCTCCAGAAGGAATGTGGCCCTTCTAACATCTTGATTTCTACCCAATGAGACCGTGTTGAACTCCTAACCTAGAGCTGTAAGATAAGAAATTTGTGGTGGTTTAAGCCACTGAATATGTGGCCATTTGTTAGAGCAGCCAGAGGAAACTGCCACAGCTCACAGAGACTATCAGGAAAGAGAACCTGGTGGAAATCTATGTATCTTGCTTGGGTCTCTGGGACTGTAATGAGGGCACTAAAGGCAGGACCACTCAGGAAGCTACAGAGATGAGGAACATCCAGGTTACATATGCCCAGTGTAGACCCCATCAAAGCCCACGAACATGAGTAAGTTTGAATCTACGCAAGACCAGAAGAGAGGGCTGGCGATCTGCAAGGTGTCTCAGAGCCACCTGCTCTCGGAGGATTCCCAAGGCAGGTCCTCAGTCTTGGAGGCTCAGAGATCTGATGGGTGGACCTCATGGAGCTCACATTAGTCAAGCCCATTCTGAGAACCAGGGCTCCCAAGGCTGCAGGCCTGAGGGCTTCTGATGACCAGCCCTTGTCTCGTTTGAGCCAAGATCCCCAGGAAGCAAACTCATAACCAAAAGGCTTCTGAGCAAGTTCTCTGACTTGAATATTTCACAGCCGTTGCCACACAGCCCGACAATCATGATCATAATAGCTGCCCCTAGCACCAGGTCCACTGTGCACACTCTTGGACCTGGTACCGCCCCCCCAAGCCCACCCCCTGCAGAGTGTGTAGATGAAGCTGCCAGTGGCACATCCCTGACAGTCCTTTTGCAATATTCTGACAATGACAACCAAGCCCTTGTTCTGGCCCAGGAGCCATTGTCTCCTGAAGGGGACTTGGCTTAGTGCTCTCACAGACCATTATCTGTGGATTTTAGCTTTCAGACAACAGACTTATTTCCATTCTTTCCATGCCATTGGCAGAAACCTAGTTTCTGTACAGTAGTTTCTGTACACTGTCAACATCTCCCAATTTATTTGTTCTTGAGACAAAAACAAAAACAAAAAATCTTCAGAGGCAGGGGTGTGACTGTGAACAGCCTAGGCAACCACACAGCTCTAGGGGCCCCACCACCCACCACCCACAGAAGCGACCTTTGTCTCCATCCCAGCAGGCTGCAAATACCAGCCTCCCCTCTCTTCAGTAGAAGCCCCACAGTGAGGGCAATCTAGCACCTCATAAACAAGTTGCTCCTGCTTTGTCAGTTTAGAAGCCTTTTTGGCTTGCAGACCAGTCCCTCCTTCTCTATTTTCCTCCCAAAATCTGTAAACCTTAGAGTCTCTGTAGTTTCTGGGACTCTGTCATGTTTGGCATCATTTTCAACATCCCAACAGAAAGCCAACCTGAGATTCCCCTTGCCCACTCACGTTTCCCCACTAAGTGGCTGTATAACCTTTGAGGGAAGGTATTTAACTACTTTAAGCTCCTTCCTTCATTTCACCACTATTTTTTGAGCACAATTAAGTGTCAAGCGGGGACTTAGAAGAGTTGTTAGAGATAGAGCAGTAAGGGATCCCTGGGTGGCTCAGCGGTTTGGCGCCTGCCTTTGGCCCAGGGTGCGGTCCTGGAGTCCCAGGATCGAGTCTCAAGTCAGGCTCCTGGCATGGAGCCTGCTTCTCCCTCTGCCTGTGTCTCTGCCTCTCTCTCTCTCTCTATGACTATCATGAATAAATAAATAAAATCTTAAAAAAAAAAAAGAGAGAGAGAGCAGTAACCAAACAAAAATTTCAGCCTTCTAGGAGCTTACATTGCTCCAGTAAGAGGTGACAGATGATAACTGAAAACTAACATATATACAAGGTCAGGCCATTGACAGGTGCCAAGGAGACAGTTAAAGCGGAGAAGAGTGATGGGGGTTGAAATTTGAAATACAATAGCCAGAAAAGACTTCCTGAGAAGGTAAGCAAAGACCTGAGGAAGCTGGCTTCAGTCCCTTGTTCGTAACATGAGTAGATTAATAATGGCATTTACCTCACCAATCGTCATGTGGATCAATTAAGTCAACACAAACCATTCAGGTTACTGCCTGGCCCATTGTAAGTGCTTCACTAATATTAGCTATTGTTATGATCATTAATGAATGCCTTTTTGAAGACTTTAGTGTTTTTCAAGTGTTCAATTTGGTTTGTGTTGGGAATTCAAAGATGGCAGCATGACATGCAAGCCAAGACAGTCTTTCAAAAACCGTAACACAGACATCACTACTCAGCTACTGCACTCTGCCTCCCTGCGTCAAGAATCCATCTTAATATAGTCCTCCAGAACCAGTCCTCATCAAACAGCTGGAATTGGCAGGCGAAAAGAAACTAACGTGCCATCCCTTGATGCAGGAGCTACAGCTAGGGACTGATTCATCTTTTGAACTCTCCCCACTATCCTTATCCATTTACTGCATAACAGTATCTCTGTCACCAAGAGCTGGAATTCCATCTCATTCATCTTTCCTGTGAAATGATCATCTCCAACCGCTTTGAGTGGCAAAGAAAAGAATAATTCGTGGTCCACTATTGACATTATGTAAGACAACATAAACCAACCTACGCTGTTCGTTGTCTAAATATTATGTTATTTCTTTATGGATCACCCAGTAAGAAGATCTTAACTTCCTACTTTCTATGTTTCCCTGATGTGACAACAGGTCTGAGTCACGGTTATGGGCATATGTGACAGGGGATCGGATGTTCTTGGGAAGGAAAGTGGCTTTCACCCAGACTCCTTGTTCTTCCCACATAATTGTGAAATCACAACATAAACATAGGCTTTTTTTCAACACACTTTCTTGAGCCTGTTGGAGGCAGTCCTAGTGTCCAAATACAGCAGCACATTAGTCGTATCACTACTCAGGGACCTCGTAAACATTAGCTCAATGGAAATCTTCTGGGAACTGTAAAGCAAAACCAAATATAATTCAAGTGTACAGAGTGATTATACTTACCTTTTACAGACCAGATGTCCATAAGGAAGACACACCAGAAACACAGCCAGAAAAGATGAGGCCTGTGTCTTCAAGCCAGACACTCTAATTTTCTTTTAAGAGGGAGTCTCAATGCCTAGGCTGGTCAGAAGTCTTGTCCTAGCATTCATCTGGAAGCTGGGTTTTCTTATGAACTTTTTTTTAAATACCAACTTTGAAAAAAAAAGTCAACATACAAATACTCGTTTATCCTTCACCGCTTTTTTCTAGATACACATCTGTGTATACCCACACCTTCTTTTTTTTTTTTTTTTTTTTTTTTTGCTGCTGAACGCTTCGAAAGCAAGTTGCAGACCTAAGATCACTTTCACCCCTAAATACCTCACGGGCTTCTACAAAAAGAAGGTGGGCAATTCTCATATATAACCAAAATAGCATCATCACAGGCAAGAAATTTAGCAGGGACACAATAATATTATGTAATAGATAGTCCTTATTCAAATTTCTCCAATTATATCCTAAATGTCCTTTATGTCTTTTTCAAAAAAAATACTCACTTTCATCCAATCAAGGTTCACACACTGTTTAATGTACTTTCACGTAGAGGTGTCCCTGCACCTTTTTTCATGACCCTGACATTCTTTAAGAGTTTTACGGACTATACTCCCAAATTCAGTTTGCATAATTGCTTCCTCGTGATGTAATTCAGATGAACTATTTTGGACAAGATGCTACTGGAGGTGATGTTGTGTCCTCCTTAATAGATCACATCAGGGAGCACATAATGTTAGTCTGTCTCACTATTTCTGAATCTGATTTTGACCATTTCGTTAAGGTGAGGTCTGACAGGCCTCTCCTGTCATTAATACATAATCTGTCAAAGGAGACTTTGATACTGTGTGAACACCTCACATCTGACAGCGCTTTGCTCCATGGCTTTAGCATCTGATGATGTTGACCGAATCCGTTATTATGGGAGTCTGCAGAATGGCGATTATCCAATTCTAATATTATTCCTTCTTTATTTATTAGCTGGCATTCCTCTGTGAAGACAAGCTGAAACCTGGGTCTCTGTCATAAATCCCATTTAAAACAGCAGGAAATCCTCTGCTGGAAGTACAATTAAGCACAATGTACTACGTGGTCTCCAGTTCCTTCTGTCATTGCTTCTTTTCCTCCAACTGCTCCACTCATTGAATGCTTTGCACTCAGCACTGTAGAAAGTGCTTTAGGCACACTGGGTCACTTAATTAATTCCCAACCACCCTGGGGGCTAGGTGGTAGCAGGCTCATCTGGCGGGGGAGGACACTGAAACAGAAGCAACTTGCCCGCGGTCATCTAGTAAGGGACAGATTTGGAACCCAGACACATTTGGCCAAAAAGGCTATATTCCTGCCCAGCAGGAACAAACCCCTGTGTTATCCCTTTTTGTAGGCATACATAACAATTCAGGCAGTAGCAGTCCTTGGTTTTTGTTGATTCCTAGAGAACTCTTCATCCTTCCTCCTTGAGTTATTAGCAGTGCACAGCAAAAAGGCCAGGGGAATAAAAATAGGGACCGTGGGATTATGGATCATTTTTATTTTCCTCTTTATACTTATCTGTATTTCCTAAATTTTCTACAAGGAACATGCATGGATGGTTTGGTCAAATTTCCAGTTGTCAGATTCAGAAAGGCTCTTCCCAGGAGCCATCTGTCCCTGTCGGGGCCTCGTGGATACATGCCTGGGCTGATGTGCTAGTAAGTGGCCTGTTAGTGACATATGTGATTCATTCTACCCCACACCAACTGGGGGAAAGGATCCAATTCAACTGACGGCCCATCTTCCCAGAGTCCTAATCTCGGGCTGGCTTTGTACAAGACTGCAGCAGCCATCAAGGACGGAGAAGACTGAGCCTTGGAGCTGGAACTGTTTACAAAGTAACGGCAATACAAGGAAACACAGCAGATACACTTTTTGCAGGACAAGATAAGAAATACTTGGCAGCAGAATGGCAGGAGCGGCCATCATCCCCAAAGGTCGGATACAGAAGTTACTGAGGCTTCAATAAACTTCTAGAAGGAAAGTCAGAATCACAGGCCAGAAAGTCATCACTCTTAAGAGCGTTTGTAAGATTCTGGGCCCTTATAGCTTCCTCATGTTTCTTATTTTTGTTACTGCATGTCTGTTTCCCTATAGTCCTCAGCAGGTGCAGGAGCGGGGGAGGGGGGGGAGGAGGGGGAGCGAAATGCCTTTAAGGAGGAAAAAAGAAGACTTAGGAGGAAGACAAAATCATAATACAAAACTGTATCACTCTGAATAACAAAAAGCCACCACAAGACAAGTCTTAGATGTAAAGAGCTTGGAAGTCGGTTACTTCCATCCTCACGAGATAAAAACCTGAGCAAACCGAAAACTGAGGTCATAGGCAAAACCACCAGGTTGAAATCTGGGGTGGGGGGGCGGAAGGGGGCAATACAGAAAAAACCTGTGACTTACCAGGAATGGAAGCAGCCATCAGAGCCAGCAATCCCATACAATCTGATGACTCTCCCGAAGCTGACAGTTAAAACCCCTGGAGTCCCACCCTTCCCTGGGATTTACTTCCAGGAGTCCCACCAGCCTCTCACTGTGAAGGTTCTGGAAAAATCCCCAGGCGTCAAGCAAGGAGAGGGAAAAGTAACCATTTTTAAACAGGCTCAGGGACAATGTAACCATTTTGAAAGGCCAGAGCATTTTGTTCTCTTTAATAAAGGGGTAAATCCAGAGAATCTGCTTTACCAGAGCCTTATCTGCCCTGGGGGCAGGACCAGGAGACAACTCCAACTCCTCCAGCCTTCTAGTCTCTGCTTTCACTACCCATTTGTTCTTGCAGGCTGTCAACCCCTCCCTTGACACATTAACCATAGTCATTTTAAACTCCCTGACACCCCCAAAATCGTTGTCCTACCTGGGTCTGGTTCTGATGCTTGCTTTGTCTCTTCAGACTACATAGTCGCCTATAGCATGGCTTGTCATTTTTGGTTGAAGGTTGGGTGTGATGCATGTGAAAATAGGACGTGAGCAAATCAGGCTTTAGTGTGAGGTTCTCTGATAATCTGGTGAGGATCGAGGCTGTGTTGAACATTTGCTGTAGTTGTTGGTGCCACAGACTTCAGTGTCCTCTAGAGGCCTGGTTTTATTTTTTTTCTCTTCTGTTGTTTTGGGTTTCCCTAATAACTCTATCTTAAATAATCTGTGTCTTGTAGGTCTGTCAGTCATAATCCACTTTTATTACACTGGAGTCTGTTGATGTGGTAGTAAGTGTAGTAGGTAGAATGATGTCCCCCAAAAAAGACATGTTCACCTGGAATCACAGAATGAGACATTAGTTGGAAATAGGATCTTTTGCAGATGTAAGTAGTTACGTTAACATGAGGTCATGCCTGATTAGGGTAGCCCCTAAATCTAATGATTGATGTCTTCATAAGAAGAGAGCACACAGGGATACACACAGAAAAGAAAAACAATAAAGATACTGTTGAACTGAATAGCTCCATCAATCAACTGGATCTCAACGGCATTTACAGAAGACTTCACCCAACCACAGCATGATACATATTCTCCTCAAGCTCACATGGGACAGTCACCAAAAGAGACCACATTTTGGGCTGTAAAACAGATCTAAACAAGTTTAAAAGAATAGAAATCACATAAATTATGTTCTCAGATCACAATGGAATACTAGTAATCAGTAACAGAAAGATAGCTGCAAAATCCCAAAATATTTGGAGATTAACACATTTTTAAAAATTTTTTTAAGATTTTATTGATTTATTCATGAGAGACACAGAGAGAGGCAGAGACATAGAGGGAAAAGCAGGGAGCTCGATGCGGGACTCAAACCCAGGACCCCAGGATTACGACCTGAGCCAAAGGCAGATGCTCAACCACTGAGCCACTCAGGCATCCAAAACAACATATTTTTAAGTGACATATGAATCAGAGAAGTCTCAAAAAATTATTTTGAAACTATCATAAATGAAAATGAAACAAAAACATCAAAATTTGTGGGATGCAGCAAAAGCAGTACGTAGAGAAAAATTTATAGCATTGAATACATATACTAGAAACAAAGACCTAAAATTAATGATCTAAACTTCTACCTAGACCACAAACCAGAGAAAGAAGAGTAATAGAAACCTAAAACAAGAGGAAGAAAACAATGGCAAAAAAATGAAGTAGAAGTCAATAAAATTGAAAACAGGAAATTTATAGAGAAAATTAATAAAACCAAAAACCTGTTCTCAAGAAAAAAAAAAGGCAATAAAATTGATAAACCTCTAGTCAAGCTAACCAAAGAGAGAAGACACAAATTACTAATATCAGAAAAGAAAGAAAGGCAGTCACTACTGATCTGGAGACAAATAGATTTTTTTAAAGATTTTATTTATTTATTCATGAAAGAGAGAAAGAGAGGCAGAGACACAGGCAGAGGGAGAGACAGGCTCTCTGCGGGGAGCCTCATGCAGAACTTGATCTCGACACTCCAGGATCTGCCTGGGGCCAAAGGCAGATGCTCAACTACTGAGCCACCCAGTCATCCCAAATAAATAAAATCTTAAAAAAAAAAAAAAAAAAAAAAAAAGGAAAGATTTCACCAAGGGCCGTTGTACCTTTAAAAAAAAATAAAATAATAAATAAAAATAAAAATTTTATTTTTTTAAATAAAAATTTTAAATAAAATAAACAACTTATCCTTTATAGTGCAGCACATAATGTGGATTTAAATGAGAATACTAAGCAGAAGCAGAATAGCAGAGATTAGATTTTATTACAATTTTAGTCTTCATAAAATTGTTTGATGTACTTGCATTTGTAACATTAAACTAAATAACTACGAAGGTGGGCTATCCAATTTTTAGTTATATAATTCAATTATACATTTACACTATGAGTCGTTCAAATAAGAGCCTAGTTTGGGGATTCTTTATATCTCAAAATTTTGGAAGTTTGAAAAGTTCCAAAGCCAAGTAAAATAAAATCCATGACATATTTGATAAGGGATTGATACTCAGAATATATACAGACTTCCTAAAACTCAAAAACAAAAAAATAAACAACCTGATTCAAAAATGGGCAAACAACTTGCATAGATATTTCTCAGAAAAAGATACACAAATGGCCACTAAGCCCATGGAAAGATGTTCTGTATCACTCATCACTAAGAAAATGCAATCAAAATCACAGTGAGCTCAGGGGCACCTGGTGGCTCAGTAGGCGGAGCACGTAACTCTTGATCTCAGGGTTGTGAGTTAAAGCCCCATGTTGCATGTAGAGATTGCTTAAAAATAAAATCTTAAACAGAGTCCAAAGAAGACATACAGATGCCTAGTAGACATGAAAAGATGCTCAGCATCACTCATCATCAAGGAAATGCAAATCAAAGCTACAGTGAGATATTACTTCATGCCTGTCAGAATGGCTAAAATCAAAAACACAAAAAACAAATGTTGCTAAGGATGTGGAGCAAAAGGAACTCTCTTGCATTATTGGTGGGAATGCAAACTGGTACAGCCACTGTGGAAAATAGTATAGCGTTTCCTCCAAACATTAAAACTGGAACTACCCTATGATCCAGTAATCGCACTACTGGGTATTTACCCAAAGAAGACAAAAACACTAATTCCAAAAGATATATGCATCCCTATGTTTATTGCAGCATTATTTACAATAGGCAAATTATGGAAGCAGCCTAAATATCCATAGATAGATGAATGGATAGAAAAGATGTGGTATGTATCACAACGGAATATTATCCAGCCACAAAAGAAGAATGAGGGCAGCCCCGGTGGCGCAGCGGTTTAGCGCCGCCTGCAGCCCAGGGTGTGATCCTGGGGACCTGGGATAGAATCCCACGTCAGGCCCCCTGCATGGAGCCTGCTTCTCCCTCTGCCTCTCTCTCTCTTTCTCTCTCTCTCTGTTGCTTATGAATAAATAAATAAAATCTTTAAAAAAAAAAGAAGAAGAAAAATGAGATCTTGCCTTTTGCAACAACATGGACAGAGCTAGTGTATTATGCTAAGTGAAATAAGTCAGTCAGAGAAAGACAAATGCCATATGATTTCACTTATATGTGGAATTTAAGAAACAAACAAATGAGCAAAGGAAAAGGAGAGAGAAAGAGAGAAAAAAAACAAGAAACAGACTCTCAACTATAGAGAACAAACAAATGACTACCGGAGGGCTGGTGGATTAGGGGAAGGATGAAATAGGTGAAGGGGATTAAGAGAACACTTACCATGATGAGCAGAGTAATGTACAAATTTGTTGAATCACTATATTGTACACCTGAAACTAATATAACACTGCATGTTAACTATACTAGAATTAAAATTTTTAAACTTTTTTAAAAAGGATTTTATTTATTTATTCATGAGAGACACACAGAGAGAGGCAGAGACACAGGCAGAGGGAGAAGCAGGCTCCATGCAGGGAGCCTGACGTGGGACTCGATCCTGGGTCTCCAGGATCACGCCCTGAGTTGAAGGCGGTGCCAAACCGCTGAGCAACCCGGGCTGCCCAAAACTTTTTAAAAAGAGGGAAAAAATCACAGTGAGAAACCATTAGAATGGCTATTATAGATTGATTGATTAATTAATTAATTAATGGGAAATAACAAGTGTTGGTGAGGATGCAGAGAAATTGGAACCCCTCGTGCACTACTGGTGGAATGTAACATGGTGCCACCACTATTGGAAACAGTATGGCAATTCCTCAAAGAGTTAAAAATAGAATTTCCAGGGACACCTGGGTGGCTTAGGTGGTTGAGCGTCTGCCTTTGGCTCAGGGAGTGATCCTGGGGTCCTGGGATTGAGTCCTGCATTGGGCTCCCTGCGAGGAGCCCGCTTCTCTGCCTGCGTCTCTGCCTCTCTCTCTGTCTCTAATGAATAAATAAATAAAATCTTTAAAGAAAATAGAATTTCCTTGTGATCCAACAATTATATTTCTGGAATTGAAAAGAGCTGAAAGCAGAGACACAGTAGATATTTGTATACCCATGTTTATAGCAGCATTACTCATAATAGCCAAAGGGTAGAAGAAAGTTGACAAACATCTATAGAGGAGTGGAGAAACAAAGTGAGTGTATATATATATATACAGTGAAATATAATTCAGCTTTAAAAGAGGAAATTCTGACATACACTACAACAGAGATAAATCTTGAAAATATTATGCTGAGTGAAATAAAGAAGTCACACAAAGACAAACACTGTATGATTACAGTTATATGAGGTACCTAGAGTGGTCAAATTCACAGACCCAGGATCGAAAATGATGGTTGCCAGGGTCTGGGCTGGAGGAAGGAATGGGCGTTCATGTTTCATGAGTATGGAGTTTCAGTTTTACAAGATAAAAAAAATTTTGGACGTGGATGGTAGTGACGGTTCACAACAATGAAAATGAATTTTTTTTTTTTTTAGATTTTATTTATTCAGAGAGAGAGACACACACACAGGCAGAGGGAGAAGCAGGCTCCATGCAGGGAGCCCAATGTGGGACTCGATCCCGGGTCTCCAGGATCACACCCCAGGCCGCAGGTGGCACTAAACCGTTGCACCACCAGAGCTGCCCTGAAAATGAATTTAATGCCATAAAACTATCCTCTTAAAAATGGCTAAAGCGGTAAATGTTGTTATGTATATTCTATCACAATTTTAAAAATAAATAATAGTGACAATTCACGATAAAGAGAGTAACCAGGGCAGCCTGGTAAATTATTGTCCAAACTGGGACACTTGGATTGTGGTAGTAGATGCTTTTAACAACTAGATCTGGACCCGCAGGGGTAACCTGACCTGGGAAGCTCAGGTTCTCCCGACATATCCTGCTCCAACCTCAGTTGAAACATATCTACCCATCTCAGTTGAAAGAGAGTGTCTTTTGAGTCTGGCAAATGTTCTGTAGGGTAACTAGGGCTCTCACAATTAACAATGCCAAGAAATGATTATTCGTGTTTCATAACCTCAAACTTTTAAAATTTGGCCATGACACTTTTATTTTTAAAGATTTTTTTTTTTTTTGAGAGAGAGAGTGTGTGTGTGTGCGTGTGTGCAAGCAGAGGGAGGGGAGAGGGAAGGGAGAGAAATCCTCAAGCAGACTCCCCACTGAGCACTAAGCATGGAGCCCCACTCATGCTCCACTGGATAATGACCTGACCTGAAAGCAAGAGGCAGATGCTTAACCAACTGAGCCACCCAGGCACCCGTGGCCATTAACCTTTTAAAACATACTTGCCACAGTAATTTTCAGATATATTTATGATTTGTGGTTCTAGCCTACAAGTCCCTTCTACTTTGGGACTCTCACCTTTGGTCAGTACACGTATGTGGGACACACCTTTCCTTCCTCCCCTCCATGCTATCTCAGTTGCATCCTTCCTTTAAAGCAGCTCCCCCACAAATGACCCCCTCATCTGTCCAGGCTTACCTGATCCATGAAATGGGATTCCCCCACTTTTCACACCTCGCTTTATTTGGCATAAGGATTACACGAGATAAGACCTCAATTATTGAATGAATGTAATTAACATCTGGCTTGGCTGCCAACCCCTGAAAACAGCCATGATTAAAATCATTAATAGCCATAAGGAAGACTAGCTGGGCCTCCCTTCTTTAAACTCCTTGGGTTTAGGGACGCCTGGGTGGCTCAGTGGTTGAGCATCTGCCTTTGGCTCAGGGTGTGATCCTGGAGTTCTGGGATCGAGTCCCACATCGGGCTGCCTGCAAGGAGCCTGCTTCTTCCTCTGCCTGTGTCTCTGCCTCTCTCTCTCTATGTCTTTCATGAATAAGTAAAAAATCTTAAAAAAAAAAAAAAACTCCTTGGGTTTACAGAAGTTTGTGGGGGGCTTGGGGCTTAGGCTTGTAGAAAGAATCCAATTTGATTCTTGGGTACAGCGGGAACAGACATTCCTCTGACTGTTTTTTCATATGCAGGAAGTGGTAATTCTCACCCTCCCTGGTCTTGGCCTCTGACTCACTGGGTTCCCCAGTCCCCAGGGCCTGGTCTCCTTGCCGCTAAAGGCCCCAGGCGGGGCAGTAAGGTGTCTGGCTCCCCTGGTGGGGGAAAAAGCTCCCCTGGTGGGGGCCAACACTGGTCCTGAGAAATGCTACTCTTCCTTTTCATGTGGTTTTGTCAGGATGCCTGGACCCCTCAGGCCTGGGCCAGGTTGTCTTAATCATACAGATGGTTGTAGATTGAAAACCGTCCTAAAGGTCACCTGTCTCATTAAGAATTTCACACCCTTCCCCCCAAGTTCATAATGTCACCTCTGTGTTTCTGTACTCCTGTGTGGGACTATATGCAGGAAAGTTTCCATTTGAGGTTTCCTGCAAACTCAGCCAACATCATGCTTCATAGACACCAGGATTCCTCTCCTAGAGCCATGAATCCCAGGGATCACCAACTTAAAAGACAACAAAGACAAATCTTCCAGGGAAACGGAAGCACTAGCTAGCCTCATGAAACCAAAGGGCGACACTAGAGCATACAAGGTCCATCGCAAGCTCGTGACGAAAGCATGGGCTTTGGCCACTTAACCACCAGGATGGCTAGGATCAAAGACACAGAAAATAAGTGTCGGCAAGGACGTGGAGGAATCGGAACCCTCACACATCGCTGGTAAGAACCCTGGAAACAGTCTGGGGGCCCCTCAAAGGGTTAATCGTAGAGTCACCCTATGGCCCAGCCGGCCCACTCCTAGGTGCGCGCCCAAGAGAATAGAAAACAGGTGCTCGGATGGGTATAAGATTTCTGTAAGAAGGCTCATAGCAACACTGTCCGCGGCGGCCCGAAGTGGAAGCAGCCCAGCTGTGCAACCAGCCGAGAAATGGTTAAACGGGCTGCAGCGCAGCTGTGCCTGCCGTGAGCTATCTGGTCATGGGAAGGAATGAAGTCCCCAGGCATTTGCAACACAGGTGAACCTTGAAAACATTAAGGCAAGTGATGGAAGCCACGCATCAAGGGCACGTACGTATGATTCCATTTATATGAAACGTCTAGAAATCCATAAAGACATAAAGCAGCTTGGTGATGGCCAGGGACTGGGGGAAGGGGAAGTGGGGGTGGGTGACTGCTTAATGGGTATGAGGTTTCCTTCTAGGGTGGTGAAAATGTGGTTATACAGCATCGTGAATGTGTTGAAAGCCACTAAATATACACTTTAAAATGCTTAGTGTTGAGTTTTCTGTAATGTGAATTTTATCTCAATTTTTTTAAGTGTGTGTTTTGACTGAGGCAAGTGTTTGTCACAGAAACTGCTTCTCTCCTTGCAATATCTCTTTTTTAAAAAAGAAGATTTGCTTTATTTGACAGGGAGAGAGAGAGAGAGCACACAAATGGGCAGAGGGGCAGAGGGAGAGGGAGATAGTTTTAGCTGATGGTTAAAACTAACCGATGAGCAGGATATTCAGTTGATGCCAGGGCCATATGAGGATCCCACGAACTACTTCCTTTCTTTCTTAAAAAAAAGGGGGGGGTTATTTATTCATTCACGAGAGACACACAGAGACACATCAGGCTCCCTGATGCCCCGCTGAGCAGAGAGCCCGATGCAGGGCTCGATTCCAGAACCCTGGGATCATGACCTGAGCCAAAGGCAGATGCTTAACAGATGGAGCCACCCAGGTGCCCCATCTCCTTGTGATATTTCTTAATCCTCCAGGATCAGCACCCCATCTCCAAAGCTACCCACATCCCAAGAGTTGCCCGAGGACTGGAGTCCAGGACCAGAGAACTCAGCCTGCTGCATGACCTTCACCCTACTTTGGGTTTTCATCCTACTGCTTTCTCATCACTCTCAGAGTCTGGGGGTCATGCAAGCCCCGGGAGGACCTGGGTATTCCCAATGCCCTGGCATCAAAGGTGTCACGGGGCTTCCCTAATACTCAGCACCATAGCTGGTGCCAACAAAAGCCAACACTGAATGGATTCCATGTGGTCAGAGCGTTCTCAAACAGGAGGAAATGAAAGTGAGAACTGGAGGTCTAAATTAAATGGGTAGCAAAGTTCAGGGTGATATGAAAAACTCTACTCTCATTGTATAAGCAAGAGGAGACAATGAGGGAAGCCTGGGTGCTCAGCAGTTGAGCATCTGCCTTCATCTCAGGGTGTGATCCTGGATCTGGGACCGAGTCCTGCATTGGGCTTCCTTCAAGGAGCCTGCCTCTCCATCTGCCTATATCTCTGCCTCTCTCTGTGTCTCTCATGAAGAAATAAAATCTTTTTTAAAAAAAGAAGAAGAGGGATCCCTGGGTGGCGCAGCGGTTTGGCGCCTGCCTTTGGCCTAGGGCACGATCCTGGAGACCCAGGATCGATTCCCACGTCGGGCTCCCGGTACATGGAGCCTGCTTCTCTCTGCCTGTGTCTCTGCCTCTCTTTCTCTCTCTGTGACTATCATAAATAAATAAAAATTAAAAAAAAATATTTAAAAAAAATAAAAAATAAAAAATAAAAGAAGAAGAGAAAGAGAGAGAAAATGAGAATGCATGCATTATTTTCATGAAAAGAAACACAAGAAGTTAAAACAGATACTAATGAAAAGGATATTTTTCTTAAGATTTTATTTATTTATTCATGAGAGACACAGAGAGAGAGGCAGAGACACAGGCAGAGGGAGAAGCAGGCTCCATGCAGGGAGCCCGTTGTGGGACTCAATCCGGGGACTCAAGGATCCACACCCTGGGCCAAAGGCAGGCACTCAACCGCTGGGCCACCCAGGCGTCCTATGAAAAGGATTAACCATGTTGGGGAGAGGAAACAACGTGGAGGGAATGGGAAGGTGGTGAGACTTCGCTTGTATACCTTTCTATATCATTTTAATTTTGAACCATATAAATGTTTCGTGTGTGCAAAAAACAAAATTTTGCAAGGATGGGATAAGGTAAATCCCACCACAGAGTTCAAACAGGAACAAAACAAATGGATTATATATCTGACTGATAACCACACAGAGCAGGGAATGAACTCGAGTACTCGGACTGTACATCCCTAATAGGATCTGTTCTAAGAACAAAATCAACTGAAAAAAAAAAAAAACCAAAAAACTTATGTTTTACTTAGTAGATGTATTATTAGTAATACTATTGGTCTTGTAATTCTGAAACTCTTTTATGCATAATATAATATTAAGGAAATACATATTTTACTGTAAGAGAAAAAGAACACTAGTAATAAGTAAAAGCAGTTAAAGAAAAACCCTACGATGTTAAATTTGAGGTGGAAAGATCAGTTTGAACTCATGATTGTTTTAAAAATGAGTTTCCAGTTTCTGTTCGCTGACAGATCTAGAAGCAAAAACATTCCTGTAGCAGTGAACACACATCACACTGTGTGCTCTTCTTTTCTAGCCGTCGTTCCCCACTAAGGGAGCCAGGACTCCTTGAAGACATGGTTATTTCTGGGTCTGGGGCTAAAAACATACAGCATGAGTCCTCTGCAGAGTATCCTGTGGTGCCAAGGGATGCGGGAGCTTACCTGAAAGACCTCCATGGCTCGCTGTGGGACCACATGAACACCAAAAGGGATAATGAGAGTGTCCACTTCGAACACATTTTGTTAAAGATTTTATTTATTTATTCATGAGAAACACAGAAAGAGAGAGAGGCAGAGACACAGGCAGAGGGAGAAGCAGGCTCCATGCAGGGAGCCCGATGTGGGACTCGATCCCCGGTCTCCAGGACCAGGCCCTGGGCTGAAGGTGGCGCTAAACCGCTGAGCCACCCAGGCTGCCTCACATTTTTTTTAAATCCATGAATCCACAGTGATTTTTTTTTTTTTTTTTTTTTAGGGGAAAAAGATGGGGTAAATTCCAGCTCGTAAATGTGGAAGGAATCAAAGAATGAACCACCACCGCTTGCAATCAGGTAAGCCTCGTCTCTGATGGCTAAAACTCTCAGGTGAGTGGGATATTCAGTTGACCCCAGGGCCATATGAGGATCCCACAAACTACTTCCTACTTTTCTTTAAAAAAAATATATTTTTTATTTATTTATTCATGAGAGACACACAGAGAAAGGCAGAGACATAGGCAGAGGGAGAAGCAGGCTCCCTGCGGGACTCGATCCCAAGCCTCCGGGATCATGATATGAGCCAAAGGCAGACACTCAGCCAACTGAGCCACTGCAGCATCCGCATGGGCTACTTCCTAATCACCAAGGAGGAAACGGAGAACATGGCTCAGCATCACCAAGAAGGCACAGCCTGATGTTATCTGCCCTCTGATGGGTTGGTTACCAGGGGCGTACACACCACACGTCCATAGTGCTCGTGCCCGACACACTAGGCCGGACAGTAGCCATGAGTCAATCAGCAGATTAATCCTGCCTGGGTGACAACCTCCGAGCCAAGTGGCAAAGACTCTTCAAAGGAGCCAGTGTCTGGAAAACAAACCAAGAGCAACAGCAACAATGGAAAGGTGGCCGACCGTTCTGGGTCCCAAGAGACGAAAGGGACATAACCAGATATCATACAGGAACCTCGGCCGGATTCCCAATAGCAGAGAAAAAATCCAGGTTTAAAAGACATTTGGGGGACACTTGTAGAGAATTGAATACAAATGGTGTAGGGGATGCTGGTACGGTTGTCAAAAATGGTATTGTGGTTTTGCCGCAGAACATCCTTATTCGGAGATGCTGAGATACTCAAAAGCGAAGCACCAAGATGTCAGCAAGTTGCTTGCCAATTGTTCAGCAAAATAAAATTATGTAAAATATACAGAGAAAGGGGAAGAGAAAGAGAAAGCAAATACGGAAAAATGTTAACAGTTGGAGAATCTAGGGAAAGGTGTGTGGGGGGGTGGTATTTAATATAGTCTTTTTTCAACTTACCTGCAGGTTTGATGATTTCAAAACAAAATGTCAGGGTGGGGGGGCGATGGGGGCCGGACGGAGCAGGGCAGTAGAGCTTGCTGCCAGACCCACGCAGGCTGCCACCCACACAGGAAGTGTCGAAGGGCTCCCTAAATTACACTGGACTAACCCTATCCTTTGAAGTCGGCCTGCAGGCAGCGGGAAGGGTGTGCATTTCACGTTCCGGGAACCCCTTGGCCCCATTCAGCACCCACCCGTTACAGACACTTTGAACCCAACATGCTTTGGAAAACTTGGGGTTTTTTAGAGATTTTATTTATTTGAGAGAGAGAGAGAACATGAGCAAAAAGAGAGGGAGAGGGAGAAGCAGGCTCTCAACCGAGCAGGGAGCCCTATGATGCAGGGCTCAATCCCAGCTCCCTGGGATCATGACCTGAGCCGAAGGCAGACACACCTATCCAGCTGAGCCACCCAGGGGCCCCTGGAAAAGTTTAATGAATGGAAAACACAGCTGGCAAACAGGTGCAGAAGAAGAGTTTCCCAACGCCCCAAGCATGATGGGGATTCCACGCCCGTGCCAGGCCCCAGGACCTGTGAGGCTTCTGGGGGGTTCCAGCCCTGTGCTCAGGTGGGGAGGGGGGTCTACCTACCATACCAGGGGCTCCCCTTTCTTATCATCTAGGTCACCTGGGGCTCTTCCTAAGTGGACCTCAGACTCTGTTGGGGAAGCCTTTCTCTTTAAAAAAAAAAAAAAAAAAAAGATTTTATTTACTTACTTGTGAGAGACAATGAGCATGAGCAAGGGGAGGGGCAGAGTGAGAAGGAAAAGCATCTCCCCGCTCAGCAGGGAACCCAAAATGGGACTGGATCCTAGGATCCTGGGATCATGTCCCCAGCCAAAGGCTTAACTGAGCCACCCAGGCACCCTGGAGAAGCCTTTCTATTTCTTTCCAGAACCACCCTGGCTCAAAACAGCATTTGCTTATGCAATCACTCATTTATTCTGATATTTGACAAGTATTTCTTGAGCACCCAGGCACTGTTTGGGGCACTAGGGACCCCCCCAGAAAAACAGCAGCCGTAGTTTCTCTTCTCGAGGCAAATTGCAACCACGACAAGGGCCACGGGAGGTGGGGGGTGGGGGAGGAACAACAAGGTGCCCACAGCCAGTGAGGGGCGAACTGCTGAGGTGGCATTTCAGTGACAAGCGGTTGTTTTTCCTGCTTGTCATGGTTGCAATTTGCCTTGAGAAGAGAAACCACGGCTGCTCCTCCACCCCTGCCAGGACACCCATGAAGGTCTTTGGTCCTGGGCAGTCCTCTTTCATTTCGCCCTTCTGTGGTCTCAGAAGGAGGCTCTGGGGAGCATCCTGTATCCCAATGGCAAGGCTTCTCTAGAAGCAGGGGTGGTGGAGGGGTGGAGGAGGGGAACAGCTTGGGGACACCCGCACTGACACTCTCTGTCTCTCTCACACACACACACACACACACACTCTTATGCACGATTCTGTTTCTCAGGATTTGCTCTCTCACAGGTGTTTGATTAACTATGTAAAGGTTGGGGACCATTTTATTTACTCACATTTGGATGAGGGAAAACTTAGTATTTGTGCCGGAGAACAGAACCCTTCTCTGCTACTCTCCTGCCCCACGGTTCTCCTAAGAACAGGAAATTCTTAGTGCAAATACTTTTCACGTGGAACAAAATGAGAGAACCGTCTCACTTCCAGGTGGACATGGAGCACAATGGGGCAAAATCGGGCAAGTGTAGAAGAAGAGTAAACCCCCAGGAATTGGTAGAGAATGTGGTTTGGGGGACGCCTGGGTGGCTTAGTGGTTGAGCGTCTGCTTTTGCCTCAGGGTCCTGGGATCCAGTCCTCCATCGGGCGCCCAGCAGGGAGCCTGCTTCTCCCTCTGCCTGTGTCTCTGCCTCTCTCTGTGTGTCTCTCATGAGTAAATAATCTTGAAGAAGAAGAAGAAGAAGAAGAAGAAGAAGAAGAAGAAGAAGAAGAAGAAGAAGAAGAAGAGGAGGAGGAGGAAGAGGAAGAGGAAGAAGAAGAAGAAGAAGAAGAAGAAGAAGAAGAAGAAGAAGAAGAAGAAGAAGAAGA